>NW_008824894.1:1283459-1284522 GCF_000699105.1 Pygoscelis adeliae
GGGGGGGGGGGGGCAGAAGAGAGAGAAGTAAAAAAGACTGGTAGAATTCAGTGTAAAGAAAAAAGAAATACCACTAAAATGCGAACATGTAGGCCTAGTGCCACAAGAGTAACTTACAAGGATATCCTTTACACAAAACCTCAATGGGTGTAGACATTTTCTTTTCACTGATACGTTCGTATTTCTGCCTCTTTGTTGCTGCTTTCAGTCCCTGCCAGGGGAGGGAGCCCAGGTTAAAATACATCAGTACATAGCCCAAGGACTCCAAGTCATCTCTGCGAGATTGCTCTACAACAGCATAAAAAAGTGGACTCATTAGGTTTCATTTTCTACTGGAAAAACAAAAGACCGTGCAACAAGACTGTCATAAAAACCCTTAGAAAAGCAAGAGATAGCTGAGAGTTACTATGCCCACGATAAACTCATCCAGTACAAGAAAGAGCCTATCACCCTTGCAGTTATTAAAAAATGTGCTAATTCCTGAGAATTACAAACTGACCGAATCCCACCCAATCAAGAGATAGGAGGCCAAGCATGCTGCACTGTTAGTGCCAGAAATAGGGACCGTCTCCCATGCCTCCATAAAGCAACATCTACTTGCACTAAAATTATGTGCATCGACAAGTTTCTATTTATTGCTTTCCCCAGCTCACCAATTCCAAGATGAGTGTTGATGGATGCATAACGCGCAGTTCCTGTTAAGTTTTTATTTTCACGATATGGAATATGTTGGTGAGTTCGAGCATCTCGATACTTTTTTGCTAATCCAAAGTCTATTATGTAGACAAGATTGCCTTTCTTCCCCAGGCCCATTAAGAAGTTATCTGGCTTCACGTCTCGGTGAATGAAGTTCTTAGAGTGAATATATTCAATTCGACTAATCTAAATACAGAGAAAAAAAGAAAAAAAACAAACAAAAAAAAATCGAGAGACTAGGCATACACCCTTTTTCTTATAAAAACACTAGCAACACTGTTTTAATGATAACAGAAATAAAGAAACTTTTTATTCTAAAATGTAAGGGCATTAAAGAGAACATAATTTAGAAGACAATAGATAAACC
>NW_008824894.1:1284569-1290884 GCF_000699105.1 Pygoscelis adeliae
TCTTTCCCTGTGTCAATTTTACATTTGTTTCCAAAAACTTTCTTGGGGGAATTTCTTTGTCTTTGAGCAGTGCAACACCTCGTTTACAAACAGTGCAGGTCCAGTTTTTAAAAATCAAATTAAGACTTTGTAATCACTTTTGATGGGACACTTCGTATTTACAGAAACAAAACTGATTTTGAGTCTTTTCTCTAATGATACAGCCTATTCACCTCTAAATTACAGGAATAAAATGCAGTTGGTTATCATCTCTCAAGAAATTTTGATACCCCAACATACTGCACTATCAAGATCAACAAAGCAGTTTCCTACCATTTGGTCAGCGAGTAATAGCACTGTCTTGAGACTAAATTTCCTTGAACAAAAATTGAAGAGATCTTCAAGACTCGGTCCCAACAGCTCCATCACCATTACGTTGTAGTCCCCTTCAGCTCCACACCACTTAATTGTGGGAATACCCACTAGAAAAAAGGACACGGCTTATTCAGTATAACGATTTGGTTTATACAGTTCATACACACAAATCTTGAAGGCTCTTAAGATGAATTCTAAGAGGGTCATTACCGTGAATACTGTTTGTATTTACAGTGAAGCTTAATATTTTATGCTACCTTCAGCCCTTCTGAAATGAAAAGTTTGATAATTTCACAGCAGAACCAATATAAAATTTTAGCAACAGAGGTCTAGAAATAGCATTTTTCCTCTTCCCCAGAAACCTCCCAGTCTTTGTGCTTAGCTTGTAACTTGAAAGTATTTAGCGTTTTTGCTGGATTTGAACCTTAAGCGTTTTACAAGTATTAATACTCATGTAGTCTCCAAGATGGCAATAAGGAGCAAACTGGAAGTCTGAAAATAAAGACACTGACAAACCACTAAATATTACTACTGAAGAAGGCTTTAGAAATTAACAACTTCATTTCAAAGCCTACAAGATCACCGTAAAATACCTCTTTCTTCCATTTCAATTTGCAATGAATTTTCACCCTTGCTTCATACTCTTGTCTTTCCTCCAGTTCCACTGTATTTGCTGTTTGGTGAATCTCTACCAAAATAGCATTGTTTATCAGATGCTTTATACATTCAGCTTGAGAGCACTAAAATTAGCCCCGCTTCATGGAGAAACTCAGGGAAGTTATTTCACACAAAACTGTAGAACTGCTCAAATATTTTGAATTACACTTCTATGTAGGTAGCCTTATTCAGAATTTCAAATGCCTTTACTTTGAGTTAATTTTATGCATTTTGGAAGTGAAATGGTATAATTCACCCATTTTAAACTCTTACCTTTACTTGATATGCATTATTTTTTCCTGAATTCCCTTCACAGAGAAACCCTTATTCAGATGGAAGCTTAACCTTCTGCCACCTGCCTCCGCAGCATCCATCCTCAGAAGGAACCCACCATCACGGCCTTAGTAAGCCCATAAAGGAAGCATTTTACTCTATGAAGGCTATTCAGGTTACACGCAGGCAGCAACTGAATGAGGCAGGAATTAAAAAGTAACTAAATGCAAATACACATTATCATCCATTTCTAGATGTGTGATTACTGTATTTTGCATTTGAGATACGGTGTGGAATGTAGTCTTTATGCAAAGTATAGCCTCATTTAGGAAGAACTCAAGGGACTATGAAACAAAAGCAAAACTTAACTACACCGAGTTTATGTCCCAGAACTGCATGGGAATCTTACATTTGCAGAATTACAAGATATATGGGTGAGTTATCCTAGCAGAGCACCATGCAGTAGCTGCGAAGTTGCTTCACTCCTGTTGTCTACTACTAACGCCATTCTGTCTTAGAATTCCCACAGCAAGGAAGTATTTTAAACTCAGAAGAAAGAATACTAACATATATGACAAAAATTAACCTGAATTTACTAAGTTGTAGTATCTTAGTGGTTATCATGAAGTTTGGTAGCCATGGATCTGGAACTCCTACTCTATATCGCTCGCAGAAGAGCTGAGGTACTGCTCTTCATCTACCCTGCCACCTTTCCCTTCTATGTCAAAAGAGATCTTAACCATTTAACACTTCCAGGTGGCAGATACATCAAAGACATAAAACCAGTAAATGTCTGAAGAAGGAAGATAATTTGCTTGCCTCCACCCTGCATCATTTTGTAGATTTTACTCTCGATGTGAAGCTGAGGATGTTTGGTTTTCACACATTCCAACTTAATTGCAACCTCCTCTCCGGCAGCAATATCAGTTCCTAAAACCAGAAGAATTTAAAACATTGGTCAAAATATTTTTTAAGATGCATTTCCTTTGTCAAGACTGGAACAAAACAAATATTGACAAACTACTTCTCAATGGCAAACATCCAGAGATGATTAAGTACTTTCAGCCACGATTATCTAAAAAGTCTTCTGAAGTCTTACAAATTCTCTCCAACAGACTAGCAGTTTAAGAGACAACTGTTAGAACTGTAGCACAGGAAGCCAAAACTGCTGCTATCCCATTCCAAAAAAACCCAGAGTGCCTCTTCTGAGGGGTGTCCTTCCAATTCCAGTTTGTGGTGGAAGTGCTCAGAATGAATGTTTACAGGTGTGGCATGTATCCCTGCCAACCTAAGAAATGCTAGGAATTCAGATCACCTCCTCTTATGCCTTGGAAACAGAGACTACAACTTCCCTAAATCTCAACATAATCCAGATGTATTTTGACACCTTATGATTTTATCCGGTTGGGAGGCAGATTATCAAGAATTTGTCCTCTCAGAGAACTTTTTTAAAATCTCATTAAATTCTTGTTTCAGGGATCAAGTGACTGAAAAATTGGCTTACCTGTTCACTTTCAAAGTTTAAACATATCTGACCTCCCCACCCCAAACAAATAAAAAACTTGTTTTTGAACCACAGAACTCTGGACCTTTCTTGCTTATTCCTACATTCACTAACTGTCCTCCCCAATCCCACAGCAGCCGAGATCAGGGAAAGTGTGGACCAAAGACAATATTATCTGATGGCAGATCAGCAACAGATGCAGTTGTTTGGGGGTTTTGGTTTGTTTGGTCTTTTTCTTTTTTAAACTTTTCTGACCCAAAACAGACACAAATTGCTGTCCGAGTAAATTCCTAGACACATCTCTTCTGTGTTTGATTAGGGCAAAAACTGCACAGGACAATCAAGACCTGTATTATCGGTATCAAGTTCTGCTCAACACAGTATTAAACCGTTACTTGATGGACCACAGTCTCGACCTAGTAGGTCATTTCTTAGGATAGCTGCTCTTCCCAAGAAGCCTTTATCACCTGAGATAGCCAAGATCCTTAGCCTGAACTCTGCTTCTGTACAAACCCTCTCCTTCAAGACAAGAGATTTTGTATTAAAATAATGAAATTGAAACATTGGAGTCCAGCAAAACTGATGAGAGGGGGACAAAAATACAACTCATTCTTCCAAGCGATCCAGTGCTTGTCCCCAAGTAGGGACTTTTGTCCCCACTTAAACCCTGGGAAAAAATTTCTAAAATAACTCTGTAACCACCAAAAGCTTAGCTGCCTTTAAGGAAAACATAATAATATTCAGGAAGTAGCAAGAAGCAGTATTATGAGAAGAATCAATAATTAAAAAGTAGTAACAAGCAGTATAATGAGAAGTCACTATTTGTAAGTGAAAAAGAAAGTCTAGAGTTGTGAAAGTATTTTCTTTTAAACTGCAAAATTCCGATTTACTTGGAATTGCAAAATCCTCTACCATAAGGAAAGCCTTGGAAATTATTTTAATTAGTTTACAACCAAAAACTCATTCTTAAGAAAAATATATACGTAATGCAAAAATAATGAAAACACAGCAACTGCAATGCCTTCGTGACTCATATCTATTTGACCTCGTGGACTGAGCAACCAAACAAATGCTTGCTCTGATCCCTCCCACCTCGTCCCTTGTCCATCTTTTATACTATTTAGAATATCTGGGAATCCATTTCTTTCCTATCTTCCTCTGGAGCGCAACTTCAAAAGATGCAGGTACACTAAATTCCTAAAGTTTATTTTCTTTAAGTTGTCTGCACTCCTTTATTTACAATAGTGCCTTACATTTCAAAATCCTGTCCCGCAGGCCCTGCCATTCTAAGCAAGCAAAGCTTCCAAATTCCAGAAGTCATATTTTGAGGTAGAGGGAGAATAGGAAAGAATATGAAATAACTATGATAATAATAACAACAGAGTTGTCGTCTCCATATTCCAAAGAACTGACTGAAAGAAAGAAAGAAGGTCCCTCCCCTCTACTCTGGAACGTCTTCAACACCCTTGTAGCTGCATTAAAATAAATACAGGGGGACTGGCAACAGGCAAAAATAATCAAATCTTCCTTTTCAAAGCATAAAACCGAGCTGGAAATCTACATTGAGGTAACCTACAAATTCACTAAGGGCTATCAGAAGGCATGAGTACTTAAAAAAACTCATGATTTCTGAAAGAATTTTAAAAGTTATTTTAAGGCACTTGTGTCCTTCTGTACAGTCTGAACAACCAAGTAGAAACTTGGTTTTTAAATAAAACCACATTTCGTTATCACAAAAAGCATAGATTTCGAACGCCTCTGTTTTGCCAGACAACAGTAGGCAAACCAAATGGGCCTCTACGAAAGGCTGCAGTTCTTGTGAGACAGTAATTTCCCCTGGAAAAAGAAACCCATGCCATTAGCTGGATCTTCTAGGCATATACTTCTCTGCTAGTTACTGGCTGAGGCATGACATTTGCAGCAAGCCCTAAAAGTAAATCCACGCTGGCTACTTAGAAGTAAAAAGAAGAGGTCAAAAACTGAGGATGAGGAATTCTTGTGCAAAATGCAGCATGGCAGTAGTACTAATATACAGAGAACTATTATTTCCTGTGCAACTTTACCGGTGGGGGCTGTACGCATGAAGATAAAAGTGACGAGTAAAAAAAATGTTTATTTTACTTGCACTTTAAATTTATACTATAACATAAACTGATTTACCTGAGCAGTAGTCAAATGCTAAAGTAGTTTCTCAAATCATCTAAGATTTTTCAGATTTTAACCGCTGCCTTCATCTCCACCCAAAATCCCAATGGTAGCTAATGAGGATTTTTGCACAAGCATTACCACCATCTTTCTCATAATAGTCTTCAATCTTCTACGCAAGCGTTGCAGAGAGAAAGAATCATGTTCCCTGCCTCTAGACAACCACATGCCTTCAGCTAGAAACATGGATTTTTCACCAGACATACGATCTATATTACGGATAACCAGTATTTCATTATCTGTAAACAAGCAGCTTTAGCTAACAAATTATTTTGGAATGCCAGCCGTGCGCTGCAACATGAAGCGCTGCTGTCTAGGAAGAAAAAACACCTCTCATACTGCGTACACTGCCAAACAGACCACATACGCTAGCTAGTGACGTTGGTTTTACCCTCCAGACGCATGCAGTTAAGGTACCTTAGCCCCTTAGTTCCACCTCCCCCCCTTTTTGACTTGCTTTTCTAAGTTACCACAATTTTCAAATGCAGAGTACTCGTTTCTATATGGCAGGATATAAAATGTGTATTTCTCTGGATTTAACCCATTTCTTATGGTTTGAGAGTTTGCAGAATACCTTGAGTATTTTAAAAATACTTGCTTTCAGAACTTGTTGTACCCACCACTGCTTGTCATAACCATAAGCAGCGAGCCATTATGATAGAGCTGCGTAAACGGAGAGGCAAAGACAACGCCAACCCTGCAAACTTTACAATTGCACAGAAATCACGGTAGCAGAATAAGATATACGCAATAAGGCATTAGGGCAACATTCAAGCAACAGGACAGCCAAACCATGATGATTCTTTGAAGGATTTGAGAGTGTTTTTAACTGCAACCTAGTCATCCATAGCTGTGTGATTTTTTTTTAGGCCTCGCAGGAGAAACAAACATCCCTATGACAGCGATTTTTCCTAGTCCACCGCAGTGATGTTTAACCCTGACACGCGTTTCTTCCCCAAAACATCTTTCTGAACGTGGTGTGGGTTTTTTTTTTTTCTTTCAAATGAGGGGATTTATACCCTTATCCCCATTTTACGGATGAGAAGATTAACGGTGCCCAAGGTCACAAGACAACAGTGGGAAGAGGCAGCTAAATAAGCCAGAATTCCCGATTTCCGCACTGTCCAAATTAGGACATGATGTCAACGAAATACTAAATCGCTCCCGCTGCGCGCCTCGCAAGGTACTTCATATCAAAGGGCACTTCTGGGGCAGCAGCGCAGCCTGAGCTCCAGCCGGGGTGAAACCGGGTCCCGGGGGCTGCCCCCGGCCCAACCTCGCCGGGGGCTGGGAGCGGGCACGGCAGCGAGCAGCGCCCACCC
>NW_008824894.1:1291853-1297746 GCF_000699105.1 Pygoscelis adeliae
GCTCGTTTGGCCGTGGGGCGTCAGGGAGAAAGTCTGAGTCATGACCCAGCGAATTTCAGGGGAAAAACGTGTCATTCCAGCTGGGGAGGAGTGTTGGGATCTCCCCCGCGGCCTGCTGTGGGGCGGAGGAACCACCTACCTCTGCTACAGTGGAGGAGGAGAGGTTCTGTCCCGCCTCTCTGCCCAGAGAGGTGGTGGATGCCCCATCCCTGGAGACATTGGAGGGGTGGTGAGAAAACACGTTTCTGTTTGCATGTTTTCTCCTTTTCTTGCAGCAGCACCCCTCGAAAGCACGACTTTGGCAGGCTAGCGGTCGTCTTATATCGGACGATTCGAGGTTGCCTTCTCTTGTGGCAAGCAGGGGAGCGCGCTTGCAAGTGGGGGGATGGATTATGAAGCCAGCTGCTGGCATGAGCGGGGCTGGGCTGCAGCCGGCAGTGGACTGTGATGTAAAAGGGCTGGGAGTGTTGAGAAGCGTGTGTGGCAGAGGTGTGGGGTGGCAGAGGGAGGGAAAGCAAAGTCGCGGTAGGTTTCTAGGCAAAGAGTCTCTGAGTACCCTTCCAGTTGTTTCACGCGCCGTCCTGCAAGGAGGAATTTTTCTGTGTCCTGAAAGTGAATGAACTGCATAAGCCTGCGTCTTGGAGATACTTGCTTCCTGCCAGTAACGCTACTGAGATGCAGGGTTTTCTGGATCATTCTGCCTGGGTGGTGGTGCAGACCTAACCGTGTGGGCAGTGATCCCTGTGTTGCGTGCCAAGGCCTAAGCTACAGCTGCCTGTCGAGCAGGCAGCTGCACTACGCTCCTCAGAGGTAAGAAGTAGGATCTGAGCAGGAGGACTAGGCTACATGGGAACACGTATACCCATGTTTTTCTGTGGAGCGTGGTTGTTAAGAGCCTGCAGTGTAAGTGCACAGGGAAGGGTGAGTGAGAGAATGCCTGCATTAGGAAGCTGATGGGACCATCTCACCCCTCTTCAGATGGGTGGCACGTGTTTTGTACTCCTCCCTGCACCATCAAGGTCTGAATCCTGCTGCGTAGAGAGGGATCAAATACCAGCAAAACGTTTTATGTGTCAGGATGTGGTATCACAGAGTTTTCCTATGGAAAATGGGTGTGAGTATGTGTTGATTTTGCATGGGAAGTACTTGTAGAGCACTGCAGACTCAAAACTGGAAGGGATCTTTGTACTGAACATTGGGAGGCTTTGGCTGTTTTTTTCCCTGTCACGCATGTGATCCTGTGATTTGGCCTGCAGCAGTGCTGAGATAATCACGGTTCCCTGTAATCTCCCGTGCTGAGAGGAAGAGCTATGGTGTGGTATATGTGCTAGAATGGAGAAAGTGAGAGTAGTGTTCTCCTTGCTGTATGTATTAGGGAGTGCACAGTGTAGCCTTGGAGTTGGGGGTGTCCCGATGGGCTGGGCAGAACTAGTAGCAGAAGTACACAAGAGCAGCTCAAACGAGGGCAGGCAGCCAGAGACAGGGGAGGAAGCAGTGTTCTGTTAATTGGGGTGTTGGACCACGTGTACAGATTGAGATGTGGGTTGTGTAGGTCATATTGAGTTACTTAAGGCAATGAAGGTTTAGGGCACAGTGGCAGAGGCAGTGGGTTCTGCTTGTGTTCGTAAGAGGGCAAGCTTTGTTGATTTCTCCTTAGGCACATAACCTTGTACACGTGGGGGAAGCTGCCGTGCTGGTATGGAAATGGACACATTTTTGTTCTACGGTCTTGGCCTTTGCAGTAGGAGGCAGGCTGAACATAGGACCAGAACTGTTGATCACAGCTGAGTAAGAGAGTTTCCACGCCCTTGATTTTCACGAAAAAGTGTAGATGTGGGTATACAGAGGGAACAGTGTGGTGTCTTGCAATGTCGTCTACCAAAGGCTGGCTACGGGTCAGCATTCCCCCTTTCCATCGGTAGTTTGCAAATCATGGGTTATTACTCACGGCTCCGGCAAGGATATTGCAGAGCTACCTGTCGCTCAAGCTATCTGATCAGGACCGGAGTCACTTGCCTTCTCCTCTCTGGTCTTGCCTCGTGATGACCGCTAAAGGTCTGAGCATAGTCGCTTGTAGTTCTTTATGGCAGTGCATGGCCATTACGTGGTTTGCTAAATGTCTGTAACTAACACAGTTAATAAACCTAATTATTACTACAGAGCATAGAACCAAGTGAGAAATTTCTGCAGTTGCTGAAAATGTCTCCAAGTCTGACAGAATGAGAGACGTATGCACAGTACCTATAACTGAAGGCTAGCAGTCGCTGCCGAGCAATGTTCTTCTGGCAGGCCATGTATCTCAGCTCCTCAGTCTTGCCTCAGAGCCTCCATCGTGGCATTATAACTTTGCCAGCCATTGCTTATCAATGCAGTTGTGGTAACATCTGTCATTCTTCAAAAACATACAGTAAAATTCAATGTCTACAGAAAAGCATAAAACAACAAAGTTACTATATAAGCACGAGGATATCTAATGCACACATGGATATGCTGCCATAAGAAATTAAAATCTCTGAACTCTGTTTTAAGTTGAGATTGATTAGCAGGAGTCTTTATTTCATATGAGACTTTAATCTTTCTTCTAGGTATCTGGCTTCCTGTTTCCCCAGTTACAACACCCAGGTAATTAAAAAGGGGTTGCAGTAATTGTGACTTATTCAAGTTGATCTCTTACTTTTAAAACTTCTCTCATGCATCTTCTGTAGCTCCAGTCACTGGAATATCATCTACATGAGGTAGTAACTTGGTTTCTTGTAGCTCTTAATGTCTTGTAGCTCTTCTGGCTCTTAGTATCACACACACAGACATATATATATATATAAAAAAAAGTATATGTATACACGTATATTCCATATGGAGATGTTACAATATATGTCAGTGGCCTATTAAGCATGATCACTGATAAAATAGTATTAATAATACATCAAGCCTCATCAATAGAAATAGGGTTTCTCTTGTTTGAAGATGAAGGTACTTTTAAACTGGATCCATTTTCTTTTATTTCTTCCATTTGGGTATATTTTCCTCTTGCTTTTAACTTCAGTCATGGCAACTAATGTAAAAAAGCCTGCCCCAACACCCAGAAATTACCCATACCCCTGCCTGCAGGCCCCAGATGACTCTAGATGTCTCCAACCTCCTTCTGCCACCTGGTTCTGGCCTTCTGGCACTCACGGGGACATCTGTGCACCCCACCCTCAGTCCCATGCCACAGGGGAATAGGATGTATGCCCCAATACTGCTCGGCCAGAGGCATGGAGCCCTCAAGGGGGCCCAAACTAGAAGAAACGGTTTCTGCTCAAGTAACAGATGAATGTAGCTTTGCACAATGTGAAGAGAAGTGGTTCCATCAATCACAGTTAAAGCTTTGGAAAAGTACTCTGAAAATAGGTTAAATTAATGGACTCAACAGTCTTTTTGGTTTGTTTTGCAGGGTAGTACTTTGAGGGCCAACAACTTGAAGAGACGCAGCTTGACCCGATTTGTTGATTTTAGTGATATTTTAAAGAAGCACGTAAGTATAGAAGGAGCCTAGGAGCGTTAGGAAGAAAGGAAAGAGCAAGGAAGGTTTGAAGCAGAGGAAAAGCTAAGTGCCGTGACTACTGAAGTTGGTAAAGTTGGAGAGAATTTGGGGTTATGCTGAGCCTTGGCCTCATTGGTGAAGAAAGAACCCGTGTGCTAGGCACGTGGGGGGTGAGTGTAGCTGGAGTGTGGCGAGGTGTGGGCTGGGCTGTGTGGGCTGGGCTGTCTGGTCCTGGGCACGCAGGGAGGGAGGGGAAAGGCAGGAGGATCTGAAGGAATATAGGGTGCAGGATTTTCCTCTCCAATGGCTTCTCAGGCATGGAGGGTCACTCACGAGGTCCCCCGTGGCTCCTCCTGGAACTCTGACGTCCACACAAGGCACCCAAGGCACTGGCATTTGCATGAAAACAGCACTGCTCTATGAAGGGACTGCACGCTGACATGCTGCCAGCAAAAGCCCTCTGCCCAAAGGCTCTGCAGATGTCCCTCAAACCAGCCCCCAACTCCCTCACAGCTGCTAAACCCTGCCCCAAACCCACCATCAACCCTCAAAGTCCCAGGACTTCAAAACACCCCCAGACCTGGACCAAAAGCCCCAAACCCCACCCCAAGACCACCAATGATTCCAACATTGTCCTGAGCCCCATCCCAGAACCCCAGTGCCCCCAAACCCCCCCCCCCAAACAATGCCCCGATACCACCCCCAAACTATACCACATCATCCCTACTGGCAGGCTCCCCCTCCATCCTGGAGGGTTCTTACCCCTGGCAGGCTCCCCCTCAATCCTGGATGTCTCTTACCCGCCTCTGCCTCAGCCCTGACCTCCTGGTGCCCTGTGGAGAATTGTGTGCCCCTGGTCCCACACCGCAGGGAAACAGGGTAGATGGCCCCATGCCACTGGGATGCGGACACAGACCGTCAAAGACCCGGCAGGGGACGGATGCTCCTGAGGCACCGCCCCCTGCACTCCCTGTTCCCATCCCAGGAAGATAAGCACAAGCTGGCCCTTGGCTGCACTTTATTCTCGGTTAATGCAGCTGTCGTTAGATTCATTAGGGGACACAGTAAGGACCAGCCAGGCGGCCTCCCCAAGCCTGGGGACCCCGAGGTGCTCTGGTCATCTCAGTGGAGCTGTTCTGGAGGCCTGCCGTGGGCTGCTTGTGGGTTTGCAGGATGCTGTGGTCTTTCTGGGACTTGATCGAAGTCTCTGGGACATTCGGGATGGCTGCTGGGGCTTTTCCTCCTCACCTATGGGCTCTGTTCATAGGGGGAGGAGGGGGGGGGCGTTTGAGGGTCTGCAGGGCTGTCCCCGTCATGTTACTACCGTGTTTCGGGTGGTGCAGGGGTCTTCTCGGGTCTCTGCAGCTTTGGGGCATGGGTCTTAGCAGTATCATGGCGTCCCTTTCCCGTTTTTTGGGGGGTAGTTTGGCCATGCCTAGAGCTGTTTCCCTCTTTTGGGAGAGTTATATCAGGGTCTTTGTTTCCCTTCCCCCAGTTTCATTTGATTGCTGTGTACTCTGTTTAGTATCCCCTTCAAACAAACTTTAAATACGGAGGGGTTTTCCTCCTGACTGGTGGAAGGAAAGACAGGGCTACAATAAAGTGATAAACACGAGAGATTACACATGCACTTTCAAGCTGTGGTCTTTGCTAAAACACTGTCCTGAACTCTAGGGAGAAATAAATGTTCAGTTGCTGCCCAGTGAGTTTTAACTGCCACTCTGTGAACACAGACTGAATAAAAGGGGGAATTACAGGGAGATGGTGTCGTAACCCACGCTGCAAAAAGAAAAAGGCTCATCTGTCTGTCAGCTGTCTGCACATCTGCGTGGGCAGCGAGACCAGTGTCCACGGGGCGGTACCGCAGCCGGTCTCCCTCTCTGCTGCCTCCATGGCTTCACACCTCCGTGAGGGGCCGAGGGCATTCGCCCCTGTCCGTAGGTCTCCGGGCCTCGCCGGTGCGGCTGCCCCGGCTCCCTTCTGCCCTCCGCCTGCGTCGAGGTGCTGCCGCCCGCCCATCACACGTGCGCACTGGGAGACGCCGTACCAGATACGCGTATGTGAAAAGGGAAGGGTGTAGCGCCTGCTTTTTAGATTAATTGCTGTGGCTGAAGTCGATTACAGCCTGCCGCGTGGCCCCTCTGGCGTGCACCAAGGCTCTGCGTGCGCTCCGGAGCCCCCCCCGAGACCCTCCGCTCGCATTTCGAATTGCCCCCAAACCCTCCGCGTGCCTTTCTGTGCGCCCCTGGGCCCTGTGTGTGTCTTGCAGCGTGCCACAAGGTTTCCTGTTTAGCTTCCTTCCCTGTCCCGGAATTTTCCGGGTAGGGAAACGCCGCGGCCGCCCGGCGGCGCAAGGCGCGGAAGCGCAGC
>NW_008824894.1:1297978-1299527 GCF_000699105.1 Pygoscelis adeliae
GGGCACACTCCCCACCACCACCCAGGCGCAGAGGCCGGGAGCCTCCCCAACTCGCCAGAGCTCCCCCTGAGCCTCCCCCGGCCCCGCTCGCCCCGTGCAGCTGCCCCCAGCTCCAGCGTCTCCCCTGAAGCCTGTCGCATAGCCCCAGGCCGCCCCACACGCCCTGTCCTGACGTCCTGACCCCCCCTACGGGGTCGCTGCTTCTTTCCCCATTCTACATTGTATTCTGTCTGGTCCCCTGTCCCCATTTATCAGTTCTTCCCTCTCTGCCCTGTGGCCTGTCACTTTTGTCCTTTCTCCACCTCACTGCCTCTGGCTCCCCAGTGACCCTATTTTAGAATTGCCCCCCTCTTCTTTTTGTACACATTGCTATTCTTTTTGCTCTCCAGCTCTCTTTTTTCCGGCTCGCTCTCCCTATTTCTTAATTCTTCCCTCTCTGCCCTGTAGCATGTAGCTATGTGGTTTGGTTTGTGTTGTTCCCTCCCCCGCCCCTTCCCTCCATTGTTCGCTCTCCCAGCTCCCCGTCCCTGTTGTTTCATTCCTCCCTCTCTGCCCTGTTCTTGTTGCTTTTTTGTCTTTCTCCATATCTCTCGGTCCAGCTTCCTGCCCGTATTCTTCTTTCCTCCCTCTCTGTCGAGCTGCCCGTCCCAGGTTTTTGCCTGCATCTCCATCCTGCTCCCCGTCCTTCTTTGTTGGCCTCTGTCCTGTTCCCTCTCCCTTTCTACTCTAGAAATAAGAAATGCTGTGCATGGATTTTCAGCTAAGACGTGCAAAGGGGATGAAAAATTGATGTGATTGAATCAACAGACTAAGAACATGTTAGCATCACACATGAAATACAAATCATGCAACTGTTTTCAGTATATATGCATAATGGTATAAGTGAGAGCAGAAGTTGGCTGAAAGATGGAAATTACCTTAATTTCTGTTGTCAAGACAAATACGAACAGAGGAAGGACACATCCTACAGTTTAAAGTCATCCCTGCCCTTGTGAGGAGCACTCAGCAAGGCATTCAACATTCATTTCACTTCTGGTCAGAGGAGCCACATCACCCCTCACCAGGTGTTACACCAGCCTCCTCCCCAGGCAGAGGCAGCTGAGACTTGTCCTGGCAGCTCCCTTGTCCTGGTTTTGGCAGGGATGGAGTTAATTTCCTTCCTAGTAGCTGGTACAGTGCTGTGTTTTGGATTTAGGAGGAGAATAATGTTGATAACATACCCATGTTTTAGTTGTTGCTAAGTAGTGCTTACACTAGTCAAGGACTTTTCAGCTTCTCGTGCTCTACCGACTGAGAAGGCTGGGGGCGCACAAGAAGCTGGGAGGGGGCACAGCCAGGACAGCTGACCCAAACTGGCCAAAGGGACATTCCGTACCATGTGACGTCATGCTCAGTACATAAACTGGGGAAAGCTGGCTGGGGGGGCTGCTGCTCGGGGACTGGCTGGGCATCGGTCGGCGGGTGGTAAGCAATTGCACTGTGCATCACTTGTTTTGTGTAGTAGTAGTATTATTATTATTATTATTATTATTATTTTATTTCAATTATT
>NW_008824894.1:1299821-1304314 GCF_000699105.1 Pygoscelis adeliae
CGGGAGGAGGTAGTCCGTGTCGTTTGTTTTCTGTGTGCTACACCGTATGTTACTCAGGTCTTGAGTTGTGACCCCCCCGTCCTCTTTGCGCCCCCCGCCGTCGCCTTTCTGTGCCCCCCCGTGAACTTTAGGGTCACAGGCAGTTGTTAGGAGTGTCCTTTTGTAGAGAAAAGCACGAGAAGAGTAAGAGTGATGTGCCCGTGTCGCGGTGAAGCTCTGTGGCAGAGGTGAGTGAGGCTGTAACCCAGGAGGGCTCTCTAGGTGCGCAGAAACCCATTTGCTTTGCGACATCGGGTTCTGGAACCATTTGGGGTAGCAACTCTGACATGACTTACTTGGGAGTAGATTCTGGCATCCCTTCTTCCCTCGAGCTGCACTCCAGCAGTGGGCAGGGGGTGGCCGGGGTGCCTATACTGGAACCATAATCAAAACTCAGCATGTGTGGGCAAGAGAGAGCTTACTCTCAAAAACTCCAGAAAGAAAAGAGACCGGTCTGTCATGAATGCTGAGCTCCCACTAGTGGTGTCTTTGGTCTTTTTATTTCGGATTCCTCCAGTCCTTAAAACATTGAACTACTCTGAAGATTGCTGCTGGTAGCTCAGTTCCAGCCGGGGGCAAAAGGGGCTGACCACGATTATCTGTCCCTGTTCTCTGAGGGCAGAGCCTGTGACATCCTGGGGAAGGAGGACAGTCAGGACTTTCTGGTTCTTGGTGCAAGCTCTGGAGGGAATCAGCCTCTTGGAGGACCAGCTGACCTCCACCTGGGCTGTCCCGGCCGCCATTCTGCAACTGGGGAATATCTGCTTTACCTCCTACGAGGTACACTAATCCTTGGCAGCTTGGGAATAGGCTGTTTGTGCTGAACTTGCTGTTATCCCATGTGGTGGGACTGGGGACGTTATTCTTGACTGAGATGATATCCTTTGAAGACTATTCTGTCTTCACCTAAAGAATGTTTGACAAAACCCCCAGAAGTTTCTTAGAATGTTCACTTATATGCAAATTCCTGTAAAAAAACAGCTCAGAGTCCTTTCCCTGCAGCCTGTGTTCTGCTGCTCAGCAGTGGCTTGGGCAGCCAGATCACTCTTCAGCCTGTTCTGATGGACCGAACCCAGAAAAACACCTAGTATAAATTTGCTGTACTGATGGGGTGAGCTGAATGAGCTAACTCTTAATGAATCACATTTTAATTATTCCTGGTGCTATTACTAACAGAAGTAAGAAAAACATTTTTAATGTAGTTTTAATCTAACTGTTCCCATTTGTTCCTGAAGACTTGGATAAAGCTGGAAATATGTTAACACTCTCTTTTACAATTCATTTCTTTTCACGTGCTTTAGCATATCCTGCTTTTCTGTTATTCCCAGCCTGAGTCCAGAATCCACTGAAATTTCTAAGAGATTCTCCCTGATCCGCTCGGCTTTGGATGAGGCCAGGGATAAGAGAAGTGCAGATAATTTTGTAAGCAAAGGCCCTGCAAGGTGTTACTTTTTGAAATTGAGGTTAGGGTAGCATCTAGAGTTCTGGGTCAGGAATTGTTACCCTTGTGGCAGGTATACACCCGTGTGTCTGCCCCAGTGAGCTTCTGGGGGCTTCCCAGACTTGTGGTAAGTAAATAACAGGCAGAACAGGGGCTTAGAGTGATATGTGCTCATCAAGGCCTGTGAGTTTTATACTTAGGATTCCTGTTAAAATCTGTGTTTTCTGATGAATGCTGAAAACAATGGAGCATATACAGGTGGGGGTGCGCATCCAAGATTCTTACTAGGAGAGGCAACTAAGCTGCTTCTGGGCAGAAGCAAAATAGGTAATGGCCTCAGGTACACAACGGCCTACACTGCTTGTCTCAGAGCCCTGGAAATCCAGGAAAGCTGTTGCTGCTGAAAGAAAGTGAGGGATCAAAGCCTGCTGGGCAGTGTGAAGGGGAAAAGGAGCAGTCCCTCCTAAAAGCAGAACTCATTGTCCCCTCCACTCCTGATGGCAGCAGGAACAGCAAGCTTCATTCTCTAGGGCTTTCTCCTTGTTCCACCTCTCAGCTGTCTGCCCCAAGTCAAGGTGTGTGTAAGAGGGTGTTTGCCTGTCTGGTTGGTGGTTTGAATGGTGCATTAAATCAGACTTTGCCTCTGCAGGTCCACAGGTTTCTTAATAAAAACTGTAACCAGCTGCATCCAGAGGTGCTGGATTTCTTCTCTCAGAGCCACCTCAAGGTACTGTAGTGGTTCAGGATGAAGATCTCTATTGCAGACACCTAATGAGCCACTCATTGCCTTCATGTGAGAAGTAGAAAGATCCTGGTAGGTGTCAGGAGAACCTGGAGAAACCGTGAGGAGTTTTATTCTACTGAAGGACTCTTGGGAATTAAGCAAGTTGTCTTTGCCCGCAACTGATGCATTTTATATATAAAACACATAGACTGCCTGAGAATGCAGCTGGGTTCCTGGCACTGCTAGGGGCAAGGGAGAATGGTCCCCCAGTTTCAGATAGAAGAGATTGTTCTTTCCATGTCGTTCAGGGAGCTTTGGTAATTTCTTTGTTTTTGCAGGTGGTGCCTTTTCCAGAAGGCTAAAGCTGCCCATAGTCAGCAAAGGGAGATGGGGGCCAGAGGCAAAGGGCTCAGGCCTCCATGCCAGTGTCCAAATTCCAGCAGGCTTTGCAGGACCTCCTAGCCAAGCTGAGAAGGTGAGAGATGCTGTTAAGGTGCCACCCCTGCACTAGGCCAATTGCTGCGCCCAGAAGTGTGTGAAGTCTTTCCAGGTCAGCACAGAGAGGAGGATAATTAAAGGTTCTTCCTTCTATTTTGCAGGAGCCATGCCTTCTTCATTCAGTGCATCACCCCTAGTCCCAAAAAGGTAGGGCAGCACCCTGAGCTCCTTATGGAGTCCCTCAGTTCCTTGAAGTCCAGTCCTCTCCAGCAGCTGTCCTTTTGCAGCTGGGGTTTGGACTTCTTTGCTTCATTTGACAGCTTGAAATCTTTCTTCCCCTTTCTCTGTCTCTCACCCTTCCCTGTGGCCATGTGAGCTGACTACATGCTGGAGGATAAGAAGCCAGTGTCAGCTGGACACTAAAGGAAGTGTTGGGTTTTGTGTTCCATTGCCCATAGACCATGGCAAGATCTAACCCAAGGACGGGACAATAGAAGGAGACCCTTTCTAAACTCTCTACCCTTTGTCTCCTTTCTTTTGTCTTTCTTGATTTCTTGTTTTACATTTTTCTTCTCTCTTATATTCACAGCTATCAAATATCTTTGATGTGGAGTATGTCACTTGTCAGCTGCGGCATTCTGGGATACTGGAGGCCATCCACATTAGAAAGGAGGGATACCCAGTCCATCTTTCATTCCAGAACTTCTTAGCCAGGTACAGTAGTGTACTGGCTTGGGGTTCCCCAGCCACTCAAAGCCTGGATGAACTTGTCAGCACATTGTGATTTGTTCTCCTCTGAGGACTCCAGTTACAGCCCTGGCTTTCGTCTTATCAACATCGCATCTTCCAGGTATGGCCTCCTGGCTGGGTGAGGGCAGAACTGCTTGGAGGAGAGAGAAGGCGGCGCAGCAGTGCTGTCTCATGTGGTGGGGAACCCCTCAGATCTCTATCAGATTGGAGTAACAAAGGTGATGCCTATAGAGAATCCCATCTTAATTGCACAGGCCCAGCCATCTATTCACTGGCTGTCAATGGACAGAGGGCAGCTCGGCTCTCTGCCCAAAGAGAGATTGCGTGCCTTCACCTCCCTTTTGCTTTGCCTCTTGTCTCAAGTATGAAGGAGGTATTTTTAGCATTTCAGATAAAGAAACAGGAGACTCTGGCTCCAGGCTGTTGTAGTAGCATGGCCAACTCTTCTGTCTACCCAGCATTCCTTGATGGAGATCTGGGCTTCTGCCTTCTAACCTCCATCACTCCTTGATTCCCTGTCCTCCACAAATACATCCATCTCTCACCTGCACCTGTGCCTCCTGCCCTCCCCCATTAAGGGAGTGCAGTTTCCTTAGCAGTGAGCTTTAAAGGCTCCAAAGAGATAAACCAGCAGTGTTTATTATTGATCAACTCTTAGAGAAGCTGGCTGCTTTCCCTGTGGGTCAGCAGCTGTTCCCTTTTCCCAGGTCTTTCTGAAGGAGAAGGCCAGGCAGCTTCTGGAGAGACGATGGAACCAGAGGCAGAGTTGGGCCATTGTTACCCTGCGAAGGAACCTCTGATGCCTCCTTCGCTGCAGACACCTCCGTGTCCTCCAGGCGAAAGTCTCAATCATTCAGGCTCACTTCCAAGGTTCCCAGGCAAGGTACAGCCCTTGTCCTTGCCTAGGACATCAAGGTAGGGATGTGCCTGACCAGGACCCTCCTCAGGCTGGCTCCTGGCCTGCTCTGCCGGGGGGGATCCTGGTACTGGAATGGCGGGGGAGGGACTTCCCAGCCTGGTTCCCAACACTGAGCAGAGGTTCCAGGGGAAATACAGCTGCTGTCAAAACTGTTAAAGGAACTTGCCTGTACTAAGGCTGAT
>NW_008824894.1:1304379-1309569 GCF_000699105.1 Pygoscelis adeliae
ACACAATAAGACCAAATCCAGACTAGCTGGTTTTATTAATGTTCCGTTTGGTCCATACCCTCGAATTGAGTCCACCGTATGCTTAAATTTCGTTGATGTTTCCTTCATTAGCAATTCTTCTCTTTTCACATCCCTCTAGGAAGCGTTACAGGAGGCTGAAGGAGACTTTAGTGCTATTTAATACCGTAATTTTAATCTCCAGACCTTTGATTCAAAGGAGGAAGCGCTGTCAGGTTACACACTCTTCTCAGGACCAGGTGTACTGCAAGCACTATTTCTGCCCTAGGTAGAGAGAGCTGGTGACTGGGTGAGGCCAGGGCAGGGATGGCTTTAGAAGGTTTCTTGGAAATAATCCAACAAGGTGTCCTTCACTCTCTGGCTGACATAAAGGTAGTCAAAAGAAGGAAGCACAGAGACTGGGGAAAAAAAAAAGTTCAGAATTGGCAAAGGTGGTACAAATGTAGCCAATTTGTATGTCTGTGTATGTGAGCTTCTCTAGGTTGCCCCACACAAGATGTGAGCTTATTCCATCTGTGGCCTCCAGAGCTGCTGTTCTGCTTAAGCTATAAGGAGTCATTCATCTTGCTCTTTTAGTTGTCCAGTTCAATTTCTGGTGTTTTCCTAGATGGTGACTGAAATGCAAGATTTTTTCAGTCTGCAGTGATCCTTCCCTGACCGTACAGCTACCTCAGGCTGCTGAAGTCCTTGGCCTTTTGGAAATCAGCTGGGCCATAGTTGGGGTGAGAACAGGATGGCAGTGGTTTGAGGAGATGGAAAACTGTGTGCAGGAGAGAGCCATGGTTCTGTCGAATGGGTTGGATGTATTTTGCACAAGCTATTAAAAAGAAAATTGAAAACGGGAAATCGGACCACTCATCCTTAGGGTAGCAACTAACATCCCTATAGCTGTCAGCTTCACGAGAGAGGGAGGGACCCAGCACAGCTGCTGTCATGACTAGCAAAACACGGGGCAGAGGGTTAAGGTTAGTGTTGTTGGAAGACTGCAGAGGTTCCTTCTGCCATGCCATGCCCAGAGCAGTGTGTGTTTCTGTTCCTTTTCTTGCTCCTTCCTACTTGGACAGGATCCAGCTTTTCTTTCTCCCAGGTAACCACAACAGCACAGCTCTTTTGAATCTGTTTCTGTTCCTCCAGTGTTTGCTTGCTGAGGTCCCTGTACGTGCAGCAGCAACAATAAAGGTCTCAAAGTTCACCTGCTGCAAAGTTCCTCCTTCCCCCTCACCCACAGCCCTGCCCTTTGGACTTTAGCATGCCTACTGTCTTTGTCAGCCCAACCCTCATAACCTCCTATCTAGTCACACCATTCTGCAACATAGACAAGAAGGAGACGGAGAGACAGAGACCCTGCTTTTCCATCTTGGAGTAGGAGTCAGGTGAGTGGTGAGGCTGGGGGACGATAGAATGGATGGGAAAGGGCAGAGCTGCAAGGGAGTTTGGCTTTTGGTATCCCTCCCACCCCATCTAAAGGGGTCCCTCTCCATGGACTAGTTCGTCTGTCCACGTTCAGGCTGCGTTACTATAATCTTTGATGCTGGAGGGGGCAGGTGAATGTTTCTGACAGCTTCTGTGTGCTTTTGTCCTGAGACACATCAAATACTAGGCAAGGGAGGAAAGGTGTGGCAGGGATGCTGGGCAGGTGGTGGTGGCTCTCCCTGTTGAATTGTGTTGTGCAGGGCGGGTGGTGTTTCAGCAACGCTAGGGGCTTTGCCTGGGCATCCCCTTCTCAATACACCATGTTGAGTCCCAAGAAGGCTCTGCAGCTGTTCTGTCATTTTATCTGCTGGAGCAGGACACCAGCTCCTGCCCATCTGCGGAGTCTGCCCCCAGAAGTAGCTCGAAGTGACCTCATATACATCTTCACCCCATCCCCCTTTCATCTCCATCAGCACGAGTTAGAGGAAAGGAAACGAAGAAGGAAGTCCCTGGCCAGTGGTGACACAGAGAACAGTCCCAACCAAGGAATGGTAAGTTGTCAAACAGTCTGGGAGAGTCTGAGATAAAACAAGCCAGGCTCTCAGGGTGTTCTCCCTCCCCTATGCCTCCTCAGCCCAGGTTTGCTGGGGAACAGCAAAACGTCTGGAGAGTGTACAGAGCCCACACGTATGCTGGAAACCTAGCAGCAAGAATGCGGTTTAGCCTGGTATAAAGAGCTTTCTAATACATAACTATCTCATTAGTTCAGCATTTCCCAATCTCTGGGCGTAGTCGGGCATCATAAAGTGGTCCTGAGGCAGCTGTATTTGGTCACAGCACTGGACCTGTTCTTTGGAGCTGGGAGGAAGACTATTTTTGATAATCATGTTCTGTTGTGAAGGGTGGGAATGAGACAGTTCTGCACAAATATATTTATGGAAGGTGTTGTAGAGGAAGGGAGGTATTAAAGGCTTCATAACAAATTAACTGCATAGTCTACAGGGTGTTTAACCTGTATCAACTACTATAAGTAACACTGCTAACGAATGTCATTATTTGTGTGTTTAGACCAGGCATACATTTGCTATGATGTGTGTAGCAAGGAAATCTGAATTGACATCATCCACGGCTTGGCACAGATCTGTCAGTAACACCAACAGGAATACTTAGCACTGGGTGCTCTTGCAATATCACCTGCTTCCTCAGGTGTGGATTCAGGACTCTGGAATTTCACAGTCCACTTCCTGAACGCGCCATTGAAAAGCTAGATTTAAAGTCAAGTATCTTATTATGAGCAAAATCAAACGGATCAAAAAAGCTGTGAATCTACCTCTAGGCATTGCTGAGAGTTTATGTGGAGGGAGATGTCAGAATAGTATGCTGTTGAGTTAGAGGCTTTACTATGCAGATCTTAAAAAAAACAAAAAACAAAACAAAAAAACCCCCAACAACCAAAACCCAAAAAACAAAACCCAAAAGCTCAGGCTTTGTGCCTTTGGCTTGGTTTCATAGTGTCTTAATCTGAGTAGTCCTGTCTGAAACACCCTGAACTGACATTATATGCAGACATTCATGCTGATACATTGTGTTGCATTGTCCCATTTACTTCCTACCTTGCACAAACGCATGCATCATGCAAGGTGCAAAACAGTGAAAAATCAAGGCTCGTTGGCCAGATTCTCATCTAAATTACCCAGGTACAGATCTGAGCTTCCTTAGGAACCTCCAAAATAGTGGCGTGCATCAAAGATCAGAATCAGGTCTCTCTTTATTTACGCTGTAGCACTCTTGGATACTGAAAAATAAAAATGAAAGGAAAAGGAGCAGGAAGAAATGGCCCTTACCCTTCAATCGCAATCTCTTCTGTACAATATGCCAAACCTGTTAATAATGAGAGATGAGTCAAAGAAAGTCAACTTGCCTGTTACTTCCCCCTGTGGCAGTTCTTCATTTGCTGACCCATGTCATATTACCTGGGTTAATATGATACTTCCCTATGTGTAATGTTTCTGAATGTTGCATGGGCAGAAATTACTGATTTTGCTCAGATGCTCAGTCCTTGTTCTGGCCAGCTTTTCAAAGGCAACTTTACCTAGTCTCGACAGAACAGCTCAGGGTTTATATGTTGTTTCACTTCGGCACCCCAGTGATGGACTGACTTCTCGCTCTCTCTGCAGGACGTGGGACTGCTGGAGATCCCTGCAGAGCTTGCTGCCCTCCTGCAGTTAGCTGAAGGTGAGAAATCCTCCCTCCTTCCCTCCCTTTCCTGCACCGTTTTACTTTACTGTTTATTTGCTTGTTTTCTAGCAGTTTAAGTACGTGCTTGTTCTACCTGCTGTCTGGCATCTGGGTTGTATTTGATTTATTATTATTGCAGTGTAAATATGATAAAGGCAAATGGTGTTGTCTATATTGTTTCCCAACACGGCAGGGCAGAAAAGCGACTTGGGGCAGTGGGCAGAACACCAGATTAAAATTCAGTATCTTTGTTACCTTTTCAGCTCTTTTGAACTGTGCTGATAGAACTGATGACAGTGATGGTGCAAAACTTTTTGGTCAAAGCTATGTGACAGCAAACTGTTTAATGAACCCAGGTCTCTTGCAGAGCTGAGTATCTGGTGTGTGAGAACTTAAACCCATCTTTTTTTCTACTCAAAAATCTTTAAGGAAATTGAAGGTGAAGAAGTGAAAACTACATTTTTGGCACTTTCAAAGAAATATTTTTGGGTTTTCATTAAAACCTACTTGTTCAAAAGTAATTATTTCTTTTAAAATAGAAGTAGGCAGAAACAATGTAACAACTTAAGGATGTAACAGCTGAGGGAAACGTTTTGCTTGGGATGGAAAGTTTTTTGTTTTCAAATCACCAAAATACCACTAACAAATAATTTCCCAAGTTGTTGACCTGATCTTGAGCATTGAGTTATTTGCAGTTTTGCCTTTGTTTCCTCTGTAACTTGTACAATGTATATATTTAAGTTGAAATAGATTGAGGCAGGATTTGCCTCTTTATGTTGGTATAGCATCTAACAAAATGACAGCTGTATCTTCGACCTTCTGTATAGTACAGTAAAAGATACAATCAGGCAGAAGAGTCTTGTGAATTGTGCTGGATTCCCAAATACCCCATACTTCGTGGCATTCCTCTGTAGGGACTATCAGCTGGTCTAGTGAGCAATGTTACCTAGAGGAGCTCGGGGGACAAACTGCACTGAAACTGCTGAAGATGAAAGCTGATGGGATGTAAACAGGGAGGAGGAGGAGAGCATCAGGGGACACATTGGTTTGGAGATAGACGAATGCACAGAAGCTGTGCTGCATTGAGAAATCTCTTCATTTAGGAAGATGTTTGCTCCTCTATTATCCACGATAAATCCCTCATCCAGTGCCTCATTGTGAAGACTTCTTATTTACTTGTTGACGGAACAGTTGACAGCAGTATCTCTGCATGGGCTCAGCGTTGTAAACTGCCTTGTAAACTCTGCATCACAGAATTGAAATTCCAGGTGCTGACTGCCCTCTGGGTGTTACCCAGGGATAAGAGTCCGAACGATCAGAGCTGTAAAAGCTCTCTCCTGAATTTAGGCCTTGTGGTCTCAAGGAAGTGAGGATGTGCCTGCTTGGGGGTTTAGGGCAGCAGGGGTGGCCTGGGTGTCCCTGGAGCCAGGGGGCTGCTACAGGTGCTCAGGCAAGGTTAGATGTGTGTTAGCACTGTGAGTTGGATGTGTTCTGGCTGCCTTCCCAACTGCTACAACACAA
>NW_008824894.1:1309684-1331488 GCF_000699105.1 Pygoscelis adeliae
AGGTCAGTACCAAGCACAGGCCAGCCAGATAGCTGAGGCATTGCCTCCAGAAGTCAAAGTCAAAGATGACCTTACCCTCCCACCCACCATCAACAGCTATCCTTTCTCCTCCTTTGTTAAGTCACACTTCCAGGTGGGAACTCTTTTTATATCTCTTCATTGCTCTCCCACTGGGGAGAAACACCACTTCTAGTAACACCAGGAACAAACTCTGTTTCTGTCCTTTTGTTTCTCTGTAGAAGACAGATTTCCCTGCCCCTGGTCAGCCCCTGCAGCACCCCTTAACCCATCTGGATGCTGAAAACGAGGAGAGCGCGCTTGAGATCAACAAACTGGTAAGAGACATCTTTCTTGACCAGGGCCTCATTGAAGAACAGGTGGGCATAAGACAATGTTTTGATGCCATTGTACAACAAGATGCTGGTGGTGGCGGAGATCTGTCTTCTCAAGCACTTATTCTTATCTGTCAGTCATAAAAAAGTTTAATTTAACCCAGAGCTCTTCCATGATGTGGTTTATAGTAAACATATTGATTGTATCTCAGGCTTACAGTTGTGTCAGTACACAGCAGGGGACAGCGAACTGTTGTATAAAGGCTGGAAAAAGGCAGGGACTTTGTCATCAAGAAAACTACACCTGGAACCACACCCTAATTCTGTAGTGCTTGTGTGAGGGGGATGATGTTATTTCATCTCTGTGGATGTGAAACATACAGTTCTTCTTAAAAATGGTAATGTTGACTCTCTGAAAATAGAAAGAAACTTCAGATAATTTCTAAGTAAATCTGGTAATCCTTTTGAGAATTACATGTAATTAAAATAAGCCCATTGGGAAAGGTAATAGCTAAAACCAGTTTCTTGTTTTGTCCTAATGATCCCAATTATAGAAGAGCATAAGCTTCAATAAAATCTTGTGAATTGGGTTGTGTTCAAGCAGACTACTGTTATTTTTCCTGAAGATCGAAGGTAATTTTTCTCCATTGCTAATCAAAAAAATAGGGATTTACTACAAAGAATTCCATGAGAACTAAACAACCACCACCTCCTGTTTTTCTCAGTGAATCTTTGACACGCTTACTACCATTAACCATATTAAGAAGTGTTGTTCTCTGAGAGAAAAAAATAGGCCATCACTCATAAATGTTCTTTCCAAAGCTGTCCGTGGCACATTTTAGAAAAGTTTTCATCTAATGACATATTGAAGTGTAGAAGCTGAAAGAAATTATTCTGTACCTAAGGGTGAGAAGTACAAATTACAAAAGCATCTAAGATGTTGATAGGCATAGCCAGGAAGCTGAATCGTTGCTTAAGTGATTTGGTTGAGATACCACATCTCATACTACTTGGTATAATATTAACTACACCAAAGTTTTTTTAACATCCAGTTGTTAGTGTTTCCTCACGTCTGGCTCTCTTTTCACAAAGATCAGCTAAGCATCAATTTCTTTTACATCTTTTTACAGCTAGGAAGCCTGTGGGCTCAGACACAGTAACAAATACACAAGCAAGTTACTGTAGGCTATCTGAGCTCTGCCAAAGAAGGGGAAGTATTTTGCCCAAGAAAAAAATCAGAGGCATAACTAAGAAGAGACTGACGTCGTCCTGACTTTTAGTCAGGGTCCAATCTTTATGAACACTGTGTCCCAAATTCCCCAGAACTTAGGTGATACACAAAACTTGAGAACAGATCCTGATCTCAGTGTTGACTACTCTTCTTAGGCTCACAAACATCCTGGTGTCTACAACCCAGGTTGTCACCTCACAACACAGTTTGGGACAGAGGGTTACAGCTAGAGCTCTCTTTTTTTGTCCCCTGGATGTTTCTAGATTTTGCGGTTCATTGGTGACAAGAATCTCCATGGCTGGCAGCAGATACTTCTGGGCAACTACATTGCTGGAAGAGGTTTGAATAACGTGGCCCTGCGCAATGAAATCTTCAGTCAGGTGGTTGCACAGACATGGAAGAACACAGACGTGGAGCACAGCCAGCGAGCTTGGGTCCTGATGGCGACTTTGCTGAGCTGCTTTGCCCCTTCACCAGCACTGGAGAAGCCGTTGCTGAAGTAAGGAGGAGGAAAGATCTAGCTACACTTTCATTAAGGTTGAGAGAGATGAGCGGTGTGCTAAAGGCAGTTGCCTTTTTCTAGATTTGTGTCAGATCATGGCATGGAGGGCTACAATGCTGTTTGCCAGCGCAAGATCTTGACAGCAGCACAGCACACAGAGGTGGACTCTACATTCTCTCGGGCCTACCCTCCCACTCAGCTGGAGTGGACTGCAAACCAGAGGAGAGGGAAGATGGTTCTGGATGTTCATACCTTTAATGGTAACGCGTGCTTCTGCCCTTCTGCTATCTTCTAGTCCCTAAGGACTTTTCCAGTGCAGAAATCAGCAATCAGAAAATACTTCCCTCAGCTGGGTAAAGAGGGATCAGAACACCAATTCCTTCTGGCTGGTACAAGCATGGGGGGATACAAGCATCTGAATCTAGACCCAAAACTCCCAAAGTCTGAGCCTGATGAGCTCAGACCTTCTACTCAGGCTGGGGGATGAGTTTCTTCTGAGTTTGGGCCCATCTCAACAGAGGACTGTTCTGGTTGTGCATCTCTGTGGGTCTAGTTTTCCTGTTATCCATTATTGCATAGCCCAGGCAGCAGCAACTGCTGCCTTTGTTACAGGGACTTTCTGCCTTTCTCCCTTCTCAAATATTGGCTTATGCTGCCTCTTGAGTGCTCAGAAGCTCTGTGAATTTAATGCAGAACATCCCTGCTCTGGCTCCTTGGTGAGAGGAGTGGTGGCCCAAGTGAACCAGGACGCTGCGAGGGTTTTCAGCTGTCAGGTTGGAAATGCCAACCTGTGCCATCAAACAGTTACTTTGGATGTGAATGTGTTCATGTGGAGCCCTCCATGTGCTTTCAGTCCTCCTGTGGCCCCCCCTCAGGAGTGTGTGAGGCTTTCCAGCTGGGTTCTGCCTGTGTCCTGCAGAGCTTAGGTGTTGCTTTGGGTCCTGCCAGGGAGGCTGTGTGTACTGACTTTTTTTTTTTGTGCTAGAGGAGAAGATCTCAGCTGAGGTGGAGTCCTGGATGACTGGGGAGCAGTATGCAGGCTGTCTCCTGAGTGCAAGGTACTGCCAGAGGATGGGAGAAGATCTGGGGGTGTGAAAGAGGCAGTCATTAGTTCTAAGGTTCAGACTGGTCGGGGCTGCAGGCTAGAATTTATATGGTCAGATGTGGAATGGCCACTCCTTACCCGCTCCGGCTTGGGCTCTCTCCTTCACCCTTCCATCTGTGTGCGTAAACTGTGGGCCTCTTTAGGAACAGAGGAATCACTGGCGTGATCTGTCAGAGCAGCTTCGGAGAAAAGATGGGGAAAAAAAAAAAAGGACAAATCTTGAGTGATTCTAGTTTTTTTTTTCCTCCTGACCCTGGGCACTTAATAGTTGATTCACACCCTAAATCTTAAGGACTTAAGCCAGGATAGACAAGGCAAGAAGAAACTGAATGCAATGTTTTCCTTTCTCTCCCTTTCCCCTGCCTACCTGGACACCTTTTCTCTCCTTCCTTTCCCTGTTACCAGGGGCTGCGATAAGAAGTCTCGAGGGTGGTCTATCTCTATGTTTACTGGCAACACATGGCAGGACCTCCTGGGCTGTGACTTTGTGCTGGACCTCATTGGAGAGATGGAGGAGGCCAGCAACCTCAGCAGCCCCTCTCAGTCCTCAGCTGAGTACCCCATCACTTCCGAAAGGGAGAGAAGCTTCCTCCAGAACTCTGACCTGGATTCGTAAGTCACCTAATCCTCCTGCCCCACCACTTGCGGCCCTGTCACCGCGTGGCTCATCTTTCTCTTGGCACTCTGTTCTGTCCTCATCTCATTTTCCTCTTCAACAGGATCCCTCCTGCTCCAGGCATCCGGGCCCCTACCTTCCCACCACCTAGCTTGAGTCCAGAATTCAACAATCTCCATCCAGGTAAGCTCTTGCCCAGGACTGTGGATGGCACTGGGAAGGGCCAGATGGGCCCCAGCCAGGGAATCGGAGCAGAGGGGGGGGACAGGTGATTCTTCTTGATGTAGAGTGAGGAAGGGCTCCACTCCAAAACATGACTGTCTAATAGGAACTGGAGACAGGGGGAATGTTCCTTGCCTGCCTTGTCACCAGACTTCTCTCTGCTCTTAGATCCAAGGTTCGGAGATGACCTGAGGAGCCCTGTAGGCTTGGATCACTATGTGGATGATCTCTTCAGCACTGTGCTGCATCAAGGCTCCAGAGTACCAGTAAGTCCCTTGATGGTTCCCTCTTACCTTCTCTCTGCAGCTCTCCTGTCCCCGTGACTCCCTCAAGCATGCCTCTGCCTATTCACTCTGCCTCTGCTCAGCTCAGATATGCCTTTGCATGGCTCTCCCTCTGTGAAGTCTCTTTCTGAGCTCAGATAACTCTGTTTTTACTTGATGCAGGATATGGAGAGCAGGGAGAGTCTGACTGGACGCATGAAAGGAGGTGGGAAGATTGGACCCACACAGAGAGGTATCTTCCCTTCTGCAGGTCTGTAAGGGGATGGGGAGAGCTGGGAACACCTGTGGGGCTACATAAGCTTCAGTGAGCACAGGTCAGGGAGTCTCTTAAATGCTAATTATTGCATGGGCTCAACTGATTCATGAAGAGCATTGGTTTTTAGCATAGGTCATCAGAAGTTGCACTCCTCACTCCCAGGTGCTGGGAGACGGATGCTTTGGGGAAGGTGCTAGGTAAGGGTACCACCTTTGTTCTGCTTTTAATTTCTCTCTCGAGTTGGTCTTGCGGTCAAGGCAACAGGTAGCTTGCTTCTGACCCAGGCCACCTCTTCCCTAGGCCAATACTCGTAAGTTCTGTATTCATCTTCTGTTCATCTTGTGCTTTCACAAAATAGTTGCTGCTTTTCTCAGGGGAGGGTTTTAATCTTTCTTATTGCTTCCTTATAGACTTTCCCATCATCTCTAGCTATTCCTTAGGTTAGTATGTCTGAACCCTGTAGACGTTCTGGTTTGTGTGTTTGGTTTCTTTACTTTTTCTCATTTCTGTAGAGCTGACACTCAGGTATTTTCAGTAGGGTGGAGTCAAACACCAATGAGCGTGACGTCCCATGGTATGGAATGTCCCTTTGGCCAGTTTGGCTGTGCCCCCTCCCAGCTTCTTGTGCACCTCCAGCCTCCTCAGTCAGTAGAGCATGGAAAACTAAAAAGTCCTTGGCTGGTGTAAGCACTGCTTAGCAACAACTAAAACATCGGTGCGTTATCAACATTGTTCTCATCCTAAATCCAAAACACAGCACCGTACCAGCTACTAGGAAGGAAATTAACTCTCTCCCTGCCGAAATCAGGACACTCACTCCCAGCTGAGACTGATCTCCATGCCCATTGCTCTGCTGGCTTTGCCCTCAGTGGGATTGCTGTTTTGTGGCCTCATGTGGGACTTGACTGCTGGGAGCAGAGGAATTTTTTTCTCCCCACAGTTCCTTCACAGTGCCACCCAGGCCAGGGCTCACTGTTCATTTACCCTTGCTATCTGCTGCAAAGAGACCAGCATGGATCTGGCAGGCCCAGAGATCTTTGCCCAACCTTCAGGAGAAACCCTTCTCTGTAATCATACACAGGCAGGAATTATATATATGCTTAGTCATGAAGGATGGTGGTGTCCTAAGCTACAGTGCAGAAGCAGGGTCTGGATCCTGCTATTGTAAAGTCTGGCAGGCCACACTTTTCTCTTAAGTTTCCTTTTTCCACCTGAGTTTTGCTGTGTCCTGCTGTGTGTGAAGAGGTAAACCATTCACATGTCCCCATGGTTGGTGCATGTGGAGAGAACCAGAGGTACCCAGCTTATGTGATGTGTTCTGTGCGGATTGATCAGGGCTTTCTGACCTGGGATTCCCCAAAAGCACTGTGCATGTGGCCTTTTGCCTCTAGGCTTCTCTGGAATGACTCAAGCACCAGTTTACCAGTCTGTGCCTTCAATGATGGGGATGCCAGCGGCCATGCCTATGATGCCAGCGGCTGGCGGGATTGCACCTATGCCAGGTAATAATTCAGTAACTATACAGGGGAAAAGGATGGAAGGGTGGGTGTCGTAATGGAGCCTGTGCATTTGAATGTCAGGTGGGGTGCACGGTGAACACTCAGCTCTGGGCTGATGCTCGGGCATTGTGGGGAATGAGTGCCTGTGGGTGTTTGCAGACATGTGTGTGTCTTCTACAGCCATGGTTATGCCCCAGCCTGTGGTTCCAGCTGTAGATCCCAATCAGTTAGCAGCACAACAGCAAACCTTTATCAACCAGCAAGCCATGCTCATGGTGAGTGGAAGGGACCGGCTGGGTGGGGCTCAGGAACTGGGGAAGAACAACGCACTGGCGTATGTGCTGTGAAGAGGTTAGCCATGCTCCACTCCTGCATTAGGCCTGCTCTGTAACACTCTGTGTTTATGTGCTGGGGGTTAGGTATATAAAGTTGGGATTATTTAAGACTGCAAAACTGGGAACCCCCTTTTTGCTGCTTTGTGTACATGAGGACACTGAGGCACCATAGGTGAGTGAGTAGCAGGGACAAGAGCAGGCCCCGAGAAACCTCAGCTGTAATTCCCACGTGTTTTTAAGCTGGAATTTGCTACAGATGCAGATCTGCAGTATTCTGCTTTCTGTACAAAGCCTTGTGAGTGCATGGAGGTCCCAGGCTATCTCACTGATAGCTGAGTCTTTGGGGTGTTGTTAGGAGCTCTGCATACTTGGCCAGGTGGGAGCAGACTCCCTGGGCATGCCTTGTCCATAATACTGGGAAATTTGCAGCGGACTATGTAGATGTTCTGTGATTACCAGTGAAAGAATAGGACAGCCTGACTAATGGCTGGTGATTTTGTGTAGCCTAGAGCTCACAGACGTTGCAATTCCTTCTTCCAGGCCCAGCAGGTGACCCTTCAAGCCATGAGCATTTCCCAGCAGCAGCAGCAACAGCAGCGGTGGCAACAGTCTCTTGAGAACTCAAAGCCAAGAGTCTCAAGTCCACCACAAGCCCAAGCCTCAGCTCCAGCCCCGGCCCCAGCCACTTCCCCAAAACCCAAGAAGCCTCCCAGCAGCCAGAATGCTACACCACCCCCAAAGGCTCCAGAACCACCAGCTAAGGCAGAAGAACCGGTATTAGAAACAAACAGTGGTGGTTAATTTGGTTTGAATTTCATGACTTGCGTTTGCTCTGCTTCCCTACAGTGTGACAGTGGTTTGGCAGAGAGGAGAGCAGAGGGCTATGCTTACCTATGATACTGAGACCTTTCAAACTCTGCTTGCTGAGTCTTTAAGACACAGGATCAAACCTTGGTGGCATTAGCTCTGCGGAGGTTTGGCTGCAGTGTTGGCCAATTAATTTCCAGCTGATCTGAATTTTTCCATAGGAAAATTCATTACTCGGAGATCTTTATCTTCCAGCAAGCTCTCTTGGGCCTCTAACATATTCCTCCTTCTCTGGACTTTGTTGATGATTCCTTGGGTCAGAGACTGATCTCTTGGGATGCCCCCAGACAGGGAGAAGTTCCAGATCAGAACTTGGCGAGGGAAGATCACCTCTGAACTTAAGGGCGCTGTGGAGGTATCTGCTGGCTAGTGCTAACTAACCATGTTGTGAACCGCTTGCAGGTTTATGACTACACGGAAGACGAGTTCTCCGACAGTGAAGATGATGACTATCCTCGAGAAACTTTCCAGCAGAAGAGAGAATATTTTCAGAAGATGGGTGAGCATCTACCACTTTGGGAATTTCACTCATCTTAACACCTTGTTCTGCAGCCTCCCTGGCATAACAAGGTGTTCTTGTCTCCCTGTCTGGAACCCAGCTAATCCCTGCAGGAGCTGCTGATGCTGTGTGTAGCAGGAGTTTTGGGTGCCTGCTCAGCTGGCTACAATTCAGATTGTGAGGCGTTGTGTTGCCAGTTTTCTAGACATCTTTGGGCTTCTGACTGCCACACCCTCCTTTGTCTCTAGAAAGCATAGGCTTCTGCTGACTGATGCAAGGGTGGAAACTATGCCGGTAGTGCTAGGCTTTGGCTGTGGGTTTAACTAGCTCAGGTCCCCCTTTCTATGCAGGAGAGCAACAAATCCGAGTGAAGAAAGTCAGGCCTCCTTCCAAAACCTGGACCCCTCCAGCAAATCCCCAGCCAAAGCAGGAGGAGGAGAAGGAAGAGGAGCAGGAGAAGAGGGAAGAAGAGAAGCCCAGCCCTAAAACAGAGGCAGGTAAGATGCTGTGCAGTGGAGACCCAGGCAGGCTGACAAGCGGGAACTTTCTAGGAGCATCAGGCCAGGATATAGTCACAGGAGGAAAGGATCTGGCTCCTCTGGGAGTCTGCATCTTGACAGGAGAGGAGAGAGAGAAAGGTCTGAGCTTTGGGAAGTGGGATCCCAAAGCAAGGCAGTGGAAGGTCATGGCCAGTCAGCCTGGGGGTGAAAGAGAGGGCGCTTCAAATGAGATAATGGGATTTCTCCTGTGTCTTTGCTGGGCTGTTGGTTAAAGCTGTCATCCCCAATAGCTCCTGCTCCCCCTTTGCCACCTCCTGAGCCGAAGCCAAAAAAGCAGACACGAAAAGCGAAGAAGGAGCCACCTGTAGTGAAGCCTTCAGGCCCCGAGTCGCGGCCTGAACCCAGCCGGGAGATCCGCAACATCATTAAAATGTACCAGAGCAGGCCAGCCCCCGAGCCCCAGCCTATCGAGCCTGTCAGGTGAGAGAGTGGGGTCCACCCAGGTGGGCAGGGAGGAGATGAGTGGGACTATATCCCAGTGCTGCCACATGGCTCCACTGTGGCCACAACCCCTCTGCAGCCCCTGTAACTGTTCCCCATTTCCTTGCAGGAGAGTGTCTAAGCCATTTATGAAGAAGAACGACCCCAAAAATGAGGCTCTGGCCAAGCTGGGAATGATGAACCTCTCCTCTCCCAAATCAGTGAGTTCTTTGCTCTCCGGTCACCTAAGAGCTCAGCAGAGAGGGCCTGTATATCCAATCTCCAACAGACTGGGAGCTACTTGGTAGTGCAGTAGCAGCCAGGTGATTTCTTCTTGGGTTACTAGATAGCTGTGAGCTCATACCATGGTGCTGCCCATCCTAGACTGGGTTGCAGTCTGTAAAGTCACTTGAGGTCCTGGAGAAAAGGCTCTGGAGCAGCAAGTCCTATTGTGGTATGTTTAAGGCTGATCTGGAAGCAAGCAACTCATGTTCCCCACATTTGGCACCAAGGTCTTGGCCCATTAATGTCTTTTTTCCCCTTCCCAACTGGAGGCTTCAATCTCAAATACTTGGTTCTCTGCACTTGGGTTTGCTTGATCTTCATCTGTTTGTAGATCATGTGCTGATTGAAAGGTCCTGGTATCCCTGTTCACACAGATCTTGCTTCTAGGGTTGGACTGATGCCTTAGGGATGACTTGTAACAACAGCAGTATCAGGACAGAGCGCAGTAATGCAGAGAATGACCGGGTCAAATGGTTTTGCTGTCTTGCAGCCATCCCCCCTGCCACAAGAGAAGAGAACGCCTCCACCTCCCAAGCCTAAGCCAGGCTCAGCTTCCAGCTCTATCAAGGAGAAGCAGTTGCCTCTCCTGTCCATCTTCAGCCAGGAGAGTACCCCACCAGGTTCCCAGGCCCCTCCTGCTCCTCCTCCTCCTCCTCCCCCACCATTGCCTTCACCTCTTCTGCAAGGGAACCAAGGCTGGCAGGAATCCACAGGGAAGGGTGAGTATTGACTTCACCCAAGTGGGATTTGGTAGCGGTGGGAGGGGATGGGGTTGGAATCAGCCCAGTGGCCCGGGAGAGTCACAGCACATGTTCTGTCATCGGCCAGCTGGTCAAAGACTGAGTGGGCTGTGTGAAATCAGAGACTGTCACCGTAGTTCCAGTCTGGCCTCGCAGTCAGCATGGCACTTCCCAGCTCTAACTCTTCCCTTTCTTCCCAGTGCAGTGCAGGATGTCAGGCAAAAATGATGGAGGGGCTGGGTTTCTCTGGAAAAAATGCAGCTAAAAACAGAAAGGACCTTTGGGCTACAGCTTTATCAAGGTCCAGTCCACATTTTGTTTTATTACCTACCTGATGCATAACTACTTTATCAAAGCTGGAATTCAACAGGTGGACTTTAGACCAGGGAGGAATGGGAAGCCGGGTGTTTTACCTTCTAGAGCCTCTGGAGGGTCCTTAGAGACAGGCTGAGGAATGAGGGAATGTTTCTCAGAGGGAGAATGAGAGCCTGAGAGACCTTGGACACTGGTCACACATAAGGAGTGTCTGGACATTGCCCATCTGAAAAATGGCATAGCTAATGCTTATCAGCAGGAGTTTGGAAGTGTTATTCAGTCCTAGGTTTTCCTTCTGAATTGCAGTGGGATCCTGGAGTCATAATTCAATTTATACTTTGCTGCTATTTTGGATACATGTACCAATGTATTTCAAGCTGTTTAAAACTCTCATCAACATCACGTTTTATAACATACAAGGAACAGTCAGTCAAGCACATTACTGCAGGACTCCATCCTGCGTCAGATTCCCTGGTATAAAAGAATGTCCTGGTTTTACTCCCCCTCTCTTTTAAAAAATGGATCTTCAGGAAGTCCGGTGAAAGTAAATCGAAGTAACTAGATTGGCCTCAAAAATCCCTACGTACTTTTAATAGGAATATAGAAACAGCTGAACTGTGCGATCTACTACATTTCTTGTCTATGAACTCTGAAATTTTGAAAGTTGGGAGTGCTTAAATGAAGATATTCCTACCTTGTAAAGCAATGCCTTTGAATGGTTGTCTTCAGACTGAGCCTGTCTTTAACAGATCTCCTGCAGAGAGAAAATCCAGTGCAAGTACTGGGTGCCTTGTACCAGAACCTTGCAGTCTGCAAGCTCAGGGGAGAACTTTTATGTCCTTTTGAAACCTTTAGCAGGCTTTTTATAATGACATAAAGTGAAACCGTGTCTTCAAGCTTAAGCACATGGGTAATATTTTGCCTGGCACGCTGTGTGCTCCCTAACTCTGGAGTGATGCTATTATGAGCACTGAACTTTGTGACTAATACAGCAAGTATAAATGCTGGTACTCACATGATGACTGTTTTGTGCATGCATTCGTACTAGCTGATCACTGACCTTCAAGAGGGTTCTTGACAGTAATCTTCAGTCAGGCACAGGGCACTGTCCCCTTTCTCTTGGTAGGTCTTTGGCAGGTGGGAAGGTGACCCTGTAGTCAGCAAAGCCCATCTTCACTGCTCTCTCTCCTCCCGCAGACTCTACTGTAACAGTAGCAGAAGATGATGGCATCAAGACCCAGCTGTACAAGCTCGCTGCCAGTGTCAGCTTTTCCTATATCAACCCTGCCTGGAAAATCTTTCTGCGCAAAGAGGTACAGTTCACTAGCTGAGGGCTGGCTATGGGGGAGAGGGAACTGGTTCCGCATTTGGTTAAAATCCCTTTTTGTCATAGGCACCCAGTGTGAAATAAGAGCACAAAGGCAGTTCTGGGAGGAGGTCACACGACACGGGAGTTGGGGGCAGGGGATCATCTCGTAGGGCATCCAAGTCCTACTCTGCCTTACTGATTCTGGTGTCTCAGTTTCCCTACCTGTCTTTTCCTTCCTCTGTAAAACACTGAGAAATCTACAGATAAAGTAAATTTGTTGTTACCTGGTGCTTTCCTGTTAAAACAGTACAAGTGTGTTTAAAATGAAGTATTGGAGAGCGCACTGAACTGACCAGGGTTCATCCTGTGGTCTCACCACTTCACTCTTGGTCCTTTGCTCCTGGTCTTTCTGTTTACATTCACAGTGTCTCTTCCCTGCCTGTCCGTGGAGATGGACTCACTCCTCTGTGGCAGTAGGGCATATAGATTACAAAACATCCCTGGAGAGCTATTTCTGCAACATCTGTAAACATCTGTAACATTACTATTGTTTTTTATCCTCCTCTTGCAGGTGTTTTACCCCAAAGAAAACTTCAGTCACCCTTATTGTCTGAATTTGCTGTGTGAACAGGTATGTACTGGTGCATGACTCGAGGCCTGTTGTCTCTGTTACACTGCATAAGCTGCCTTTGCTTCTGCATCCCCAGCGGTGTTAGTCTCTTCTCCAGGTCCATCCAGTCAAGCCCCTGCTCACTCCTCTCTGAAACTCAGTCTGTTTAACGGCCTCAGATGCTCCAACACACTCAGATGTGGCCTTTTCAATGGAAGCCTCTCTGTTTCCTTCCTCTGCAGATCATGCGTGACACCTTCTCTGACTCCTGCCTTCGGATCTCCAGGGAGGAGAAGCGCAAGATGAAAGACCTGCTGAGTAATTAACAGCCCCATCATCCCTTCGTCCCCGTGCCCATCCCAGCTTTTGGTTTGAAACGAGAAATCTGCCTCCAAGCCCTTTCAGGCAGGACTTAGGGCAGAGGAGAAACGTTTGTCACTGCAGCAAGAAAGCACATTTGTGTGTGCTGTGTAGTGCAGTGTAGGAATGTTGTTTATCCCAAATAGCCAGAAAATGGCCCTGAAATTTCTCTGAGCCAGAAAAACTTAGTTCCGATATGTTTATTGTAGGGAGAGGAAACTGAGGCCCAAGGACGGGATTTTGAGTTGTCTCAAAATCCACCTGACTTCTTTGACAGGAGCTTCATGGAGAGGGGGAGAGAAACTAGTAGTAGACTGGTGTGTGCAAGTAACATGGTATCCTTTTGCCTCTGCATGTCGTTTGCTGCACTGTAATTGCTGAGGAGGGCTGGTGGGAAGGAGTCCCTGGGCAGAGGAAGACTTGGCCATCTTTGTCTTACTGAGGAAGCATCTGCTTTGTACCCCTGCTAGTGGAGTTCCGGGTTGGCAACGATGTCCAGTCCATTCGGGAGGATGGGATAAAGAAGAGGATTGTACTGGCTGCTCGAGATAACTGGGCTAACTATTTCTCCCGCCTTTTCCCAGTTCATGTGAGTCTTAATCTTTTCACCAGACCCGGGGCTTGCTTTAGCTCTGTGGCTCTAGTTCACCTGGGATCTCTTTCTGTCTCCCTGCCTGGCCACACATCAGTCATTCTTCTGCGCCTTCTGCACCTTGCTGGGTTTGACGCCTCTGTCAGCCTAGGGCCTCCCTCATGGTACATATGGTAGCATCATCTTCCCCTGCTGCATCCTGTCCGGGTGGGATGGAGCCTTTCATGCTCTCTGCTGCACTTCCCTTACAGGGTGAAAATGGAAGCGATGTCCAGATTCTGGGTGTTTCTCACCGGGGCATGCAGCTGCTGAAGGTGGTGAAAGCAGCTGGGTATAATCCTGAGCACCTAAAGATTCTTCGCAGCTACAGGTGAGCAAAAGGGCACTGGTTGCTGCAGGATGATAATTTGTTACTTGCAGGATGTTTTCAGAGTGTAGGAGGCAGACCAAACAGGTGAGCTGAAAATTGTCTGGTTGTGCTGTGCTTTCTAGGGTTGTCCTAGGCCAGCTGTGACTCACTGACCCTCCTTCTAATGAGTTTGGCCTTTCCCTTTCCTCCCTACCTTGTGTTTTGCTCACAGTAAGTGAGTGCTAGGTGTTAGTCAGCTCCATGCATGTCATCAGAAGGGAGGTCCTCAGAGTGGTACAGTGAAAGCCATGAGCAGCCTATGGTGCTATTACTGTTGTAATACAGTGCTGGTGAAAGGCCACCCTCTGGAGCATGCCGAGGCCTGTCTCCATTCTCAGTCTCTGGAATGAGCTCCCATCCCCATGATCTGCATCCCTAGCTCTGGCAGAGGGAGCCTGAGCATGCTGGCTGTGTTCTCAGCTTTGCAGATGTGCTGTCAGTGGAACTGAAGGGCAGCAATGCCCTGGAGCTCTCTCTGAAGACAGAGCAGCTCTTCCTGCACTCTCCAAAGGCTCCGCACATCAAGGCCATGGTGGAACTCTTCATCCAGGAGCTGAGGCAGGTGAGGGAGTGGCTGTAGTGCAGTAGGGAATGAAGGTGGTTTCCCACATGGATCCGAGAGGGTCCATGGGATGATATGGTCCAAATCCCTCACATCCTGGGGATGAGAGTTGACCTCCCCGTCACTTTTTCCCCAGGATACCAACTACGTTGTTGCTTTGCGCAGCTACATTGTGGATGACAAGAGCCTCCTTAGCTTCAAGAAGGGTGACCTCATCAAGCTACTGCCCATGCAAGGCGTAGAGCCAGGTGAGGGAGTTTGTTGAGATTGGCAGGAAAGGTGGGGACTGGGTTCAAGGGCCTGCTGTGATTGACTTACGGTAACACTGGACCCATGGTGCCCAGAAGCTCTACATGCTGCTGTCAAGTAAACCGGAGGAAAGCAGACCGTTAAGGGCTGGCATAGTCAGCTTTCAGCTCTGCCATTCTCTGGCCGCAACCCACCTTGTTCCAGCTGCCATAGTTATAGGGGATGTTATCTTAGGATGCAGGAAAGCCTGGTCAGTCTGGTGCTCTCCTTTGCCAGTAGTATGTCTCACTGCTCGTTTCTTTTGGTAGCTGCTATGGTTCCTGACTCTTTCTCCCCCGTTTCTGCAGGCTGGCAGTTTGGCTCCACCGGTGGCCGCTGTGGTATTTTCCCCACCAGCCTTGTGCAATTGGCTGCAGCCCCTGATCACCTCAGCACCAGCATGGACAGACGTGGAGGGCTGCGGAAGAGCATGAAAGCTTCCCCGGAGAGCAGGAACACCAGCAGGGAGGTGAGTCGTCTTTAGGGAACTGCTAGGCGACGTGGCCGGGTTCTGTGGGAGCTGCCAGGGTGGGTCCATGGCCCTGGTAGTGTCTGACCTCCAAGGCTAGAGGGAAGAAGATGACTGCTTAATCCTTACAGACGGAGACACTCAAATACTGTCATAGTGGGAGGGGGAGGCAACACACACAGATGAGGCCTTTCCAGGTCTGGCAGGTGAGGAGAATACACACTGCGGTTCCTCAGCTGACTATTCAGGGTGGGTTTGGTGCCTGTCCCTGCAGAGTTCTGTTCCCAGCCTGATATCAGAACCCGACAGCGTCATGTTAGTCCCTGCTGGCGATCATTATACCATGATGGACTTCGCCATAGCCTACTTCCGAGAGGCTCAGTCCATGTGAGTAGGCTGTGGTCCTTCTTGAACAGGCACACACAGGACCTGTGTAGCCTGACCCACACCAAGCCGTTTCTGGGGTTATTTCTTAGGCTGCATGTTCTCGCTCTTCTGTCTAGGCAGGGACTGAACGGGATTTCTGCTGAAAAGAAGAGTGCAGCTGCCCTGGTCCAGCACACCAAGGTGAGCTCAGTCTCTCCCCATGGCTACAGCCAGAATCCCAGCTCCAGCATTGCCTCTAGCTTTGTCCCCACATGGCAAAAGCACAGAGGGCAGATCCTTGGCTGCAGTCTCTGGGGAAGCATCGGTGCCCCCTACTCTTCAGTGCTGCCTGCAAGATACTGGGAGCCTGTGTCTTTCATGAAGCCTGCAGCACAGCTCTGTGCGACCTGCCTCCCCAGCTTACCCTTGTATTCTGGCCCTGCAGGTCCCAATCCAGGAATCTTTGCTCCGGTACGCTGATAGTGAACTGAATGAGCTTGCTACAAAGAACTTCAGGAGTAAGTACCTCCCTAGGACACAACACTGCAGAGGCTGGAGCGGGGGTGAGTGGGACGGCCTTGGTGGCCACGCATAGGCGTCATGGGGCCCAGCGTGGGGAATGAAAACTGAGAGGAGGGCCCCTCCTAAGGCATTTCTGCAGTTAATAACCACCTGTGTCCATGCTGAAAGCGTCCAGCAAAATACACTTTGAGTGCAAAGTGCCCAAGAACGCACACTGCCTGGGCTGATGCCCCACCGACACACACGTCCAATGCAAGCCTCGTAATAGCCCATGGAACAGAAAAGCTTTCAGGACATTTTCTAGTCTACTGCCTGCCCCACGGCAGGATCACCTCTGCTTAGACCTAAATGCTAGCCTTTGCTTTGCAGCTCTGATGCAGTTCATGGGAGATCAATCAAAACTCAAGAACCAGAATGAGGCTGAATGCATCTATGAAATCCTTCAGGTTTGTGACCTCCCCCTGGGCAAGGTGTTGAAGCACTGATGGGAATGAAGAGCCAAGACCTTGCTGGGAAGGGAGAAAGCAGGGAGAGCCATAATGCAACCTCCTACATGAGAAAGGGAGCTGAAACAGAGAGGCTGATTAAAAAACATGGGGGGGAGGGTTGCATGTAGATGACTTCCCTGGATATCACTGTCTGGATGAGAGCACAACCTGCCTCTCCTTCTTTGGGCCCAGATAGCACTAGAGACCAGAGGCTGCAAAGCCCAAGCTTTAAGCCACATTGGCAGAGCTCTGGAGCTGGGAGCAGAAGGGCACAGAGATGCTCTCGTCCCCTCTCTGACGCTCTCATCCCCTCTCTGATGCTGTCTTTTCCTCTCTGAATGCAGCTGTGCAAGGAGAAGGAGAGTTTGCATGATGAGGTCTACTGCCAGGTCATCAAACAGGTCACCCACAACCCTAACCAGTGAGTACCAGCACTGTCAGCTCCTGTGCCTGCACAGCTGGAGGGGAACTGTCTGCCTTGCTGCATAGGCAGCAGCGCCAGGAGAGAGGCTGACCCCTGATGATGTACTATCCCTCGCTGCTCAGTTGCTGGGGCTTTTGCTGAGCGCTCAGGGAATTTAGCAAGTCACCGGGGTTTGGCTTTTTCACTTCAATGGATGTTTGTCCTTCTATCTCTGGCTGCTGATGTATCTGGGCACTGCTAAACATTCCTGGTAGCTCCTGGTAGAGGCGCTGCTCAGAGCCCTGATTTCCTCTTCACAGCCCTGGGGAACTGGTACAACAGTTAGGACTGGCTTGACCCCACGCTGCCCTGTGGTATGGCAGCAGTGGCATCAGAGTGGCCTTGACTGTTCCCTTTCTCTGTTTGCTGTTAGAATAACTAAATGAATCCCTTCCTCAGCAGAAGAAACCTCTGACCAAGGGCCGCCACCTCATTTTCTGCCACCTGCCACAGGTGTTCAGAAGGGCAGAGGCTCACTTTGAGCTGCTTGGAGCAGTAACTGTCTTGTTCCAAGGTGCTCACAGTTCTTTTTGCCCTGCAGGGAGAGCGTGCTGCGTGGTTGGTTGCTCCTAAACCTGCTAACTGGGTACTTCCTCCCTTCTAACATCCTGATGCCCTATGCCACCAAGTTTCTGCAGCTAGCCAGCAGTGACCCATCCAGCACCCACCATGGTATGACTGTTTGCGTCCTGTAAAATAAACAGCTGCCCCCTCGTTTACTAAAGCTCAGTGGTCAAAGAAGACAGGATCCAGGTGGGGACATGGTCCAACAGGGAAATCTCCCTTATCCTGTTAGGCAGGAGAAATGAGTGGGGTACTGAAGGACCTGAGCCTGCAGGCAAGATTCTGCTTTGTATCTCTAGTCTTTCTGTTTGCAGAGGTAATTTCCCATTGCATCTTCACCCAGGCAAGGTGGAATTGTGTGTCTCTCTGAGGCTTAGCTTAGCCCTGCTGCTTAGGCTCAGTTTGACAGCTAGACCCTGGGGGAAAGGCAGACTGTGGTCTTCCAGAGTCATCAGCTGTGAGGTATTTGGGTTGGAATCCTGCCAGAGAAGAGGATTCTAATTCTTCCATCCTGTCGTTCCTGTGTACTCCTACTACCCTGGACAGTGTCTGGGGTTGGCCCCTCATGATTTGGATGTGTCCTGGCAGAGCGGGAGATGAGGTCAACTCTCTTTCCTCTCCTAGCGGTGGCCCTGGGTTAAATTCAACACAGTCAGGATGACCCAGCACCATAGGAGACAATGTTAAGTCCTCTGTTTGGCTCAGCACATGAAGCTTTTTCCTTTTCTTGCAGATATAGCCAAGATCTGTCAGAGCAACCTGCGGAAAAATTTCATGTACGGGGGCCGTCGCCGCCTTCCTTTCCCTGTGGAGATAGAGGCATTGCTGGTATTGAGGGGCAGAGAAGTGGGGATGCTGGGAAGAGAGGGAGGGCAGAGGTTTGCCAGGAGGTGCCATGTGCAGTGTTACAGGGGCGGTTAGTGTTCCAAGAGAGGAAACGAGGCACGTGTCTGCAAGGGGACTGGGAAGTGCAATGCCATGGAGTAGGCAGGGGTGTGGGCAGGGAAGAGGCAGGTACTACGGGCAAGTAGTGGAAGGTGGAGATGAGAAGGAAGGAAGAGGGAGGAAGAATTGTGGGGCTGATGGGATCCTGCACGTCCCGCATGACATCAAAGACTGTCCTTTGCAGAAGGGGCGTGGTGCCCGCCGGCTAGTGATACTGATGCCTGGAGGCATGGAATACCTCACCAGAGTTAAGACATTCACTGTGAGTTTTCTGCTTTGAATTTCTTCATTGAGCTGGACTCTGAGCCACACCAGGGAACTCCCTTATCTGTCAAAACCTTGGGCTTGGCCTGTGCTTCCCATGGTGCTGTGACAGTTTCCCTACTCACTTCCTAGGAATCCCTGTAGCAGTGTATCTCTGCAGGGCCTGCACCACGCTGGGACGCCTCACCCAGCTTGCTGCTTTGCACAACGGCCAGAGCCATACTGCTGCCCTCTAACGAGCCCAGTATGTTGAACTGCTCTGAGGCTGCTTTGGGCTTGCCTGGTCATAGTACTTATTCGCCTCTTTCCTCGCTTCAGGTGGCCAAGGAGCTCTTGCAGGAGATCTGTGAGCAGATGGGGGCAGGTGAACAGGAAGAGATACAGGAATTTGTTCTTTTTGCCATCAGGAGTGACAGCAATAATCTTGGCAAGTGGAGACTAGCACCTAGGTTCTTTCTTAAAGCAGTTTCTCCAACAGGGAGTACCATGGCTACTGTTTCAAATAGTTCCCCCACCGTTGCTGGCTCTGGGGAGGTCCCTCTTCAGCAGTTTCCCTCTGTATGAGCGTTAAGGAGTGTGCCTTCTCAGGGGCTGTGTTGCTTGCTCCTGAACGAAGTGTGTGTGTCTGTGTGGGTCCGTGGCCCTTGGGAATGGCTGATGCTGGGAGTCATAAGGGCAGGGTGGAATAGAGGTGTGCAGGAAGGCTCCTGTCCCAGGCCATGGAGCTCAGCCCACTGTCTCAGCACCAAGAGTGATGACCCTCTCTCTGTGTAAACACGTAGATAAAACGGTGAGGCCGATAAGATCAGAGGAGTATCTTCATGATTACCTGCTGGAGGACAAGTTGGTCACTGTGACTTTACGCAGGCTCATCTGGAGGACGCCTCTGCACTTTGAGAACAGAATTTATACTGATGTTCATTATGGACAGGTAAGCAACAAGGGCAGTGTGCACCAGGAACCTCCCTAGCAGGGGCAGAGTTAGTGTACAGGCCAATGGGAATTTCCCAAGGGAGCTGAAGAAGCAGGAGGGCTTTGGCTGATGGGCTTTGTATGCTGTTTCTCAAATGACTAATAACTGAAGCTATGGATGCAAGGAAGGCAGTGTGCCTGTAGCCCTAGCCTATGAGCTGCACTGTTCTAGACTGTGCTGTCTCTCAGATGCTGTGGGATTACCTGAATGGGAAGATACTGTTGAGCCGTAGTAAAGAAATGGAGATGCAGGTGGGCATTTTGGCAATGCTCCAGCACTGGGCCAAAACAGAGCAGCAGAACTCTGATCCCTCCAGGTATGTTTGTCTCAGGGTGGGTCTCTATCTCTAACGGCTGTTGGCACCACAGGGGTTAGGGGTAGGTGCCTGAAAGTACTCTCTGGATAATTAAGGAACGGGCAGTTCTGGAGAACATAAACTACTAATGGATGTCACTACTCGGTGACTGACTCCTGCCCGCAATCAAGAAAGCTTACCTCCTGTTCACGCTCTTAATGCTGTCTGGCTCTGATGCACATTCCCTTTTGTGACTCCTTCTGAGCTGAGGGTCATGAGGGTGCCATGGACGTTTCTTTTGACTGCCATGTGTTTGTAATACCGAGAAGGAAGTGTATGAACTTATAGTGGGGATGAATGCTCCTTTGTTCTTTCTCACAAGTGCCAGAGTTTTCAACCCTGGGCACTTGAAATCTGTAGTGAGATGCCTAATGGGAATGAAAACGTCCCTGGGACCTGGAAAGCTTCTGTCCTGCAGCCCTGAGCTGTATTTTCACACTCCTTCCTTCCCATATCCTTATGCACTTAGAGTGGAGGTAATGCCTCCACCAGATCCCCTCACACCACCAGCAGGAGGTAATGGCATAACCCTGCTGGGCACAGGGAACTCTGCTCTCTGTAGTGCTTTGGAGGCACAGGAGCAAGACAGAGTTGGAGTAAGGTGTTTTTCAGCTGAGGCTGCCTGTGAAAGCAATACCTTGTGGCTCTACTTCCATGCTACAGTCCTTGCTTGAAGAGCTCCTGTTGTCTCCAGAAAGGAGGGACTAGTCAGTGGTGCACAGCTGCCTTCTGCGTGGAAAATGGTGGTCTCGCTGTCTCTGTTTCCTTCCACGTTATCCAATCCAGATATGACCTGCTGTGCTCTTCCCCTCTCCCTCCACCCTTGCCCCCAGCCATGCAACTGAAAACTGTTGCCGCATCCCCTCCTTCCTCTTAATCTCCCTGGTTGATCTTTTGATTTTAGCTGGGCAGGGGGTGAATTAGTATCTGCTTGTTGGCACAGGGAAGAGCTGAAGGAGTACACGCCAAAGACCCTGCAGTCCTCCATCAGTCCCCAGGCTCTGCAGAGCTATGTTGGCATGCTGCTGAGAAGCAGGCAGCCCTTCCAGCCGGTGGATGCAAAAATCCAGTTCATAGGTGAGGAGACATCCAGATCTGCTTGAGTCATCTATCCTGAGCATGATGGAAGCTGCTCTGAATGTGCTTTTGGGACAGTTCCTGAGGTTGGCGAGGATCCTTGGAGTCTGGAATGGGCCATGACATATGACTCCCTGACAGCCTCCCCCTGCAGATTGGCACTTGATCCCAAGCATGGTGATCATGGTAGAAGTCTCACTTCTTTTGCGGAAGTCCGCAGTAGACTTCCAGAGCTCTGTACAAGTTGTGTTTTAATTAATATTCTGGCTGCACGTCTGTTTTTTGGTCAGAAAAGAACGGGACATCCATTCAGATGTCCATCCATCCATCTCATGCTGAGAATTGAGTATCAGCAGCCTGGGAGGGAGGGAGAAGTTGTCAATCTTACTTTTTAATGCAGAAAAGCTTGGGAACACTTGCAGCTTTTGACCACCTTAGGTTGGTGCGGTGGATTGCTGGCTGGAAGCTGCTGCCTGAAAGCCACCTTTTGCTTTCTTACAGAGCATGTGATGAAATTGCCTTTCTTTGGCTACAACATCTACTTTGTAGAGAGAGTCAGCGATAACACAATCCCCGTGCCCTGTTTCTGTGGCGTGAATAAAGAAGAGATCATTGAATGGCTGATGCTGGGAGTCATAAGGGCAGGGTGGAATAGAGGTGTGCAGGAAGGCTCCTGTCCCAGGCCATGGAGCTCAGCCCACTGTCTCAGCACCAAGAGTGATGACCCTCTCTCTGTGTAAACACGTAGATAAAACGGTGAGGCCGATAAGATCAGAGGAGTATCTTCATGATTACCTGCTGGAGGACAAGTTGGTCACTGTGACTTTACGCAGGCTCATCTGGAGGACGCCTCTGCACTTTGAGAACAGAATTTATACTGATGTTCATTATGGACAGGTAAGCAACAAGGGCAGTGTGCACCAGGAACCTCCCTAGCAGGGGCAGAGTTAGTGTACAGGCCAATGGGAATTTCCCAAGGGAGCTGAAGAAGCAGGAGGGCTTTGGCTGATGGGCTTTGTATGCTGTTTCTCAAATGACTAATAACTGAAGCTATGGATGCAAGGAAGGCAGTGTGCCTGTAGCCCTAGCCTATGAGCTGCACTGTTCTAGACATGGCTTT
>NW_008824894.1:1331563-1341092 GCF_000699105.1 Pygoscelis adeliae
CAGAAAGCCTTTGCTTTCGTGTATCAGCAAGGCAAGATGTGGGTCTCTGCAGCCTGGCGCTGCCCAGACTTTTCTGTACCTTCTGGAAGGTTTAACAAAGGCCTCTTTTCTGTGCTGTCTCTCAGATGCTGTGGGATTACCTGAATGGGAAGATACTGTTGAGCCGTAGTAAAGAAATGGAGATGCAGGTGGGCATTTTGGCAATGCTCCAGCACTGGGCCAAAACAGAGCAGCAGAACTCTGATCCCTCCAGGTATGTTTGTCTCAGGGTGGGTCTCTATCTCTAACGGCTGTTGGCACCACAGGGGTTAGGGGTAGGTGCCTGAAAGTACTCTCTGGATAATTAAGGAATGGACAGTTCTGGAGAACATAAACTACTAATGGATGTCACTACTCGGTGACTGACTCCTGCCCGCAATCAAGAAAGCTTACCTCCTGTTCACGCTCTTAATGCTGTCTGGCTCTGATGCACATTTCCTTTTGTGACTCCTTCTGAGCTGAGGGTCATGAGGGTGCCATGGACGTTTCTTTTGACTGCCATGTGTTTGTAATACCGAGAAGGAAGTGTATGAACTTATAGTGGGGATGAATGCTCCTTTGTTCTTTCTCACAAGTGCCAGAGTTTTCAACCCTGGGCACTTGAAATCTGTAGTGAGATGCCTAATGGGAATGAAAACGTCCCTGGGACCTGGAAAGCTTCTGTCCTGCAGCCCTGAGCTGTATTTTCACACTCCTTCCTTCCCATATCCTTATGCACTTAGAGTGGAGGTAATGCCTCCACCAGATCCCCTCACACCACCAGCAGGAGGTAATGGCATAACCCTGCTGGGCACAGGGAACTCTGCTCTCTGTAGTGCTTTGGAGGCACAGGAGCAAGACAGAGTTGGAGTAAGGTGTTTTTCAGCTGAGGCTGCCTGTGAAAGCAATACCTTGTGGCTCTACTTCCATGCTACAGTCCTTGCTTGAAGAGCTCCTGTTGTCTCCAGAAAGGAGGGACTAGTCAGTGGTGCACAGCTGCCTTCTGCGTGGAAAATGGTGGTCTCGCTGTCTCTGTTTCCTTCCACGTTATCCAATCCAGATATGACCTGCTGTGCTCTTCCCCTCTCCCTCCACCCTTGCCCCCAGCCATGCAACTGAAAACTGTTGCCGCATCCCCTCCTTCCTCTTAATCTCCCTGGTTGATCTTTTGATTTTAGCTGGGCAGGGGGTGAATTAGTATCTGCTTGTTGGCACAGGGAAGAGCTGAAGGAGTACACGCCAAAGACCCTGCAGTCCTCCATCAGTCCCCAGGCTCTGCAGAGCTATGTTGGCATGCTGCTGAGAAGCAGGCAGCCCTTCCAGCCGGTGGATGCAAAAATCCAGTTCATAGGTGAGGAGACATCCAGATCTGCTTGAGTCATCTATCCTGAGCATGATGGAAGCTGCTCTGAATGTGCTTTTGGGACAGTTCCTGAGGTTGGCGAGGATCCTTGGAGTCTGGAATGGGCCATGACATATGACTCCCTGACAGCCTCCCCCTGCAGATTGGCACTTGATCCCAAGCATGGTGATCATGGTAGAAGTCTCACTTCTTTTGCGGAAGTCCGCAGTAGACTTCCAGAGCTCTGTACAAGTTGTGTTTTAATTAATATTCTGGCTGCACGTCTGTTTTTTGGTCAGAAAAGAACGGGACATCCATTCAGATGTCCATCCATCCATCTCATGCTGAGAATTGAGTATCAGCAGCCTGGGAGGGAGGGAGAAGTTGTCAATCTTACTTTTTAATGCAGAAAAGCTTGGGAACACTTGCAGCTTTTGACCACCTTAGGTTGGTGCGGTGGATTGCTGGCTGGAAGGTGCTGCCTGAAAGCCACCTTTTGCTTTCTTACAGAGCATGTGATGAAATTGCCTTTCTTTGGCTACAACATCTACTTTGTAGAGAGAGTCAGCGATAACACAATCCCCGTGCCCTGTTTCTGTGGCGTGAATAAAGAAGAGATCATTGTGGTGGATGGCACCACCCAGGTATGCCAGACAATTCCTCCCTAGAGTCCAGAGTCCTGATGTCTGTCAGATGTTAACTTTGACTTTTAGAAGAACTTGTGCAGGAAGGGACTGTATTTACCTGCATCACAGATACTCTAACAACAGCCCTAGCCCGAAGCAAGGGACAAGAGTACTTGAACAGTACTGCCATGTGCTCTTTTATAAGTCCAGTGATCATGTTAACAAGCATGGTTCACAGTAAGACTAAGTGTAGGTCACATTCCTGTTTGTCCCAGTCTCGCAGGAGTTCTAGGGCCATGCTGGCAGCAGGAGCCTGCCCTGTATTCTGTACACACTGCCCCGTGCCCCAGTCCTTGTCTTAGCTTTTGACAGGCTCTTGAGGTGAATCCTCCTTGGTGAGCATCAGATGGTTTTATTTGTAAGGCCTGCACCAGAGTGTTTTGTGGCTTTTTCTCCTTGCGCAGGCAATCTCCTGTGTCATTCCATTGAAAGAGCTGCAGAAGATGCGAACCCTGCGGCCTGTCTCTGATGGTGGGCTTCCTGGCGTAGAACTAAACTATGGCTCGGCTGCCAGCCCCAAGACTATGTGGCTTGAACTGTCACAGGTGAGATCAGCCTGGACCTACAGCTTCCTCCTGGCAATTCAGAAATTGCCCTCCACTGCCCCGCTGAGCCTCTGCTAAGAGACAGTACTACTGCTCTCTTCTGCCCCAGAGGTGGATGGGGGCACTGCACTTCCCAGGCCCCAAAGTGCAGCTTTGTCCCAGCACCTACCTGATATTTAGTTATGGAAAGTGATTTATGGGAATATTTAATTATGAGAAGCAGCCATTTCTGGGACAGAGAATGACTGATACTGATTTGTGTTTTGACAGGCTAAAGAAATGTATCACACGATTGTTGTCATCCTGGATAAAACAGAGCTGCACCACTAAAGCCTAAGAGGAGGAGAATGACCAAGCAAAACAGCACTGTGTTCCTTTCTTTGAGCTTGTTCGGTGCTCCCTGCCCTGTCTTCTGGAGAGGATCCTTCCAAAAGATGTCCATGACCTCAGACAGCTGCTTTCTAAGACTGCCATCACAGTGTTTGTTGATGGACCGGACCATAATCTCACCCCTTGTGACCTGCCGTTCAGCCCCCAAGTACTCCTCCTTGGAGCGATGCATGCACTGGCTAAACAAACCACAAGACACCGTTTCTACGCCATTGCTTCTTCATAACCTGTTCCAACACAAGCAGCTGAACAGATGCAAGCAATTACCTTCAAGTTATGCAGTCTGGGACTGCTCTTTTCTTTTTTGAATTAATTAACATGAGCAAAGACTGCTTGCTAGAGATTTGTGTATCACAATGCAAAGCTGAGGCTATGATATGGCTGCACTGGCTGCTGGTGTTTTCCATAGGCCACCTTCTTCTCTGTATTGATATGCAAGAGGCCCTGCAGCAGGATTTGTGAAGCAGGAGCTTGTAGAAAGCATCTTAATTGCAAAGCAGATCAGTGTTAGTACACAACTAACACATATGCTGGGGCTCAGATTGAGCTGCAATGGTAAGAAAGTTTATTGTTAGTTAATTTCTTATGCCTAAGTTTTCCTGCAGTATAAAGAAGTCAGTCATGTCCGTGCAGCTGTCATGCTTAAATGATGGCTCCATGCCCACAGAGAAAGCGTATTCAAATGGAACTTGCATTACAGTAGAGGGTCCCAGGTTGTACAAAAATGCTTAATTTATTTTTATTGCTACAGCGATCCTACTGAGCTGAAAAGTACCTGCACTTTAGGAGATTGCAATAAAATAATCACATAGAGAGATCTTGACGCTAGGAGGTGACAGATACTGGCTTACATCTAACATGGGAAGATTGATCTGCAGGTAACTGGCAAAGCTTGAGGAAAAGGTTGTCACTGTCGGCTGGGAATGGGATAGATGTGAGGGTGCCGAGTGCAAGCCATGATGCACAGTTAGCTCTTGCTGGTGAGCTGATGCCAGCAGTAACCACAGCATCTTCCCTGTCAGGAACTTCCCTTCAAGTGCTGCTCGCTGTGGCCTGTGAGGTCTTAGGTGAAGCATGTTCCACTCTCCTCCTTCAACAGCGCTACTGCAAGGCTGGTTAAAGCACCACAGCGACATGAAAGAAAGGAATACAGAAGATCTCTGAAGATCAGCTTATCCTTATTCCCCTTTGCGTTCTCTGAGCTTTTGCTGCCTTACATGGAAGCACAGCTCATCTGGTTAGAAGTGCCCCACGTTGCGATAAAGCATTTTGTCACATAACCCCATGCCTTAACCAGCCCTTTCCAGAGCCCCCGATTTAGAAGACAAAGCATTTCTGAGAAGTTCACCCAGACAGCAGCTGAACTCTACAAGCGCTGGATGCTGGAGAGGTAGTAACCCCGCTTAAGTGGCTGATGAAACAGGATTTTTAATGGGAAGGTAAAATAGAAGCCAGCAGGCAACAACTGAAAAATACTTCTATTGTGTAAAAGGCTTCTTGTAAAGTCCTTTGTCCTCTAGTGAGCAGAGCAAGCTGAAGATGAAAGTGACTTCTGAGTTCAACATTTCCAGGTTCTCCTTCTGTTTCTAGCTGGAGAAGTCCTGCAACTATAAGGGGTTGGAGGTGTCTGCTGGCACATGCTTCCCATCCAGCCCGTCCCAGGCTTGCATTTATTAGCTGTCTGTTCAGATAAGAAATGAGCTTTTATGTCTGTGTTCACAGTGATGGAGTCTTAATGTGTCTTAGACCAGTCTGTATAATTAATTGGTAAGAAAAAGCTTTCAGGAAGAGTCCACAGCAGCTATAACATTGTTTTATTGTCAGTTCTGCACATACCCTTCAATACATTTTAAAAAAAAAATACATCTGTTGAGTACAGTGATCCAAAACCTGTTTGATAGCCTCTCAGGCTGCAGATTCCTCTAGCAGCACTAGTGCCTGAGGCCACCAGCCTCTATAGGCATGGAACAAGGGCAGAACCCAACAAACACCCAACAGAAAGGACTTGTGCCAGGGAATCAGGTTATTTCAAGCCCACTGATACCCTAAGGTTCAGGTCCTTCTATAAATATAGCAGCAGAGGCACCACAATGTCAATTTGAGGGCCACAGCAGTACCTTAACCAGTTGTAACAGCAGCGTTGCCCTCTGTATTGCAGACTGTGGGTGAGGCACAGGGAGCAAATATGGCTTTAGGGGTTACAAGCAAATGCTGGAAAAGTGTTGGCAACCTTGGTGCCACTATTGGAGAGGTTAATACTGAAAAAGCATCACCACTTAAGTTAAAGGGCAGGCAGAACTAGACGAAGTTAAAAAAAAAGTTCAGATTAAAAGAAAAAGAATGTGAGTTTCTCCACCTTCAGAAACTAGGCATTGCCTGCATGGTAAAAACAAAACGCTCCCCTCCTGCCCTTCAAGGGAAAACATTCCATCCAGGAACTCAACATCAAGCTCATCCTTGGCAGCCCTGAGCAAAGCATGTGAACTTGTAGCATAAGGCTCCTCTTGGTAACACTGAAATAAGAACTAAAAGATGGGAGCGAGGGGAGGAGCCACTTAGGAAGCAAGATGCCATCCCAAAGCAGACTCACAGTTGGAAAGTCTGAGCCCTTCCCAGACTGCTGCAGGGAGTAGAGGTTGGAGACGCTGCAGAACATCTGAGGCAGCAGCCCCTAACCTACACAGCAGATGCAGACTTCACACCTCTTGGCAAGACGTACTAGAGTGCTTCAGCGCCCTAGTTATTGGAGAAACTCTCCATAAGTTCACGGAAACAGGTTTCCTAGAAGTGTGTGTCACTAAGGACAGAAGTGAGCAAAAATGCAGTGGGAAAAGAAAGCTCATTTCTGCAGTTTCATGAAACCCTCCACGGTTGAGTTCTTCAAGATCCCCTGGTCCCACTGCTGGAGGAAGGAAGACAGCCAACATGATGCAAGGATCAGCTCTCTGAGCTCTGCAGCTCCTGCCAGTCTGTCTCACTCTCACACCTGACCCTTGTTTTGAAAAACTCCTTGATGAGTCTCTGTGCTTCCTCCTTCACTGCAAGAGAGGAAGCACCACCTTTGAGACGATACTTAAGACATCTGCCCCCTCTAAAGACATCACCCCATTTAGCATCAAAGGAACCCAGGATTCTTGGTGCTCTCCCCAGCTGCCAACTCACCAGTCTTGCGGGCAGGGTTCTGCTCTTCCGTCAGTAAGTGAGACAGGTGCCGAGCAAAGCCCTTAAACAGATCCTGCAGAATTGGGGAAGATAAAGAGCAGAAAGCAGACATCAGTTACCTCACCAGACTGTTTCCACATTTGTCTTGCTGTTAGCACAGGCTGGCTCTAGCACAAACCATTCATAGATTTAGACTACAGGAGTGTTGCAAACCTGCGAATAGACCTGACCCTGCAGTGCTGGAGAAGCACACGCGCACACATGCTGCCTTGCAGAACACATCAAGTAAACTATACCAGAATTGACCCCGATCTGTTGCCACTCCACAGGTGGGAGGTTTTAAAAACTTGCCAGAGTTTAGTGTGAAAACATGAACAATCACAAACAAGTGTGGAACCGACCTGATGCCACTCTAAATCACACACAAACCCTTTCTTGGGAGAGGCGAGTTGCTGCACCTAGAGTCATTAAAACAGCACATACCAAGATGTGACTTGGAAATGAAATGTGGTATCCAGATCATCTTCCCCTTCTTAGGGCCCCAGATCACTAGGGAGATGCAGTTTCCTTCTGCTAGAGAGGGTCTTGAGCTGTGCCCTACCTTGGAAGCAAATTTGCCACCCTTGTAGAATGGGGTCAAATATTTGACAACGACGTCTGCTGTTTCTTTGAGGGACATGCCTTTGGTCACTGGCTGTACGATCTTGCTGGTTCCTTCTTTATCACACTGTGATAAGTTTGGATCAAAAGTCACCTTCTTCTTTGTTGGACCAACACTTTTGCTTTCTGGCTGGGACAGAATAGAAGATTTTGCCACTGTCCGTAGCCGCTTTGTTGCAGGACTTTCCATATCCTGGAAATGGGACAGAAGAAAACCAAACCCACCAATTCCTGTGGCAGCATTACACTTCCAAGCAGCCACAACCTTCTGAGAACATGAATCTTTGCAGCATCCTGCAGGCTCTCCCTATAGTGAACACCATGCAGGAATCTGTGTAACCCATGTTGCTGTGCAGACATAATACACCGTTTCCCACACAAAGGGACTTTAAGAAAAACCCTTTAAAACTACCACATTTAGAATTACCCTGTGCTCTTATTAGGGCAGCTAATTGCTAGACCTCATCCTATACAGGAAAAACCGACAGGAAAAGATTTCCCAGGATGTCTGCTGAGAATACACCCCTCAGGAAGAATCAACCACTTCAGGAGTGCCACACTCTGGCTCAATTTGAAAGAGCAAGGAGAAAATCACACTGTTCAGTAGAGACAGCTACCAGGCAGTCTCAGATGCCAAATGCAGAACCAGAGACTGAATGGCAAGGAAGGCTGTGAGCATGGTTTGCTTCTGAGTGGTCCTGTGCGTCATTGGCCCGTGGTTGTTCCCTTGACTTGAGAAAGCAGCTTGCTAATTATAGTTAGCTACAGATCTAGAGTGGGTGGAGAGACTCATTCCAGGCAAGCCACCAGCAAGGGTGCAGTCACATGTGTTGCAGAGAAGAGGAAACAAGGCAGAGCAGAGGGGAAGCTTTTCACTGCAGTCTGAGTTGCTGGCACTGGCCCAGCGGGCGGCAGGGGGACACCGGGAGTGCAACGCAACTATGGTTCTTCTCCCTGCTGCAATTGCAGCTGGGCCCTCCCCAGATAAATAACACTATCAGGTGAAGTTCAGATCAGGAGCATCGCTCCCAGAGAGAAACTTGGCTCAAGATGAGCAGAAGAAATAGAGGAAATTAGCATCCATTAAAGTCTTACCTCATCTGATCCTGGTCGCTTCCCACACTCACCTTCCCCAACAACGGTTAGCTCAGTTTCTGCGACATTTTCAGGAACACTAGTGGGAAGAGTGGAGAGAAGGCCAATTTCAATCGTTCCACAGTGAAGATATTACTACATTCACTGTCAGTGGCCGCAAGACTCTCCGTGGTAAAGCAAGAGTCTCCCCCACCAGCCTAGAGATCTAATACAGATTCCCAGTTTCCAGGACAAGGCTGGTGGGGCTCTGCAGCTTGTTAACAGGGCAACACAGGGAGCAGAGAGGTAGAGATTTTACCTGGATTTTACATCAACTTCTTCCTGAAGGAGTTCAGATTCAGCTGCTTGCTGGGTCTTAAAATCCTCCTCTCTCTCAGTCAGTGTTATTTCTGTCTCCCCCAGCTCTTCATTCTCTGCCTGGGACTGCCCAGTCACATCTCCTCCAGAGACATCTTTGTTTTCCTGAGGTATTGGTTTCTCTTGACGCATGCTTTGAGAAGAAACCTGAGGTAGTGTGCTTGCAGAACAGCCATCTTCCTTTGCTGAGCTGCAACTTTTGGCTTTAGACCCACCTTTGGAGAGGGAGAAGAATTTGGAAATATCCTGTGATTCTTTCTTAGCCGCTTCTGCGAGCATTTGCTGCTTCTTGCTGGGTTTGGGCTTTGTAGTAGGGCTATCCCAAAGGGCAGTTTTTGTGTCTGGACTGGGCTGCTGTCCCTTCTTTTCAGGAGGGAGTACTTCTATCCCAGCACTCTCACATGTTGCTTTGGTTGCTATTTCTTTCTTCTGGAGAACAGGGTTTCTGGTGTCCAGTTCCAGACTGCAGTTGCCGTTGTCTTGCCCATTTGGACAATTTACTTCTTTTTTGACAGGCTTTGCATCGCTCTCCTCCTGGATCTTCAGCAGTTCTGAAGCTGTCTGGAACAAGCTGGATTTCTTTGGAAATCCTGCTCCCACACGCTTGGGTTTGAACTAGGAAGAAAGGAAGAAGAAGAAATTTTGGATATGAGAGCATTAAGGAAGCCCTGTATGCAGAACCCTGAAAGGAGCTAAGTTTCAGTATACAATACACCAGTGTGTACAGCTGTAAGCTGGGGAAGGCTCTAAAACTGACTCATCATCATAACCATCAACTGAGACATCAGGGAAACGGATTAGGTTAAAGTCACCAGCCCACAGTAAGGAAACAAACAGCATCCTTGGTTAAAGCAAGATGAGTAGAACTTATTTGATGTATGGCCTGCACATAGATTATATTCACTAATAGGAACCAGTATGACTAGCTGATCTCACTCCAAAACCAAAAGACAGACACGGAAAGCAATTCCAATAGAAATATACAGCTATGGCCACACAAAGGACCTAAAATAAAATTATAAAAAAGCAGATAGACAAAGCACACCGTTCCCTCCTTGCCCATCCCATCTGTACTCACTCACCGAGTAAACCTGGGATGCAGGGAGGAAGTCCTCTTCTCCTGGAGACCCAGATTTTGTTTCTAAGCTGCTGCCGCCACCAGTTCCGGACCCAAAGACTGAGAACAGCTCTCCTTGTTTTGAGGCTTTGTTGATTTCTGCTACCTGAAAAGAGAACAGAAATGTTCTCTAATGCCCAGAAATCTTTATGCATTC
>NW_008824894.1:1341138-1342354 GCF_000699105.1 Pygoscelis adeliae
CTCTGTACACACTAAAAGCCATAGTGGCAAAACATATGTCTCCCCTGGAGAGACATCTATCTCAAGAACAGAAACATCTTCAGAGAGACTTATTGCAACCAGCTAACCTAACCCAAGGCTTCTCTATTGTCAGTGACAGTCTGAGGGACTCCCCATTCCCTTTATTGCTAGACCTAGAGGATATTTGGATAAGCCTGCACTGGTATGTAGGTTTCCAAAGCCTGCAAAGCCAACAAAGATGTGAAACCAACATGATTCTGGGCCCTCCTGGAAACAAAACCAAGAAGAAAGATTTGGAAGACATCCAAGGCAAAGCAGAGCTTTTCCTTCATCTTTCCCACACAAACTCTACCCTATTTCCCCTCAAGCTGAGGCCACAGCACATTCAAGGGAACAGCAGCAGACGTATGGCCCTACCTTCTTTAGCACAGTTGCCTTGTACGAGTTAGCCATTTTACTGGTTTGGAAAGCTTCATACTCCAGCTTCACAGCACAGGCACGAGGGTCTGACCTGTAACACAAGGTGGGGTGATTTCTGGCAAGACACACTTCTATATCTGCAAAGGGAGCACTATTGCTTAAGCATCTCCCAAGAAAGTACAAAATTCACTCCCTCTGGTGCAAGAATAAGTAATAACTTCCAATTAAGTCCTAAGGGATGCAGCGGTGAATTGCTGGGGAACTGAAAACAGTTTTAAATCAAAGTCCTCCAGTTGCTCAGTTTGAGAAGCACACTATCCCCATCTTGTGGGGCAGGGAAGAATTGCAACTCCTAGGATCAAGCTGATTTAGCAGAATCGGACATGGGAATTCTCATATCTGATCCTGAACATCACTACAAGAAGAATGCTGTTAAGTGAAACTATGTCCTTGGACCAAATAACTTAAAAAGGTATTCCCTGAGCGTGGTGGTGTTGCTCAGGGAAGAGTAGACCCTGTGTTAAGGGACTCGATATGCTGCCCCTTTTCTCTCATACCCTTTTCCTCCTGCTGCTGGAACCTTTTGATTGGTGCTCAAAGCTTCTTCCAGCATCTTCAAGCAGTGTTCCCGTCCCTAGGAAACATGGGATACTCAGACATGCTCTACAGAAGTCATAGTGCCCCTTGGACTTCCATCCCTGAAGGAGTAAGAACAGCGCAGGCAGAATCTTTGTTGTTCTTTGCAAGTCAACAAGACTGAATGCTAACCAGCCTTTCTTACCCTCACTGTGAGCTT
>NW_008824894.1:1342364-1349154 GCF_000699105.1 Pygoscelis adeliae
CTTCAAGGGGCAGTCTGCACCTACCACAGAAGACACATTTGGAAAAGGCGTCATAGCAGGGCTGGGGCTGATGGAGCACATCTCAACTGTCACTGGGAGGGTGCCAGTCCAGTACTGCTTGGCATACTCCTCCCTGCATAGTCAATCCAAGGAGCACTACCGTCACCCTTTGTACCTGGAGAAGCTGCAAACTCCAAAAGACTAGGCAGAAGCCAAAGTGAGATTTTTCTCTCTGGATGAGAACGTCTACTTTGCTAGTTTATGACTAACAGCTTTCCAAAACCTCCCCATCTCAGGAAACCCTTTTTCAAGGAATCCCAGCTCTTAGAACACTCAACTCTTTTCCGCTCCTCGCAATACCAACCAAAAAGGGAGAGGCTGAATAGAGTAACATGAACTACCAGGTATTCTTTTACTATAGTGTCAGAACTGTGTTGCTAGACCGGGCCCCAAGTAGCACAGTTACAAATGGCAAAGCTTTTCAGCAGTCTCCTTATAGCCCAGTTGAATACTGCTGCATAACCACTGCAGAAACAGCCTACAAAGTCAAGTTAGACAGAGTTTTCCTTCTCTTGCTTATTTGGAGAAGTTGTTCAGAAGGATGCATTCCCTATCTTCACCCCAACCAAAGCTAAGCTCTGATCCATCTCCTCCAGCTAAGCTTTCACGGCCAAAAGCCTAACTTTGGTGCCTAGGGATTGATACCTCTAGTGTTGACACTATATAAATTACATGCAGCTGCAAAATACAAGACTTTCTTCTCCCAAAGAAAACCCACTATAAATCAAAGAAGGTATTTACTTGGAGGAACAAAATCTTCCTTTTCTGGTTCTTTGCCCTGGAAGAAAACAAAGATCAGTCAAACATTTCCATTCCTGCAACCACATGCAGGTCTAGAAGCACAAAAGACACATTTTATATCCCTGCTCCAGGGAAAATTAATGCTGTGAAGTTACAAAGGTACTGAAAAGGCACCAAAGTGGGGTAAAGGAGACAAAGGATGAGAATCAAAGCCAAAAGTTCACATTTGCTATAGGAATATCAAGAGAAGCTGAATGGGGAAATGTTTTTACTAATATCAGAGATGTTAAAGACAACAGGATCTTCTTGATTAGCACTGCAGAGAAATCAGTACATGAATAAGCTGGGTTCCTTCATTTTATGGGACTGACCCAGAATATGGAGAACACAGCAAAAGCAGAGATACAAATAGTAAAAAAAAAAAAGAGCAAGCAACAGCAAGATGCAATAATTTACTTTCATTAGTGCCTGGAAGTCTTTATGTCTGTAAGACAAGCTCATAGAAAACAACCTGTGAATCTCTTACAAAGGGATACCAACTCACTTTGCGCAGACTCATCTGCTTTTTGTAGAAGTTGTTCCACTCCCGTTTCCGACTCTCTTCACTGGCTTCATCCCCATTCCCACTGCTTTCTTCATCATACCTGGATAAGGCAGGAAAACAAGGGAATAAACACTTCCGTAGCTGCAGCATGAACTGGGGGACAGGCTTTGGAAAGCCTAGGTCATCACAGTATTTACAAAAGAAGATGTATTTCACATCCTTTCTGAACAAGTCTTAGCTTTTAGTTTCACTACTATCCCTCAACCTGGACAGTAAGTGAGTGTCCTCCAAAAATTAATGGGATTTGCTAATCCCATGAATTAGTAAGCAGTAGCATGAACTAGTAGCGTGTAACTAGTGCTCTGAGAATGGAGGGCTCCATTTCAGAAGCTCTGCCAGTTTCTCCCACAGGGTTGAGTAGTCACTGCCTTTCGTCATATACTCCATCTGTCAGTCACTACTGCTTTTGGAGCAGAGATGGCAGAAAGGGCAAAGCATCCATTCCTCAGCCTCGGTTGTTCGCAGACTGTTGTATTAAATGAAATCCCCATCGCTAATACACTGAAATGCAGCAGCTGATTCTTGCCAGATGTAGCCCAAGAGTTTACTGCCTTCCACAGCTGTCACAGCCAAAACTTCCAGGTATCACAAATCAGAGTTTTAAGGCTGTTGACCGTTACAACTTCCAAGGCAAAGCTACAACCAAGTCATGGAGAGGTTCAATAAATCAAGTGGCAAACAGTGTGTTGTACAACAGCATTGGCTGTGTCTTCTCAGGTCCTGAGATCAAACACAGGCTTAGGTCACAAGTACACCAGTTTCCTCCGACTCAGCTGGACTTGCCTGAAGAACAAAGCTACCAGTCTCAAGCTGTTTAAGGTAAAGCAGAGGGCTAGGCCAGCCGACAGCGCTGCACATCCTGGCAGAGCTTCACAGGCAATGCAGGCAACGAAACTTGCATCCTGGCGGAGCTGCACAATCGCTGCAACTCAGCCAGAGAACAAGGAGGAAGGGAAGTTGTCATCTCCACACTGCCAAGCATTTTATAGAATTAATTATGTTTCCCACTGCACATCTTGCTTTTGCTGTCAGCCTGATAGGGAAACACTAAAATTTAGCAATCTGCAGAAGCAGCTGATGCTGGCACTCCACTACATCCTCTGTGATGACTAAGTCCTGTCAGTGGCCCCCCAGCCTGCTATTATTAATTATTCTAAACATGCAATGCCATATGGCCACAGCCATACTAAGTCAGGACTGAACCCTGGATCGTGTCATACCTTGCTGTCACATTGGTCTCAATTTAAACATTTTTGATCCTCGTGACTGTGAACAGGCTGAGCCCACTAACTGCTTTCAAAAAATTTCAGGCTAGTTTCTTGAACCAATTACATTCTGCAGGGCAATACTTAGGTCAGTCAAAACAGCTTTTGGCTCTCTGGGACACGAATGTGATCAAGGCTGCCAAAGCGTGTGGAAAATTAAATTCCAGCTCCTGCTGCCAGGAAGTTACAGGAAAATACCACCACATAGAAACATGTGCTGAAAAAATAGGAGTGGCTGGGCCTGCAGCTGGGAGATGCTCTCTTCTCTCTGATAGCTTCTATGAGCTGAGTTTGAGCTACCAAGTACAGACCTGCTAAACCCTCTGCAACCTCTCCTCCCGCCTTCATACAGCTCTGGGTCATAGCTATCCCAGGAGGAACTTGTGGGCCCAATGCAGGTTTTGCTCCAGCTGTTGCTGCAGCGCTCCAGTGACTCCAGCTGCCTTTTCACTGCCCCTGGGTTCTTGCAGTAATCACAGCACTTGTTACACGGTGGGGTGACATCGCCAAAGTACTTCGCTATGGCAGCATGGCGACATCTAGGAAACAAAAGGGAAAATGATCTGGTAATTATTTTTATTGACAACAACTCCACCCTCCAAATGCAAGGTGTCTTTTGATAAAGACTTGAGTCTTTTTTTGCGGAGAATGGCTATTCCAGTAGGAATCACAGGGATTAAGCCCTGGAGCAGAACTGGGCTTCTGTTCCTGGCACCCTGCTTAAGGTCTCTCTGCCTCCACTTCCCCCCATGTAAAACAAACAGTGGTGTCAATCTCTTCTGCTAAATGCTTTCAGGTCTTTGAGATCTGCAAAAGGCATGGTGGATGAAATATGCAATTATTAACACTGCATTGTTGGCCAAATATATTCCATGTCCAACCAGAATGTCTCTAGGATAAATATGTAAAGAGGTCCTGTTGATCCCTACACCTCAGAGTTCAGAGTAGTTTGTGTATTTCACAGTGGAGAGCTTCCGATTTTATTGTTTGTGGTTTGAAGGTGAACAAATCTATGTTTGAAGAAACAGGAATGTCAATTAAGTCACGGAAATAGAGTCCAGACTGAGGTCACAAGGAAGCGCTATTCAGATAATACAGCCTGGGTCTCGATCTGCTAAGACACGCAGCCAAAGTTCGGGTAGAGTCCTACATCCATGAAAACCAGTCCATTTGCTCATACGGTATTGCACAACCAGTTCTACCAGCCTTAGCAAACTAGCCGTGTGAAGATGATTAGATTCTTCCAGGAATCTTCAAAAGATTTCTGGCAGACATCAGTGCTTTTGGGTATGTAAAAAAGAGTCTGGTTACAGAGATAGGCTCATTAGCAATACAGGCAGGAGGTAATTTCTCTTCTAGAGCACTCCCTAGCTTATACCAGTGAATACGCTGATTTCGCTAGGTAAAGAAGAACCAGGCCGTTACTTTTTTCTTTTTTTAAGAAAGCGGGCAGAATTTAGAGGAGCTTTTTAAAACTTGGGTTTCACAGCAGAGGTGGCCAGTTGTCTCTTAATCAAAATGCTGATGCTAGATACACAGAAACACTTCATCAGGCATTTAGAGATCAAATCCTGCAGCCAAGCAGCAACAAGAGTTATTTTAGAAGATAATTATTTTACTGCAAGGAAGAACAAAGTGGAGATTTTTCTTCTCTACCAAGGAGTGCCCTAGTTGGCTTACCAACTTCATCGGCAAAAAGCGGGTCACAGAGGGGGAAAGTAAGAGCCTGAGCACTTCATTTATCCTTATAATAAACCCTTTAAGGCATGTCTGAACTTGCCAGAGATCTAACAAATGCAGTTTGCTTCTTGTGCGCGTGCATGTGTGTGTCTGGGGGGAACGTAACTGCATGTCTACCAAAGCATCACAAACAAACCCTGCAAGGGTCTACAGCAGCAGCTGGCTCACTCATTCCCACGGCCTGGGAGGTTAATTTACCAAGCAGAAGAACAAGCGAAGCAGCAAAGCAGCAGGTTACAGACTACTGTCGCCAGAGCAATAAAACGTGTGTGCTGAAGCATGAAGGACCTGGCGCTGCTCAGGTAAGGAGGGCTGCAACAGGGTGACGTTGCACTGCACGGTCTAGGGCACTGAAAGCCTAGAGAGGGCTACTACAAAGCTGGCTTTATATCCCCCTGCAGAGCCGCACTGACTCACTCTCGTCTTGCACTCAAAGAAAGAGCTCCTTTCACATGGTGGGGAAGGGTGGGGGGACCAGGATGGGGACAACACATTCGATCCCCTTGTCCTGCCTTTCCAAAAGAACTACTGGTGCTGCCTGTCCTGCCAATGCAACGTGACTATAGAAATGTCAGCGAGCTGCAAGTCAGCTTTTTGTTTGCCCAAAAGAAAACAGGCAGGCATTCTCATTAGTCCATTTCTCTCTCACGCGCACTGATCCAAATTAGAGTTAACCGAGGCATACAGTAATGGTCAAGCCCTCTCCTCCTACAGCCTACTCACCGGGCTTATCTGGGGAGGGATGTCCACACACACCTCTGTCCCTTAATGCAAACAAGAGAGATGCCCCAAGGGACGGCTTTGGTGAAAGCAGAGATCAGCTCTGAAGTCACTGGAATTTAGAGAGGTTCTAGTTTCTAACCCATCAGGCTTGTAACGCCAAGCCCTTTCCGTCCAGCCTCCTGTAACTGCCTGTATCTTCCTGCAGAATTACCAAAATCGGGGCCGCAGCCCCACTTTAGCCAGTGGTGCTCATGAGTTGGGTCATAACAGAAATTCAATTGCAGAACTAAGATTGCAGTCCTGTAATTAGAGTCAAAAGGCCAAAACCAGAGTTACCAATAGGGATCCTGGGGGTAACCACTGGATTAATGCTTAACTGAACACAAGAGGTCCTGAAACATAGCCGGTTATGCATTGACATGTGGTGGGAAAACTTCCCGAGTCACACAAGCACCTGACTAATGCCTACGAGATGGAGAGCCAGTGTACGTAAATTAATGGTAGTTTGTATTATTATACATGTCCTAAAATTATTTCATCTTTTAAATATGCAGCTGTATTATTTGCCTCCCCCACCCTTCAACAGGAGTATGTATGAGCTGACCATTGGTCTTTAAAATGTCTAAACAAAATCATTATTTCATTTGAGACATCCTACCCTGATCTGACATCATGGGATAGGATGAAGAGCAAATAACAATCAAGTTTATTAACATGTTTTTGTCTGTGGCAATACATTTCAGGAAAGTGCTAAACTGACCACATGGCTGCCTGCACCATGTCTCCTTTTGGTACTCCTTGCTTTTGTACGCCGGGTAAAACAGGAGCCCTATTCCTGCAATTAGTAGAAACAGATGGACAGTCAGAGAAGAAGCGAAGTCACATATCCCAAAAGAAGCTCTGCCTCTCCCAAAATATACCAGAAAAAAGCATTCCCTCGTATGAGCCAAAGAAGGGTACACAGCCTCATCAGAAGAGCTCCCTGGAAAAAAAACCCAGCAAGTCTTGGAGTAAAGCCAAGAAATGAAAGCATTAAAAAGACAAAAATCATACAAGGACAAATTATTTACGTAGATGCCAGTTGCTGAACAAAAGCCATTTAATAAGGTTTATCAAATAGAAGAGCAAATTATGAGGTTGATGAGGAATTCTAATTTTGCACCTGTCTGAAGGACTGGATCCTTTGTAATATCAGCTGAACTTCAACAACCCTCTGAGACAAGACAGTGGGTATCAGCTGCGCCCAGTATAAAAGAAGCAAACACCACAGCATCAAGAGAATAAATGACTTGACTGAGGGCGCAGAGAAAATTCACCACCCCAGCATCAGCCCTGCTCCCCTGTCAGTGGCAGACCGTGCTGCAGTGTCCTTGCAATTTCTTGCTCTGCCCCTTCAAAGAACACGAGCGAAAAACTCCTTCCCCCGGGAGTCGGAAGGAAACTGGGCAGCATGAAGAAAAGTTAATTGCTTTAACACACCCCCAAACCATCGCAAGGAGAGAATCGATTCAAGCCCCGCTCCAGAAAAAGCTGTAATTACAAGGAAAAAAAAAGAAAAGACCTTGCTAGGAGGAGATGCGCAGAGGAAGCGAGCAACAAGTGCTGGCTCTCGGGCGCTCCGGGGAGTCCGCAGCCGCGGCCGGCTCAGCCCGCGGCG
>NW_008824894.1:1349201-1398006 GCF_000699105.1 Pygoscelis adeliae
AAGGCAGAGACAACAGCTGGCTGTCAGCGGCAGAGCGGAGAGGAGCCCAGCGAGGAGCGAGACACAAGCCAGGATGAGGGGAGAGATGACGTGAAAGTTTCAGAAGACAGAGAGAAAAACAAGAGGAGAAGAAGAGTTCGCGGCGCGGCTGGGGTAAGGCTGAGCTATTGCTGGTGTTCGGTCAACCGTAGCACCTTAACATTCAGCTAGTTAGCAAGTAGCTGGAGCTTTTGTAGCGCTCTGTATGGTGAACTGCAGAATCAGCCATTGAGCGGAGCTTGCTAGCCTGAATTTGTTTGCAAGGGACACTCAGGAGCAAAGGTGGCGAGAGAAAAGCTTTTAACAGGATTGCAGAAAGCTGCGCTGCAGCCGTACCGCTAACAAAAGGACCCAGCCTGCAGTCTTGCATTGCTTCGACGGTCAGAGCAGGAGTAAGCAACTTCTTCGCTGATTATAAAGGCTGTCTGCTCGTTTTGCTGTTGCTGTTATGGAATGTGACCTTAGCTGATAAGCAGGTCTAGCACAGGGCATTCTCCACAGTGATGACTTGATAGAGTAATACTTAGTGTGGACAAGAGAGCTGGTCTGCTCCTCTGTTCGAGTAGTGTGTGTGCCATTAGCGAGTAGCTGCCAGCACAGGCAAGCACACGCGAAACTAAGTGGGTACCAGCCACAGCATTTCTCCAGAGCTCCTCCCAGCTGGAGCTAAGTTTTATCCCCCAAATCCTGAAGCAAGCAGAGAGCTTGAAAACAAACCCTGGTCGGGGAACTAGCACACTGCGCAGGTTAAGCATCTGTGTCCAATAGAAATAAATGGAAAGATTTTACACAGCTTCCAACAAGAGCATTTAAAAAAAAAAAAATCCGCTAGTGTATCAGGCACAGATGCTGGTTTACTATTCAAAACAGCATGAGAAACCACTGCTCTGAGAGAACATATACATACACATACATGGGCTATGGTTTACAGTAACAAGACCGTCAGGTCTGAATGCAGTGAGAAGGGAAGGAAGAGGAAAAGGAACGGCCAAATACATGAAATTACCCACTGTAAGCCTTAGTTTTACATAGAGAGGTGTCCCACAACCTGTACTCCCATCTCCGTTAGCTGCTGGGTGTGGAAAGGGGCTGGCAAGCAGACTGACCATATAAGCCCCTGTTTTCTGCCATCTGAAGCTGATTACTCTGTTTGGAAGCTCTTGCAGCTCCTAGCACTGAGCTGGGACCCCTTGCCTCTTCCAGGAGGCACGTGGGCAGTCAGCTATTTACAAACAGGTAGGGAGAGAGGCAGAAAGCCAATTCTCACATAAGGATGTCTTCCCAATCCTACATATGCCTGTAAGGAGGAATGTTAAGGATCAGGTATTTCCACTTCTCTCCATTCCCATTAACGTGGAAGCGGGCAGGTCTTTCTGACCTAGGTGTTGTACAAACACCGAATTGGAACTGCCTGTGTGAGAAGATCTAGTAGTTAAGTTTACTTAAAGTTTACTTACTACACACGCCTCCAGTCTAGCCCTAGGTTCAAAGGGGATGGAGGGAAGTTTCCACCCTGCTAATGAAGGGTCTCTGTAGGTTGTTTGTTGCAGTTAAAATGGTTTCTCAAATAAAGTACGGGAAAAACAAAGTTTAGGGGGAAAAAAAAAAAAAGGAAGGAGGGAGGAGCAAGGGGAGAAGGGCAGGGGAGGGAGGGAGGTAGAGAAACATGCCAAGTTTTCCTCGCCAAAAGAAAATCTTAATGGGTTTGGCTGGGGGCTTGTCCAGCCACAGCCGTGTTGTAAATATGCGGGGGGTGGGGGGGACAAGCAATATGAAACACATGTCTGGATAAAAGAAGCAGGACATGGCTTGTGTTACAGCTGTCATAGTGCACGGGCCTCTTGGCCTGACTGCAATGCAAAAGCGGTGGTAGGAGTGGAGGTACAAAATAAACCAAGTTTGATAGAGCAGATCCTTTCTGTAACACAACCCCCTGACCCATACAGCCTGCAGTGGGCCAGCGAGAGCGCTGCACGCTGGATGGCAGGGACTGTAAGAGACTGTGAGAGAGCTGGGTGAGCAGAGCAGCACCCACCCCTCGCCTCCATGCGGGCTCTCACCACTACCCCGCGCAACCACAGCTGATACAGTTCAAAACAGCTTCTTCTGAGGAAGCAGCTGTTGTAGCCTTCAGTTTTGAGTTCCTACAGCCAAGTAGCATCTTTACTAGGATTAGACCAGCATATTTCAAAAAACTCAAAAATGCATGTCATTTCTAAGACCAGTCAAGGACAGGACACAGTGGTGGCTGAAAGAAGATGGAGAAGGTGTTTCCAGCACTCTCAGGGGGCTCCAGCTGCCTTACCTCAAACACCAAACTACTGATAGATCCCAGTATATTTGTGAAGTAACTATTTACAAAGCTTTCACAGGCACACAGCTACCTCTGTCAGCTTCCTGGGAAATGGTTATTTTGCTAATATTAGAATAGACTTTCAGGCTAGATTAAAGCATCAGTAACCCTAAAAAAAGTTCTCTTGTAGAAGAGCTACAGGTTTATTTTTAAAATTGACCTTTTCCTTTCACTGGATGGCTCTGTGCTTTGGTTTCCCCATTTTTAAAAATGGGACTAGTAGTGAGGAATTATCTCATGGGGTTTTGTGGACTTGTTTGTGGGATGGACTGGAGAAAACCAGTGTGTTCTATAGACGTGTACAGACTCTCAGCTCAGTGCCCCACTGGGTACCTCAGCTTCTCAAACTGCTATTGCAGGGAATTCAGTACCTTTTTATATTAATCTAATACTAGGTTGTAGGGGAGGGAAGGAACATTTATGGTGCTGCCTCAAAACCAATCTCCAAATAGTGGGTGGTGGAGATGACAGGGTATTCCAGCCAAATGGCTACCCAGTCAGGGCAGCTTTATAATACGAAAGAATGTGTGGCCTTCTTTTCCAGACCAGCTGACAAAGTCAAAGCTTTTCTCCCATGGCATTGAGCTGCAATTTACCAGTTTGGGTGTGTGCTGTTAAAAAGCTGAATTCTCTTGATACTGGAAACTATTTTCATCTGCTTGGGAATGAATTATAGGTCTGTCTGGCTCTGTTCACTCCTGTTTTAGGAAAAAAGGGCTTATCTGTGAACTATAGTTAACATTCACATGGCTGGTTAACTACAGTCATGGCAGCAAACATTGCATTAACAATGATGAGGAAAAACCATGCACTGATAATACGACTACATTTCTATAGCTCTTTTCATCTCAGAAGTACATTACAAACTTAGAACAATAAACAATCGTACAGCAATTATTAAATGTTCTGCCAAAATGCATCTAAACTGTAACAACACCTAGCAGCCCAGCACTGTTTTAGGACAGGACGCATTGCAGACCTTATCCATATGAAATCAGAAGCACGTTTCAGGAACCAAGAACAAAGCTGGTAGACTTAGAAACTGGCCAAGCCTTCGTGTTCTTAAGAAAGTGGCCAAATACAGTCAGAGTTTATTTTGAAGTTTTAGACCAGAATGAAAAACATCCACTCCCCTTCAGCTGCTCAGCATTCTCCTTCCATGAGGCTGGGATTGCCTTCTAAGATTTCTCACCAAATAAGCTACCACAATCCATACAGGCTACCCATCCCTGGATTGGTCCAATTTCAACCAACTTATTTGACTTGTCTGAGTAAGAACACCACAAAGTATTTGCTCCTCCACAGCCACAGTCTTGGAAAAAAGGCAATGTTGCAATGAGAATGTTGCCCTGGCATTCTGCTTGCTCGGGCACATCAGGGAGGTCCTACTTTGTAAGGTCTCTGGAGCACTGCTGCTAAGGGCAATGGGCACAGCAGAGGTTATCGAACTCACCGCTGGGACTTGCTGCATTAGGACTAGGGGCATTGACAGCTTCAGGGCACCACCAACAGATTCCCCCCTCCAAAGCTTCGTCTCCATTTTTAGATTACTGTAGCAACAAACCCATGCAAGCAAAGATTCTTGGAGGGAGCACAGTAAAACCAATGGATTGGGAGGCCATGTCAAGAGAAATAAGCCCTGTGAAGCATGACTGGGCAAGGAGCAATGAAGAGTAGAAGCCATGCTTTCATCTACTTTCATCCTAAACGGGCTCAGTGCCTGAAGCGTAACAAGCAGTTAGCAAGCAAAGGCCATTTCATTTTGTAACTGCAACAAAACCAGGGACTTACTGTCTTTCTATGTAAAGATTTCAGAGCATGTTAGAGACCTGGACACACAACAATTAGAAAACAAATGGTGGTTACATGTTCTGCCGCTTTGCAGGGATGAAGTCACCCAACAGAGGGATGGGATGACTTATCCATTAGCTAGTTAAGCATCACTGGCAGGCCAGGAAGACTGCCTGCATTTACTAACTTCCAGTCCTGGGGCTAAACCACAAACTCAAATTCATGTTCTTTGCACTGAAATAGGCTGCTCAAATGCCACCAGGGTTATGACTAAACAAGTATCTCATTCCTCAGCAGCAAGTTTCAGCTCACCCACTCTCTACAGTTCAACTCCTGATGCACCTGTGTAGGTTCACAGATAGGATACAGCTTTCCAAACCAAAGACAGACCAAAAAAACCAGATCAATCTACATCAATTCCAAAATACTTACAGCAACTTGACTAGCTTAAGGCAGAGGGATGTGGGACCCCACCTTACATGGTCATCCCAAAGCTCTTTTTCTTGCTTGAAGCCTGGAAGCTACCACACACAGCCAGTTCACAGTACAAAGAAACCCTGACCAAGGCTCTTCTCTTGAATGTCTAGATTGAGGCCTCTTAATGGCTTTATTCCCAAAAGGGCTGAGCAGCCAACTTCTTTGAGTGCTTCAGTATGGCATAAATCCATTAAAACAGTTAAGAAAGATAATGTCAGTGCTATTATAGCAATTTTCACAGCTTTATTCAGTGGGCACAGCAAGATGAATCTGCATTAAAAACAAGTATTAGCACTTTCTGGGAATCTAACTCTACAGAAGCCCTAAACATAGGACATGCTTCTTTGGTTTTAAAGGATCATCTAATCCTTACAGCTGAGCAGCACACCTGCAGTTAGGCATCCCCCTGCATTACTACTGTGCTCTCTCTTTCCAACGAAGGCTAACAACTCCTAGCACAAGGCAGATTTGGCCTTTTTTTCCTCAAAAACAAATAAACCCAAATTAAAAGATTTGTTTTATTCCCGCCCCTGCCAGGCCTTGTAACATAGAAGAGGGCAGAAATATTTGATGATCTAGTCCCCCTGGCAACACTGGATAGATCAGTTATTTTTTAAAAACAGCCAGAAGAGGAAACAGCTGGAACCACAAATTTCAGGCTGCCACCCCTCCCCAGCAGGAACTTCCAAACTGCCTGTCACAAGACATCAGCATTGTGTTCACTTTCTTTTCTATGAGAGTTTCTCATCTTGCCTCTCTTCACCCTATTTTCACTTCATATGACCTCTAGCTACAGCTATGGAGCAAAAGTTCATGACATTAGTCTGACAATGCGTTATGAAGACTATGTTGCAGTGTGGTCCAGCATTTCTTCCGTAAGGAGTTCCATCAGCTTTGCTGCCCTGACAGCCCTGTCTCCTCTGCTCTGGAGGGTTCCCATCCTCAGTGGATGTGGTTTTGAGGAAGGACAATGAGCAAGGAGAAATTCCCAATTGAGAAAAACACTGGCAGACAATTATGTTTGCTCCAAACCCCACAGAATCTGTGAGGTACCAACTTGGGTGGCTGTTCTAGGCTCTAGAACAGCACTCCAGTCTTAGAAAGTAAACTGTCAGTTAAGACCTACAACCTTAAGTTTCAGGACTTGCCTGTTTTAATAATAATAATAATAATAATATTATTTAATAATAATCATTACAGTTACTGCTTCAACCAAATACCCTGCACCACCTGGCCTTTACGACTGTTGGTGACTGGAAGCTTACTTGAACACAGTATAATAAAAAAAAAAAGAATTAATTCTTACGGCTCCACTCTGAAATTTGTAAGTAATGTCATCACTGTTGTGTTGTACAAGAGGAAGATAAGGCAGATGCATAAGACAACTTGTTTAAGTCACACAGCACTAGCCTTACCCTTATGCTAATCTCTAGGGTAAGATCTTGGTTCTGCTGAAATCAATTGGAAAAAGATCACAATCAAAACTAGTCCTGACCAAAGACTTTATATCACAAGTAGAATGGAAGATACAAAAGTCCATGAATACAACTAGCTTTCTTGGGGAGTTTTACTTTCTTTCTTTTTTTTCCTTTTTTTTTTTTTTTAAAAAAAAAGAAGTGATTTATTCTTCACCCTTTTGTTACGCTCCACAAGCAGAAATCCCAAAGCAGCAAGAGCCCTTAGAACCAGTGTGCAGTCAGAAGTGCAGTCAAGCAGAAAAACATTCGCTTCCTCATAGGTAGGTTGGCGACCGCACCACCAACATCAAACTTTGTCCCTGAAGAAGTTCAAACCAAGGTAAACAAGCAACATTCCTTGCAAGTTTTAGAATAAAAACTCCTTTACGTAGCTCCAGATCAGGTACCATGGGGCAGAGGAATGCCCATTACTGAGATGACAAGCTCTTATCATTTTAGGCTAGGCACTTTGCTAATCCACGTGGAGTTCTACAATCCTAATCGGTAATTTTACACTGTATACCCAAACTTCAGAAGCCTAGCTCTTATACTTGCTGCTTCTGGCGCAGCCCAAAGCATAGTACAAAAGGTTACAGCAGATTCCTTACTAGGACAGCTTCTGGGCAGGCAGAAACACCCCCAAAGGGAACAAACATTTTCAGAATGTTAGAGCCAGAAATACTTACTTTTTTTCAAGAAGTTTTTCTTCTAGAGCCAGGAGCAGAAAACACACATCACTTCACCTCTGCCTGCACCGCCATCTCTTGGAATGGAAACAAAACTGGAAACCTGCTGACACAGAATCCCACAGCAGTGTGCAAAGGATAAAGCTGCCATTTCTGGAGCAGCTCACTTGGGGTACAGCAATCATCCGGAAAGAACTATTTAACCCTAGTCTCAAAAGTGACCTTTTCAGGTCAAAAGGCCACAGCTATGCCTCCCTGCTAAGTTGCACAGAGATCTTTCTGTAGATGTAGTTTTTTCATCCACACCCATCCCTAGGAAACCAGCTGGTTCCGATTTTTATTCCTTAGCTTGGATTTAAAAGAACAAAGAAAACCCTTTTTGAATTGCATAAACATACAAAATGTAATTTAACTTGGCACTGTAGTATTTAAGCCCAGCATGCAAAGAAACAGCCAAGGTCTCTCCGTCCTCAGTGTGTTTAGAAAAACTGAACTCCAAGCATCCATTTGTTTGAGTAACCAAACCAGATGTGCAGTAATTAACTAGCTGGCTTATTCTGGAAGTACTGTCTTGGTCACTTGGCTTGGTGTTATCACCAAGACTCGGATGTTAAATTGCAACGTTCAAGTCCCATAAAACAGTGTTGACTATTACAATACACGCAAGCTAGTATATTCTGATATAACAATGACGTAGGAGTTATAATCCATCCAAGTGTTGACCTGTCCAAACACTTGTTTTAGGCAAAACTATGGATATTTCTCAACAATATCCTATTCCAGTTACTGACTGAAGCAAAATTTGAACTTCCATAGCTCTCATGCAAGCTTGTTTGTTGCAATGCCTTCCAAAATTTTGCTCACGGGGAAAGAGAACAGCAAATATTGGTGGCAAAACTGAGGCACCTAACTTTGACTAAACTAATAATATTTTCAGTAACAACAGTTCCTGGGGATCATTCTTTCTGAGAATAAAGAAGGTGTAAGATTACTGAGCAGGGCAGGAGGGATTAGCTCCACAAGGAAGGTATCTCCCCGAGAGATCCAGGAGCTTTTGCTTTGCTTATCACCAGCAGCGATGGGTGGACATCCACTGTTTGATTCATATATTGCTCCATTAGAACAGACTGTAGCTTAAAAGAAAAAAAGCTACATTTAGCTTACCATATAAAACTCGCAGTCATCTGTAAGAACTCAAAAAGTGTCCAGCTGTCCCCAGTGAACACAGACTTTAGCTCTTAATATCATCATTCAGTAAAACTGGTTGATAAAACATTATTAATGGTATTGTAGTGAGGTGTTGAAGTAAGTGCCTTAGTTTTTGAAGGGGCTTTCTGTAGCTGAAAGTGCAGGAAGTCTTCAAAGGGGTCTACTTTGTGTTACTCAGTAAAAAAACCCTGAAAACTATGTTCCACTGGAGTTCAGCATTTGGAATTCAAATCGAGTTAGAACTGCATTTCTTTCTGGAAGGACAAATTAGCACAACTGGAAAAAAAATAATTGCTTTCACTAGGTGAAAGCCAAGGGCAGACACTGTCCAGTTCTAACTCTATGCCTGCTGAAATAAGTGTCCTTTCAGAAGAAACACCGTTTCACCTCTCTTTAACAGTGCAGCTGACAAAAGCACCCTCAAAGCCAGATTTTGAAATTAAAACAGTGCCAGAACACGTAGACAATTAATAGTCCTCCACCTTAGCTACTGGGAACGAGGACTGAGACCAGATAAACTTGTTTTCCTTGTGATCACCAGCTTTATAAGAAGGCTGGCAGCTTCCTAGCATTAGTCAGTGAAAAGGTTTATTCTCTATTTGGTTCTTCTACAGCATAAAGCCTGGAGAGGTTGAGCCAGAATGTCTTCTGAAGGCTTTCTGAAGGAAATGCAAACCATTGGTGAGAAGTTTCTCCTTAAGCTCCAGAAACTGCCCAAGGCTGAGCCGGTGGAGATTGTGTCCTTTTGTGTGGTTCTTCTGTTTATTGGTGAGTTTATCGGTGGAGGCAAAGGGGTATCAGAATGTCTCTTCTATGGGGGCAGCTTGCTCCACAGTCTTTGTTGGTGGGTTAGTGCTGTTGGCAGTTGTTTTTCAGGCTGTGCTCTGAGGCCCAGTTTAATTTCTAGGTAATTTTTTTAATACTCAATGTGTATCTCTACACGCATGCAGAGCACGATAGGCAACAGTATAGCTTTCCCCAAAGCTCTCACATTTAAGCATTAGTTTAAACAGCAATATTATAACTAATCCAGAGCTGCTGCAATGTTTTGATGCATAGGAGATAGTTTATGACAAATGGTATTAGGGCATCTCACTGCCGCGGAAGACACTTAAAGTCTGAGACTCTGAGTGTCATTCCTGTGCTTAGTTCAGCGGAAGCCAGTATGCTTCAGAGGAGCCTATTTATTCTCCTCTGGTAACAGCAAAATCCCTCCTGCTGCTCTGTGTGGGGATGGCATGGAAGGAATAACAAAAAGCTGCTTGATCAAGGGGGATGAAGTTTGTTTAGACACTAGGAAAACAAGCAGGAAGGAAGGCAGGCCCTCCCCCTCAGAGAGGTACACTTTGCTCCCAGCCAAAAGGAAGGGTGTGTATCCAGCCTGGACACTCCTCCCTGGGCTGGAATTCAGAAAAACACACCTGCTGCTTTATTTTTTTCATACCTACAGCTGGTTCCCCACAGGTCCAGTAACCTGGCAGCCCAGCTCCAGATTTTTAAGGAACACATGCACACACACGTGCACGTTCACACACTCTTATGTGTTTTGCAGGATTAAGCATGTCATCCTTTTCTATTCCAGATAAACTAACATATCCCTCCCAATACCAACCATTACGTCCAGTGTAGAATAGCAATAAGTTAGCCTATTGCTTTGCGAAACAAAATCCTGTGTTTGAAGTATCTATTTTCTCAAGCTAAATACAGAAGAAAGAATAAAGCCAACCCAGTCATGAATATCTATCCTCATTAAAGGGTACACTGCATGCACTCTTCAGACATGCAACTGCCAGTTTGACTAACCAAGTTCTCTCGAGTTGCTTCTGACAGAACTACGGGGAGAGCTGGATCTCCATCCTTTCCAGGCACACAGCTCTACTTAGTTGCTGCATGTCATCTCCGAAAAAAACAGCCCATTAGGCAGGCAAAGATATGACCCCACAAGGTTTGGTACATAGCTCTTAAGATCATGAAATACCCGGTAGTGATTGTCCAGATTCATATAGATAACTAATACAAGGGAGCAGGAACTTAGGAGGAGGGAGGTGGGGATATAGGGGGGGGAAAAAAACCCCAACAATCGACAAGAAACCAGGCTTTGTTCATTCTGCTGCTCACCAAACAACTTGGAGGAGACATAGGGTTACTCTCCAGTGATTGCTCCTACATCACGAAGCAATATCCTTTGCTTCTCTTTCCAGTTACTGTTCTTCTGCTCATGATCATTGCCTGCAGTTGCTGCTGCTATAGCTGCTGTAGCTGCGACGGACGTCCTGACCACAGACGTAGGAAGATCCAAGTCCGCCCAATCGCCCATTCGTGAAGTGCAACAAGAGGTGACACAACCTACTACCAAGGACATGCATGAACATCATGATTCAGTTCTATGGGAATGACTTTCTACACTAGCTCACTGAAAATGGCAATAACAATATTAATTAATATGACTCAGAGGAGCAGAAATCACAGCATGGAATTCCTTCCTTCTGTGACAGCCACGGCTGGGCTCCGTGGCGTGACCAGAAAGGTAATGCTACTTTACCATCACTGTTTCTTCTGGGGTGGGGGTACACGGACACATGCTGCTGAGAAAACAGACACGCTTTCCCAATGACAGCCCTGCAGCTGGGCCAGCCAAGGATTCCCTTTGTGAGCATGGAGTCACAGACCAAAGCAGAGAACACGTACACTGCCACATGCTAGGCAGCACCCACTCTCTTCACAAGTGGTTAATCCAGAAGGATGATGCTGGGCGCTAGCAAAATCCACTGACATCACTGGGAGGTCCACATGCCCAGTACATCTTGGATCAAGTCCAAACCTGCGCTCTTAAAAGCCACCTGCGACAGGCACGTTTAGCTGAGATGTCTCCTGAAAATAAATCGTGGATCTTCTGATCCAGACATGCCAGCTGAGGCTCTGAGTACAGCTGGTGACAAATGATCCCTGCTTTATTTCATCGGTGTTAGAATGATGTGAAATTGCCAAAGAGAAAAATCAGATCATGTGCAATACCCTTTGTAAACAGAAAGATGAAGGCAAAAGGGAAAAACTCACCAATGCTACGGCTTAATTTGATCATTCTGCTGGTAAACATGCTCCCTCCCCACCCCCTGTGTGGTTCGGCTCTTCTGCTTATCGCAGGTGAATGGTCCTTACAGAGCGTGGGAGTTACAGGAGATGAACAAGTCCCTATCCTTACTTGAGGGACCTGCGTGCCTGACTCCCTGCGCTGTGTGCAGCTTAGTGGACATAAACATTATGCCTAAGGTATGATTATTAGCATACACAAAGGCATTTCAGAGGACTGACACAGTGTGGTAACCATCACTTCAGGGTATACATGCAGCAGCTGACAGCAGGCATTGTAACAAAGCAGAGCCAAGAATGGGCTGTACGGCTGAAGTTAACAAGTGCAAATAAATCCCTTTTCCATGCTGCAGCCACTATGTATGTTTGGTTTACACTTTGGTGAACTTCAGAAAGGGATTTATGTAAGTACAAGGCTATGGCGCAGGCCATGACTTTCATAACTGGGACAGCCAAACGGAAGACCATCATACTGCACCTAACACTGTAAGCCACTGGTCTGTCTTTCAGCCCCAAATGTGAAACCAACCACCTTTATGAGAAGGTAGAAAAAGTTACATGCGTATAGGTAAGTCATCTTCTACCCTGGTATTCCGACTGCTAAGTGTAGAGGAGTCAAAGGGATTACACATGTATATACCAGAGCCAACATCTAGCTAGAGAGAAAAGAATTGTCAAGTTTATAACAGCGGGCTTTTAAATATTCTTCAGAAAGGCCAAAAAAAATAAAACTTTGTAAAGCAACCTCTTTTCTCTGATGCCTGCACCCAAACTAGTAAAAAACACATTACATCAGTAGCTTCTCATGTGTTTAATGCACTTTAATTTTTGCAAAGAAACTAGATTTAGGTATTTTGCATTTTTGTACTGCTGCACATCGGAATATATCTGCGGCCAGTGACACAGAGAATAGTCTAAAAATTAAGAAAAAAAAATCCTCAAACTACCAATGTTACTTTTAAATTAATAAAAACTTTGCAGAAGATGATGAGGATGTTCCTTAGAAAGTAAATATTTGAGCCCCAGCTTGACAACTGCCAACAGAAGACTGCACTAGTATCAGGTACTGCCTGCACAGTTACACTAAGACTAACAAAGCGCTGGCCTTTATTATGCTGTCCCAAAGCTTTCACTCCCAACCAATATGTTAGGGTAGGATAAGCTCAAGTGTGGCATCAATTTACTCTAATCAACATTCAGAGATGCATCACACTAACCTCTCTGTCAAATACGTCTTTGCTCATTTCACTTACAAACAAGTGACAATCAAGGTGACATTGGAAGTCTCAGAACCTCTTTTGCAGGGGACAGACTCAACAGACGTTTCTGTATCTAAGTTAGGTCACGAGACCTGTGAAAGAACAGAGCTTACTTTCTTTCCTAGCCTGTGCTAGACAGTGCCAGCTACAGGAATTAACAGAATCCCATTGAGAAATGTTTCAGCAGCATGGAACCAGTCTGTGCTAACAGTCAGGAGGAAGCCCAGCAGGCTGGAAACATACCAATGACTGACAGGTTGCTGTCATCAGGAATAAGCTGCCAGGCCTTATCTTAACAGGAAAAGCTACAAATGCATGTTTCCCAATGGTGTAATAAGTTAAACCACTGACAGATACCAGCCAGAGGGACAAGAGAAATGGCTCCTGTCTTATCTCTGCCACTGTAAGTTCCTGAATTAGAAACAAAGAATAAACACAGCGCTGTTTAAAAAAAGAGGAGAGAAAACCAAGCAATTCTCTAAAGAATTCAGGTGGCTTTCTGGAGCAGAGGAGCAGCCACCACATAGAGGAGGGGTCCCTGGACTGATTTCTATATACTTGCCTGGACATCACAGGCCTAATGTTCTGCTTTGTACCATTTTGTACCATTGTACTCAGCTGGACTACTCCTATACTTGGTATTTAGATATGCCAATTGCTTGCCTGCACTGGGTGGGGTCTGCCACCTTCTTGCATGCAACAGATCAGGTTGGCCTGAAAGATGCCCACCAAATCCCAGCTTACTGCAGCTCTTCAGTTTCTGTTGACTAGAAACATGCCAGTCTCTGGGTCCCTGCTCACCACTCACACAAGCTTTTGTGGGTTTGGCTTCAGTCATTACCCACATAAAGGGACCTGGAACGCCCTAAGCCCTAGTGAGGATGGATCCTCTCTGTTTCAAAAAGCAGAGGGAGATTCAGAAGACCACAGACTAAGGCGAGACTGCTTCAAACACAGCAACTTCTGTACATTGTGAAAGCCTGAGCGAGCCTAGAAGGAACTGCAAGGGAATACAGTTACTTCAGTCCTGATGATACAAGCGTTGAAATAGTTTCTTTCCCTGAGGAACCTAAAAGAGACTGTGAGGCCAGCCTCTCCAGCAGAAGTGGTTGAAGTTCTACTGATGACTTAATGGAATAGCTTCTGTTCTGTAACATCATCCCTCTGGTTTCAAAGTGATTTGCTTGGCTTGTGAAAAACAAGTTTCCTTTTACACACACACAGTCTCACAAACCACACTCTCCTCCTTCTCCCCTCTCTCTAGCACCATCCCTCTGGTCTTCTTCAGTTAGGAAAGCAACAGGGAGACAGTTTTATTGCAGCTAAGAGCAGTACAAGGCTCTTTAATGAGTTTATCCACCTAAACTGTCACAATGAAGTTTGGACTGGAGGGCAGTCTTGTTTACAGTCTCATTTTAGATATGGCAGTCTCCTAATGGAGCTTACAATACAGATCCAGGAAACAAAGCCCTCTTCTCTCCACCACAACCTGCAGCCTTCCCCAGTCAGAGGACATAGTGGGCCTTTACAAGCACTAGAACAGGTGCATGAGTGGATAAAGCCATGGAGGGGAAAAAGTGTCTGAGCGACAGCTGAACTAGGTCTGTTTAACTAGGCTCAAGGCCTTTGATTAGATTAGCCACACCTTTGCAGGAAAGTCAGCTGTTAATTATTTACTGCAGTACAAACAGGCAACTTCCATACTAGCTCTACAAGTCTTCAGGTACAGTAAGGGGGTCCCTCACCACAGGCTGAGATCTCTTGGAGGGGGTGCAGAGGACGCACCGGAAGAAACACCTACTACAAACACAACGGCTTCAGGTATTTATAAAATTGCATACTGCTCTCCTATTTCAGGAGACTAACTGTGGTTAGCAAAAGAGACAGGAACTTTCTAGGGTGTATGGTCACACAGGGTTTCTGCCTTTGGGTCTACAGAACTAGTATCTAGGCTGCCTCCTTTTTTTAAAGGTGAAGGAAGCTATCCAGAATGGCTTTCATGTCTTGTAGGCCTGTTGGTTAGAGACTGGGCATGGTGATCTGCCATCATTCCAAAGAGCAAAGCATGAACTGAATATATCTGGCTGCTGAGAAAGAAACAAGAACTTCAGCAAACTGAAGTGTGAGCTTGTGCTCCCAGTCAAATGTGACTTGCTGGGGATGAAACAGGCTTTACATCACTAATCCTCTTCCTTACAATATTAAGGATACAGACATAAAGGGCAGCAATTCAAACAAATTTTCAAAAATAACGGAGATCTCTTCCTGTTTTATGTCTGCACAGTCATATTTGAGAGAAAGTGTGAGATATAATCCATCCTTTCCCTTGAGAAGCAAGGAAGCTTTACTAAAACCACAAGATGCTTGCAAAAAGATACTGGATGTTCTTTAGAAAGCTGATAGCCAAGTCATTATGCAAAGTATCAGTGAAAGACCAAGTGTGTAGAACCCACTGAGATCCCAGTTTAAATTATTGCTGGACTTAAGTACTTCACAGGAGGAAAACTTATGCTTCCATTGCAGAGTAACAGAAAGCATTACTAAAGCAAACTCTGTTAACAGGAGACCTTTTTTACATAACTAGACTATTCTAAGCCCTATGGGAGCAACAAGTTGTACATGAAGATCTTTGCTTATTGTTGGTGGGGTTTTTTGTTTGTTTTTGAATAAGTGTTCATTTAATCTCCAGTGTGTTCTCAGAGTTTAAGTGCCCAACTCCTTTTTAGAGATCTTTCCAATGGTATCAAGCAAGTTCTCCCACTGAATACTTGTCTTTCATGTATAGGCTGTACAGTTGACAGAGATGAAGGGTTCATACCGAACATTCTGGGAGAGACTATATTATATTATTAAAAATATTGATAAACTATGATTAAAAAAAATCTCAACTGCCAAAATCTTCTAAAGCCAGAAGCTTTTCTCTTTACATTTGTGTAGATCTGATTGTGAAACTGGCCTCAGCTATCTTTCTTCTGGTTTATGCTCCCATTTCTGTGACGGGTGACTCCCCCTTTTGGAAGAGGGATGCCTGCAGGCACAGACAGCATGCATGCCTATACTGGTTTTGGGACTGTGGCTCAGAGCATAGAGGGGATACACCAACATCTGATATTGTTCTTGTCTACCTCCAGCAGGGTGGAAGCCAGCATGTCATCAGTACAAGAGGCATCCTCAGTTCTGGAAGACCTAAAGACACTGATCGTAACAAGTGACTGGGCTCTTGGAGGGCTAGTGGTGATTGTCACCTTCTGTCTAGTTTTTGTTGCTCTCCTCTTATTCGCTGCCATCTTTGGGTGCTGCTCATCTCCAAGGCACAAGCAGAGTGGTACATAAACAGCGAAGCTGAGACGCAGTACTTGGAGCCCTGCAGCTAAGCAAGAATCAGCCCAGCTACAACCTGATTGTGTTGTTCATAGAAAGCTTTCTCATCTCTCCCTGGGTGGTTATTTCTCCCCATGCAACTTTCCTGCATCAAGAGCAATGCCAGCAAGTTGTTCTGCAAGTCCACAGCAAACTCAATACATAAGGCTATCTGTATTCAGGAACTGCATGACTAGCCAAATACCAAAGTCAACTTATCTCTGCCTGATTTTCATCTTTCAAGCAAAACCACCGGTTAGAGGTGGCAAATGGTCAGCCACCACCTAAAACTGATAAAGATGTCTTCTGCTGCTGCAGTTACATGGTTGTGTTTTTTTTTTCCCCATCTTGCAAATGGGCAACAGGAAACTCTGACCAGCAAAAGCTGTGTCTAAACCCACTCTCTAAAAGCAGCTTATACCATTGTTCTCCTGTCATACTTGGACAATAGCCTAAATATACTATGCAAAAACTTGCTTGCCAGTATACAAGTCTGTCTTTATTTGTTCTTATTTAGAACCTTGCAAGGTCAGAGTTTCAGGTTTGCTTTCACTGTTTGGACAGTGAGTAGAACTGTATTAATTCAAAATGTAAAAAAGAAATGCAACGTGGCATTCCTTTACATAGCATCTTAGTCTCCTGTACAGTTATGAGTAGGAAAGTCAGTCAGTGGTGCCGCAGTATGCGACTCTGGGATGCATATGGCATGGTATACAGTAGGAAGAATGTACCAAGCTGGGGGAGGGAAGAAAAAGTATGGGAGACGTGATTTCTAATTAAGTCAGTGATATTCCCTTACAGAAATCTCTTATGTACCCAGTGAAATCCTATTTCCATTACTATTCATCTGAGCAAAGGAGAATGTTTTCTCTCTGTCCTTGTTCAGTTATTGCTTCACTGCTGCAGTGCAACTCTAGAGGAGATCCTCACTTCAGATAGCAGTCAGGCTCTTTACACCATGCATGAAGTGGGAGATGCTGTAAGATGGTTACATGGAGCCTAACTCATGCCCTCACTGGGACACCACCCTGGAATGTTCTGTGACCCCTTCTGGCTTGGGCAAGGTTAGTTCAGAGATCCCAGCCCAGTTCTTATGGCACTAGTGTCCATTCCAAGAAGCGACTGTCACGACTAACTCTACTGATAACCAGCTTAGGAATCAAGGAGAAATAGATACCAAGACAAGGTTTCCTGAGGTTAGCGTCTAACCAGATAGACAGCTGCCTCTCAGATTATACAAAACCCAGACACAAACAGCCATCTGGCCACTCTTGCTGTGAGCTGGTAACACGCACCAGAAGAAGCGCAGCTGCTTAGCCAAGTAAGTGGATCAAACTCTTATAGCAAGAAGCCTCCTAGCAGCTACTTCCCAGAATTACCTTGACTTTGGGCAAAGAAGTGCTCCTTCAAGTGTCCCAGGACTCAGTGTTGTGCCGTGCTTCAGTACAAGCAAGACTTTCCCAGAGCAACCCCATAAAAACAGGATTTGTTTACCAAACGTGACCACAAGGAGAGAACACGCTCACCAAGGCATCAGAAAAGAAGCATGTGTTATGTTCACACTAAAAAAGTTGCCCTAGACACAGGTGTGAAAAATGAAACAAAATGCAGACTTGAAAGCAAGACACGTTGACCGTTTTCAGTTAGTGAACACATACTGCTCTCTTACTGGCAAAATTATAGCTTTGATGTCTTATCCAGCATAGAATAGCAATTAGTACAATTACAGCTTACAAGTCATGAACTAAACCTGAACAATGCACGTTGTGGTTGCTAGTCTGCATTTAGATTGGGCACATCCATCATTTGGACCTGTTTCTGAAACATTCTAAGCACCATCAGCTCCTTCTAAGGTCACCGAGAATCATGGATACCTAGTACTTTGCAGAGTGAGGCCCCTGAGATTTAGGGAAACATTAAATCTAAATGCTTCCATCCCATGCCGATGAGGCTATCTGTTTGTCCCCTTAGAAGAGAGATGATGTAGTGAAGGAGGAAAGAGTCCAAACAAAAGCAAATGCACTAAGTCAACCCATCATCAAAGATAGAACATAGTAAAACTCATAGCCAGAGGAGTTATAGTTTAACATCACCATGTCACTTGGTCAGGCTCCAAGGCCAACATCTCAGTTAACTCAGAGGTGGGAGTGGGTGAGAGATGTCTCAGGGACACCTTCCTCAGTCCAGACAGCAAAATATCAGGCGATTCATTCAGTATTTTCTTTTTCCTAGACATGCAAGATCTCAGCCGTAACAGTGCCTCGGGAGGGGTAGGGCATGGTTTCCCCAACATTAAACAGTGTTTGAAAGAAGCGCACTCACCCCAGCTCTTCGCAGAAGTTCACAATGGCATCAAAAGCTGTCATCACAGCTTTGTCAGATTCTTTTAAGGTGCCTTTTTTTTCCTGAAAGTAGACGGGGACAATAACAATAGTCTTCAATTTAAATATAAACAGATAAAGTAACTCTAGCAATGACCAAATCCAACCCTTCTGATCAATATGGCAAACAGGTACAGACACCGCCCTGTCTCTACTGCACACTTCTGCTCACCCGTGCCTCTCTAATAGAGCTGGAGCTGGGTCTGGCAGCCCTTTCCCTTCCTGCTTCACTCCCTTCTTCCATCCCTTGAAACAGGGCCACAGACAGCTCTAGACCCAGAAAAACTCATTTCATCTTTGCATATTCAGAGGTCACTGCAGGCAAGAGGCAAACCAGATCAGAGCAAAGGCAGCATATCTAGGCAGGTGGATACTATTCTGCAGATCTTACCTGGATGTTAGAGAGCTCCTTCTTAATCAGGAAGCTGACTTGATCCCGGTCATTCCTCGAGTAATAGAGGCGGCAGCAGGATGGCTTCCCATCTCTCCCAGCTCTGCCAGACTCTTGGTAATATCCAGCCATTGACTTAGCAATATTCCAATGGGCGACAAATCTGCATGTGATAAGACAACAGGAAACATAAGGCTGCAGGCTTCTCAGATCACTGCATACATGATTGTGTCGTTTGTGGACATCATCAACAGTAAAAAAATAGGGCAGCAAAAGCATAAAAGACAGAGGACTTAGCAGAGCAAGGGATTTTGCACAGAGAAGTTTAAGTCCTCTTAACACAAGACACAAGGACAGCAGCAGAGCTGTAAGAAAACAAATGCATCTGAACATGTGAGCAGGATGTCACCCCAAATGGATGGAACTGAATGGGCACATGAATATCCCAAACGTGCATACAATTGTACAGCTATGAAGAGTCAGAACAAGGACATTGATTTAAGGAGTTTGGGAGATTTTACCATAAAATAGAGCATTAATTAAGAAGTCCTATTTATTTTGTGGAACACAATTTGAACATTACAGAACACAATTTGAAATACTCGATTTTAAAAAGACACTTCTTTGCCAACAAAGTCTGCATGGGAAATTCTGTCTCACCAAGCTCACCTGTGGATGAGGGCACCCTTCCCAGCCAGCAAGTATGACTATGAATCATTACTAAACTGTATGTAATCTCTGAAGGAAGGTTTTCAACACACCGCTGCAAGACTGCTTTAAACCTGCTTGTACCCGAATATTCAGCAATTCAGCTTATACCTGAGTTGAGAAAATTTTACAGTACAGTAATGCTGCCAATGTTTTAAATACCAGTCTGCCTCAAAACCAGCATGTCCCAGAGGCAGGTATGATGCATATGGGTGTGGCAAAAGATTAAATGACAAAGGCAAGCAAACATGTTTCTTCAAACACAAACACTCCAGGAACAGGCCAGGCAGGAAGTATCAGAGCCCTACACATTTATACCCCATCAGGAAGTTTACTGAAGGAATTGCTAAATAATCTCAAGCAATACTGAATTAGCAGTGAAGAGGAAGAAGCAGATTCCATCAGAAAAAGAGACGACCTCTGTTTTCCTTTTTGTCCAGAAGAGTCACCTCCAGAACTTGTCAGACCTGATCTTACTTGATAGTATATGCATGAATACTCAGAACTCTGCCAACATACAGCAAAGGCTAAGCAGCAGTGCCTTGTTGCCTAGGCTTGATTATAATGTCCTTTAAACTATTAAAAAACATCCTGTAAAGAGTCATTTTAACCCCATTCCTTGGAAACTAACCAGATTACAAGCATGTTTCAGCTATATTTCACTCTCAATCAGCCCTATGCATTTCAGTTACCCTTTGCCTTTTTTAATGACCACTGTACCGAACAGTGCAGAGTGGTTTCAGCAGGTCATTAATTCATGCTGTTATCCTAGGAGACTTATTTCTCTGCTGGGTAACGTGCATCAAGCAGTAAAATAGTCTGTCATTGCTATGGGATCCTGTTATCTGTCAGCACAGTGACACAGAGAGAAGGATGGTACAGTTGTGAACTGATGTAATTGTCTCAGTGATGTCATGCCCCTCTCCCAGTGTTCAGAGCAATTGCTTTATGTGGATTTTAGAGTAAAGATTAGGTCTGTGTGAGGTGGCGTGTGAGCTGCACCCGAGTTATCCCTCTACTAAGTGATCACAGCTCACAATACTAACTCAGCATAGCTATATTGCCGTGCAGGACTTCTAACAACACAGAGCAATTATGGTGACAGTTAGAAGTCCCAGAGGAACAGCAATTGAAAACGTGCAGAATTTCTGTCCTTGGACTAGGAATGTATTTTTTATATGGTTATTGCCATTTGTGAACTGCTATTTTTTCCCCATTGCATTGCAAAAGGAGATCTCTAAAAAAAGCTGGCTCTATTTTAGTAGAGGGTGTATGAATTATTTTAGGTGCAGATTTTCTTCCCACTGCTTTTTAACAGCAACTATTGCACTAAGAGAAGTGAAAGGGACAGCTGTGATTGCATCAAGATGGCTCTTTTTGAAACCCTGGAGGGCGTGGCAGAAAACAAACATTCCTCCAATTTTCTTGGTTTTGAAGATGACTGGCAAAGAGGAGCTCTGGTGCCTTGTTTTTAATTTCTTGACAAAACCCTTCCAGGTTTACTTTTTCTGCTTCTAAGATAGAAAAACCTCCAGCTCTGCTTTTGTGGGGTTTAGCAAGTGTTCATCAGGCGTTTTAACCAGATGTATCAGTTAACAGAGAGACTGAGACTTTCCCTTCCCACTGCTCAAGTTTCAGGCTCTGGTGGCACACAACACAGCCTCACACACCTGACGTTTGCTTTGTCTACTCCCATTCCAAAACTGATGGTTGCAACAATAACTGGGATCTTCTCCTCCATCCATTCATTCTGGATTGAAGTCCTATCAGCTGCCTTGAGTCCTGGGAAGGGAAAGAAAGGAAAAAACAAGAACATCAACAAAAGAAAAGAAAAAAGAGGATTTTCTTCCTCCTCCATTCCTCCATTGCAAGCCAACCCCCTCACTAAACCAGACTGATGTACACACTCCTCTCTGCCCATGTTTAAACTGGCCTGCGCTCAAGCAGAAAGCAGCAGCAGCAGCTGTTTCTATTCCAAACAGAAAAATTCAGATCCCTTCTGGGATAAAAGCAGTTGTTATATTTAGGCCATGGAAGATCCAACAAAACCAACAGTTCTGGAGTGAAGGGAATGCCATTCTGTTGAAGGCCCTGCACTTACTTCACAGACCTGATGCGTGAGCATCAGACACATTGCAGACCATGCCTAGAAAGCTATTTTCTAGGTAGCCCCAACCCAGGCCTTAAAGGTGGTACAGTTCAGTTCTACCAGCTACTGAGAGATGCAGATGCAGCTTCCAATACCTGCGTGATACGCCTTGGCTTTCACTCCTCGGTAGCTCAATTCAATAGCCAGCTGGTCACACACATCCCTCATCCTGCAGTACACAATGCCACAACCGGAGTACGCCTGGGCAGACAGGAGAGAAAGTCCATGACACTGTCTGAAGCCAATCAACAAAGCTGCAGTCATTAGTATGGTGGAGACAGGAGGGATGCCTAAAGCACATCTCTTCTCCTACAAGGCCTAATATTGATCAAATGGCCTCAAGTTGCTCCAGGGGAGGTTTAGATTGGATGTGAGGAAAAATTTCTTTACTGAAAGAGTGGTTAAACATTGGAACAGGCTGCCCAGGGAAGTGGTTGAGTCACCATCCCTGGAAGTATTTAAAAAGATATGTAGATGAGGCGCTTAGGGACATGGTTTAGTGGACATGGTGGTGTTGGGTCGACGGTTGGACTTGATGATCTTAGAGGTCTCTTCCAACCTTAATGATTCTATGATTCTAAATACGGTCCCCCAATCCTCTCCCAGTGGGCACAAGGCAAGAAGCAGTCTCCCTCCGCCTTAGAGATAAATTCAGGTGCAGAGGCTATAACTGAGTTGCTCAGAGTTATTTTAGGAATTACTGTTAAAGCAGGAAATTTAATACAACACTCCAAATGCTTCCGTTCACCCTCGCCACACTAGAAGAGCAGAACGCCATCAAACATACAATGATTGCGTGGGACATGACAAACCAAGACAGAAATGCTAGTTGCATATTCCTAATACATTTTCTTTTAGATGAACCCCTTTCTGAGGACACCTCTGAAAGAAACGCAGCCTTCACATTCTACCTATTTTAGAGGAACTGAAAAAACATACGTGAGCACTTTCAGAGGAACTAAAAAATATATTTGAGCACTTTCCTTCCAGGGACCTCCTCCTTCCCTGCCACAGACCTGTTGGGGCCATACCAACCACTGGAAGCCCGGTGACCATTAAAGGTAGATTTTGTTCAGTTTAGCCTTCTTCCCCAAATGTAAAACCTACCCCAGTGGTGTTCTTCACTTCAAGCGCCTTCAGACAGAAATCCTTCAAGTTGGTGTATGGATCAGTCAAGAGCTCTTTGAACTGCACATCATAGAACAAATTAGATCTGAAGCAAGGAGTCTTAAATGTGGAAAGCGGCTGCTTTAGCTTAAGCGCTGCCACAATATCGTCCTGGACCTGCTTGGTGGCAGTGGCAGTCAAGGCAACACATGGTGTATTGGGTATGCGAGTGCGCAGGGTGCCCAGCCGTAGGTAGTCAGGTCGGAAATCATGTCCCCACTGGGAGACGCAGTGCGCTTCATCAATTATCAGGTAGGACAAGAGGTTTCGGGACACCAGAGAGTTCAGCGTAGGTTGGAAGGAAGAGGCGGCCGCCATCTCTGGGGTGATGTACAGGAGCTTTACTTGGGGCTTCTCACTTGCTAAGTCAGCCAGGATGGTCTTCTTTTCCTGGGCAGAAAGCTTGGAGTTCAGAGAGCAGGCTTTGATCTTCAGAGCCAGCAAGTGATCCACTTGATCCTAGAGCAAATACAAAATTAAAATTAAATTAAAAGCAAATGGATATAAAGAAAGCCACCGTCACGAAGAAAGACTACTAGGGAGATCCAGGTGAGGCCCTAGCTTCCACCTCCAGGATCGAGTCTCAGGATAACATACACCTACAGTCTGGGTATTTAGAACTTCAACTCTAGATGCCTTTATCTTCAACGACGAGCATATCTGTCCAGCTCTAACATCCAACTGCATTTTTGTATATCCATTCACTTTAAGACAGTCTTTTTGCTGGTATGGAACACCAGCAGGGATCTGTGCAAAATAACTCATCATAGCCAGAGTGAGCTGAAACAAGCCACCAACGTGTCTCAGGATTTACACTATCAAATTGTCACAGATGGAAAATGAATACCACTATCCTGCAATAACAGAGTGCATTTCATTCCAAAATAGCTAAAGGATGTTATAAACACAGCTGAGATAAGATGAAATACAAGAATCATTCAAATCACCACTGCAACAGAACCAAGTCTGGATGAGACTCATGCCATGAAAACCAAGAAGAAAACATGGCATCACATCCAAATACATCCAGATGAACCCTGGGCATACAAATTCACCTCCCTATCCCTACACTGAGCTGTTCACTTGCACTTGACTAGCACATAACATTTCAGAAGATATGAGTAGTCCTGAAAAATGGATATCTCATTATTTCACTCAATAACTGGTTTCAGTGATTGATTTAATATCCACTGTCTTCTGTTCACAAAGTCAACTTTGAGACTCCCCTATAATAAACTACACAGACTAAACTCTTGAAGTTTGGCTACACTGAAATACATCACGATCGTTTTGGGCATAGCTACTCCATCTCAGGGCCTGATGAGAAGACCTCTGAAGGTTCACTCCAGCTCTCTTGCCTAAGACTCATTGAGCCCATCTCAACCTATTTGTCACTCTGACACATTCTGCTTCACCTGCAAATCTTACAGTGGTAACTTTTTTAACCTCCAGTTCACTGACAAAATATTGCCTGTGCTGGGGCTTAATTAGAAATCCTCTCACTTAGAACAAATTCATTGTTTATAACACCTTTCTGAGATGTATCACCAAGCCTGCCCTTAATTCTTAAAATGTATTACATTAAGACTGTAAAGTAGGTAAAAAAAAAACCACCACAAAAACCAAAACAGCAGCCTACAACACCAGCTATCATGCAATGTTAATCAGATGCTTTACAGAAGTCTAAGCAATGCTATAGCTGCCCTTACAGGGAGGTGTTTCTCCCAACAGGTGATGGAACAGTAGAAAAGGCAAAATCCAGAAAAAAAAGGTCTCACAGATGAAAGTGCTCAAGGAACAACTCTGCTAAACCAGCTTCTTCCTATGACACAAAGACTGACCGCAACAAAAAGATATTTTGATGCAGAACAAATTATGCCTTCAAAGGCAACTTCATCATTCCTGGAGTTATTACTTTATAGGTAAAATGGCAGTTTTCTTCTGGGGAAAGATCCGGTTTGGTCCATTTGAGGTACTCTACTTTGCTGTTTCTGTATAGCACACTGGAGGTTAAAGACAACTGGAGAAAATGGAGAAAGGCTCAGTTATAAAAACCACCAGGTTATTATTAAAGAAGAACCTCCTTTCAGAGAACTGCATAGCATCATACCAGCTACTCTGCTCTGCAGCTAAGTTGCAGTCTCTTCACCTATCACCAGGTAAGGAAAACACACCGAGACATGAAGATGAGAATCCAGAGGCAGGCCAACAGCAGAGACTCGTGGACAGAAAGACAAGAGGCAGCTGTGCCTCCAGCGTCTCCCGACCCCCTTCGCTGACTGCTTTTCCACAGCTAACAGGAGACAGTTACCTGAATCAGTGCAATCAGAGGTGAAATGACAATGGTGATGCCCACTGCCAGAACTGCAGGAAGCTGGTAGCACAAGGATTTCCCTGCCCCTGTGGGCATGCATACAAAGACATCCTTCTCGCCTGCAAAGACAACAGAAGAAAGCTCAAGGCTACTGAGTGGTGGGGAGTTCCCAGGGCTCTGTCTGGAGGGGTGGGCACAATGGCTTGTAATCTGTGAGAAACAGCATATGTGTGCGTGTACTGTGTGGCATACCAACAAAAGACACTTCATTTTAGGTTCTAAAAGCATAGCAATACTTTGCATGCCTGCAATGGTTTCCTTCAAAGAATCTCTGATTGCTTTGTAAACATTTAGAAACAGCCTTACAAAAGTACCAGAAGATATACAGAAACTAAAGAGAAAGTTAAACAAGTTATTCATGCTAATTCTCTTCCAGACGAGCTGCTTTCACTCATCTTACAGACCTCCAGTTACCAAATTACCACCCCCATGACAGATATGTACCACATCCTCTTAAAGCTTATCCCAGAAAGGTACCTCAGAAGAAGTAAGGGTTGGAAATCTCAACCACATCGATAACATCATGCAGTTAGTAACCATCACTGCGCTAACCAGTATCCACTTCAAGTCAGGGAGATGCCAGCGCATGCAATGTTAACAAGCAGAGACACCTGGCTGACAGAACACGGCTTTTGGCTGGTCTGTTGTCAATAGCACATCTGCAAAGCTGCTGGCGATAGATGAAAACTGTAACTATCCTGAGCGCCAAGTTTGACACTGTTCTGATTCGCATTGTGAGACCTGCCAGGGGAGCTGACGGTTGACAGCTTGTATGCATGAGCTGCCTGTCCAACCAACAGCAGTTTGTTGGTGGATACGTTAACACCAGCAAAATCGTTTCTGGTAACAGCCACATGATTCAGAGAACAGGTATAAACTATGCCAGGAAATAAAGTCTTCTACTGATATCACCTGTGTCTAAAATTGTCTACAAGGATGGGTTTACTCTGAAAATATATAAATGTAAACAGTTTTGACCTCATCTGACCATAAACATGCTGGCAGATGCCTCCAGTGGAGATACCAGCAAGACTGTACTTTAAGGTTTCCTATTTTCTGGTTGATGCAATAGTGGGGTTACAAAACAAACACAAAGGAGAACAAGTAGGGCAAAGCCGTGCTCAGAAAGCTTGTGTACAGCACATGCTCGTGCTCCTATGCCACTGAAATGATCTCAAAGCAGAGGAGCCTTGGAGGGTTGGAGGGCCAGGTGGTCCTGCCTAGTCCAGGTGACGTGTCTCCTCAAAACAGGTGCAATACGAACTGCTGCAGTACCACCCTCACAGGAAGATGGAAAACCAGATGTGTTTCACGTCTTTCCGATGCCGAGCCTCACCTCTTGCCACAGTCATGGTCGCGCTTTCCTGAAGGGAAGTCTTGAAGGACTCAAACCCGAAGACCTTTCGCAGCGTTTTCTGGACCCTGCCTTCCAGGCCCGGGGGAGCCTCGCCGCTCATCTTAGAGAAGCTGCGAACAGTGACAGGAACCGATGCTAAACCCAAACGCTGCCACCCTCCTCTGGCAGAGGCCTGCCCTGTCTCGTTGCCACCTGCACCAATGATTCCCCCCCCCCCCCCCCCCCCCCCCCCCCCCCCGTCTCCTGCACATCCTGCACCAAAGTCGACCATGATGGCCCAAAAGAGACCCAGAAGTGAGAGTGACGAGCTGCCTGCCATGGATAACATTGCCAGGAACAAGAACAACCACAAGGATCCTTTGCTCTCCAAGCACAAGAAAGTGGAGAGAGATCACACTGAACTGTTGAAGGGCATCAAAGTAGGTTTCCATTATAACGGGCAGGATGTTTCCTGTGACCCATGGGTGCTGTGTGATTCGCTTTAGAAACATGCTCTGAGGATATTAAAAAGGAAGATAAACCAGCTGCCAGAGAAAGCTCTTTAAAGCATTTTTGCCCCTTTAATGGCTATCTGTGACCATATGTTGCTAGCCCGAAAGCCTGCATTGTAACTTCTCTTCTGACTTTCCATCATCTGTTTTCATCTCACCAGTGAAACATAGTGAGAAGGGGTGACCATGTAAAAACTAAAGGCAAGATAATCATGTTTATGGTAGTAACTGTTTCTGACTGTAGGCAACTGCAAGTACAATATTGGCATAAAAATAAGTGTGTTTACAAAAAGAAAGAGTGGATTGCTTAAAAATAAGAAACAAGCAACCTGTGTTTTTGACTGCAACCTGGGTATAAGGTTTTATAGCTTACTTACAAAATTGTTAATGATCCTTGCAGCTGGATCTTTGCATTTTTGGGTCATAAAATTCAATTATATTGCTGTTTACTAGTGGCTGGGTGTGTGTGGTCTAGGATGTTGCTGGGTGTGTGTTAAGTCAGACTATGCATGCTGTATTAACTGGCTTCTAATTGCTTGCTTTTTCATGATAATGTAGTTGGTAATGGAGAATCAGCAATTGGTGTGTGGTTAAGCTGGAAATAAGTGTGAGTGGGTATTACCCATTCCTGCCTTGGCTAGTGGCTGTGAAAGATGTGCTGCTTGCAGCCTTACTGCTCGGGGGGTTGCCCCGCGCGGCCCGCCCCGGCCCGCCGCCTTCCCCTGTGTGAGGGAAAGTCCCGCTCGTTGCCACCTCCCCTTTCCTTATGGTTTTCTTTTTACCTTCCTCTTTAGGAGAGAAAGGGGGCCTGGTCTCGGTGGGGTACGGAGACGACGACTTCACCCGCCTGGATGGGGACGAGGACGGGTATGAAGAAGAGGATGATGAGAACAGCAGGCAGTCAGTAAGTACCTCTCTGCTCCGAGAGCTTGCCCCTGATCCCTTTCACGCGTTGCAGAGGCTTTTCTGTCTCCAAGGAAAGCCCCTGACCGGCAACCCAAGCTGGAACCCTGAATATCTGACTCCTGGTGTGGGTTTTAGCACTCTCCAAATACTTCTATTCACTTTGTTTTCAAGTAGAAAGCATTTGTCTTGAAACCCATCAGCAGCTTGACGCAGCTCGTGTTGCTTGTTACTAACTGTGTTGATGCCGTTTGACTCTTTTATGGGAAAAAGGCTGGTACAAGTCAACAGCCACGCTAAATGAAAATTATTCTCTAAGCGTAGTTGATGTATATGAGAACCTTGTAAAAGGAACACACTGTTACATGGTCAGCTGGAGGATTAAAAAGAATAAAGTTCTGTGATGTCTTAAATTACTCTTTTGTGTATAACTAAACCCACTTACTGCATCAGGTTATCTTGATGTAACAGTGTCCTGTCTAGACGTGAGTGGCTTTTGTTTGTCATAGGTGCATGGCATGTGTATAACATTACCTAAATGCTGAGAAAATCGGTACCTTGTGAGACAGGGCATGTAGCTTACTGCCTATGAGTGCAGCTGTAATACACAAAAGGATATATAGTTCTCTCATGTGTCTGTAAGAGCAAAACAGTAAGTTTTGGGGGAGTGGGGAGGGAGGTTCTTGTCTCCTTTCTTTCTCATCAACCTTTTGCTTACCACCATATTAAGAATGTGTTATCTTGTCCCTGTTCTAGTTTTTTGGCTACATGGTAGAGGAAAGAAATAGGGCTATGTTACTATAACCTTTCCTTGTTGAAATCTACTTTGTGTGCATTAGATCAGTCTCTTATGAGACACTCGCTGTTTCTGCCATCTGTTTTCCCAAGTAGCAGACAAGAAATTTGTCTGTCTCTTGTTCTTGCTTTTGGTTTTGTTCTGTTGCTAACTGGAGAAGGTGCAAGCAGTAGCATTCAGGGTCTGCTCCTGGCATCTGGCTAAGCAAAATAGTGAAGTTTTTTACTGCTTTAGTAATTCTTTTTATATCCAAAACTTCTTTAGATCCCCCTTCAAAGAGATCTTTTTAGTTTAAAGAAAGTGGTAGGTGTGATCCAGATGCTAGTCAAGATCAGTTGTGTTTAGTTAGCATTAAGAAATGGGCAGGTAAATGGAGTAGCCTTTATTGCATGCACAATTTTCAGTGCAGGTTGCAGCTGTCCATCATTTGGGAGGTACGAGTTGCCATTCAAGTAATGGCAATCGATCGAGTCACTTTGGTGTCAGCCAATAGGTCTCGCATATATTTGCAGTTACTGTACAGATGTGCGCAGGTTACACAGAGTGCCTTCTCTCCAGTCTTATTGCAGGAGAGCAGTGCTTGTTTTTTTGCATTAAGAAGTCTTTGACCAGAATCAAGAGCTTCCTTGATATTGCTTGTGCTAGTAGCTTATTTGGTTATGAGTTGTTTGTAGAAAGCAATGCGAGTTGGACTCAGGTTGTCCTGGGCTTTTATCTGAACAACTCTGTGCTTATATTATCTACCTTAACAGTGACTGAAAAGCCTCTGTCTTATCAAAGGCAGTTCTCAGTAATGCTTCTTTGTTTCTTGATGTTGTTTCAGTGATATCCCCTGCTAGGTTAGGAGGTTTGGGGAGCTGTTTCAGTTACCCATCTATAACATGAATGATTCAACCCATTGTTGCTTTGCTGAAAATGACTTTTATCTTTATAACATAGGTGGGACTGTGGAGGGGAGAGGAATCTCATTTGTGATAAACATGAAGTTACTTGGGATTATGGTTCTCTTCTAGTTACAAACTTACTGTTATTAAACTTTGATAGTTAAGACTGAATTATTGGCATATGTACATGTTTCAGAAAAGTAAGCTGGAGAGTAGCTGAAGTGAAGGAGTTTGATGTCTCACTTCTGTGGGATATGCATGTTAATTCAGGCAATTAAAACTCACTGACATTATTGTGTGGTCATTCTCTAGCTTCCTTTGCCAGAACTTGCTCATGTGCTAATATCCTGAGGTGGGCATTTCGTTGTAAACTCTTCCTTTCAGTTGCATGTAATCATCTCACTTCTTTTTTTGTTTTTCTTTTTGAAGCTGAAACACCAAGTTCTTGTTTTGGGGCCAAAGTTGAAATTTGTGGCGAAGTTTGGAGGAAAAACCATTCTGCTGAGTTGTGTGAGCATGAAAAGCATTTTCTGCTCCTCAAACTTGTTTTTAACCCAGAGTATGTATTTATGTCTAGAAACATAGGTCACTCTAGGATCCCTAGCGAAGTAGCTCATAGGGCAGCGGAACAGTAGGCTTACCTGCCAGTTGGGACCAAAGCTGGAGCTTAGTTCTCACGCGGTGTGGAATTTTACACGAGGCTGAGTTCAGTATTTTAAGCTCTCACAGGGCAGAAATTTGCCCAGTTCTTTGGTTTATTTCTGGGTAGAAATAAAAACCAAATGGAGTCTGTTACCTAAGACAGTGAAATTTGTCAGTGGTTCCCTTCTGTGCAAGTTCACATCATCTGCAAACGAGGCTACAAGAGCACTACACAAACAAGAAGGATGCAGTATCTGCTGGCATCACCGGATCCTTGGAACTTGGTGCTAGGCCAGACCCTCACCAAGCCTGCATGTTTGGTTGGATGGCAGGCCAGCTGTGTGTCCTCTGTGTGTTGCTGATGTATGCTTGGGAGTATAATAGGTCTTGCAAATGCTGCTTTTTCTGTGAGTACTGCTAAACGGGAGCAAGTGCAAAAAGCCCACCTGCCAACTGGAAGAGGCAGAAATATCAAATGACAAATGCTTTTTTCCCCAGTTCTGTTGCTTCTTATTGCCTAGTTCTGAGCGTTCAGGAGCTGCATGAGTTTTGTGGGGGACATCTGCTACTGAGTGATGCTTTTGCCTAAAAAAACCCAAACAAACACTTCTTTCCCTGACTGTAGGGCTTGTTTTCTGGTCATGAGTGGGTGGGGCAAAACTACCTTCCGTGGAAAGGGTCTTGGACTACTGCTGGGCTGCTGAATGCGAGCCCTTTCTTGTAAGTGCAGTTACTTGCCAAGCCTGCTCTTTAAGCTTAATCCTGTAAATTCTTGTCTTGTAGGAAGATGACGATTCAGAGACTGAAAAACCTGAGGCTGGTGACCTAAAGGTATTTGAAAGTGTGGTATGGTGGTGGGGGGGAAGTTCAGTACAAGAGGAATAAGTTTTAACAGCATGGCTTGGTGTTCGTTTGCGATCTTCCGTAGCTAGTTTCATACTTTCCTTTTTGTAGCTGTAACGTGTTTTTTTTTACTTTAGTTCTGGCTTCTGCCAAAGGTAGATAACCAGTTAGGCTACGGGCTGAGTCACGATCAAGATCTGCATTCATGAACTTAGTCATCTTGTGCATTAGATCTGAGGTAGGTTTTCTGACAGCATCTCACCTATTTTGCAGTGATCTGGGAGATGTAGTATTCAGTACAGAATTCTCTTATGACCAGTGTTAGCTGGAATACTTTCTTCGTTTAGAACAACTTAACGAATAAATGACCTTATTGCTCCTAGAGGTCATGAAATGTGTCAAAACCAATTCAGTTGTCACCAGCTCTCTTTCTGTCCTTCTGAATGAAGCAGTTTTGTAAAGGTTGTATTTAAAATTTAAAAAGTGAAATAAGATCCCCAGATGGTAGCTATCATAAATAGTTAGTCGTCTTTATCTTGGGATTACATCTTGTTTCTGCTGAACAACAGGTGTTTAACAGCACATAGGAACATACATCAGGCTAAAATCTGGAAGACAGACAAAAGACCAAATCCATTTGAAACTTTATAGAGAACTGTGCTCCAATTTTTATGCTAGTTCAGTCCCCCATGCAATATAAGCAGCCTTGTGGGATACCGAGTGAATGACAATTGCAAGGGCCTTTATTTTATCCAGTAGCTTCCTCAAGGATGCAGACAGTCTCTAAGCTCTGCTAAGGAAACTGGAGGACTGTGCTGCAAACTGAAATTCTGGAGAGCATTTGGATTAGCATAGGGCTTTGATAGGACAAGACGAAGGCAGGTGAATGTGTTTAGCTATTCTGCTTAATTTAGTTTCATAGCAGCACCTTCTTCCAGTTTCCACAATATTTTTATGCGTTTATAGTGATACACAGTTGAAAATCTTGGCAGCTGTACTGCAGCTGGTAAAGTCTCTTGCATCAGTGTGTAAAATATCATTAATGCCTTTGGCATACAGGTAGGAGGCACTCAGAAATTGAATGTATTGTCTCCTTTCCTTGTTGCAAGAAAAATAAATTACCTTTTTTTGGAAGAGAGGAAAAGGTAGTCTCTCACTGTTATCCTTTTTCTACTTCTAAATTTTTGCCATTGTGGCTGGTAAGCATGCTAGCAAGATGTTTCTGTAAAAACTGCTGGATTCAATGTGTACTGTGAAAGAAGAACAGATGGGTTTTCTTTAAAAGAGATATTTGGTGTACATCACCACCACCCCTGTAGTAGGGCCCTGTTGCAATTGTATGCATTTCTGTCTCTAAAAGGGCTCTAGGACTTCAGGGCAATGGAGAAAAGATCTGGCAAAGAGAGAAAGAACAAAATCAGACTATAGTAGGTCTTGTCTGAGTGATGATGCATTACAGAAATCTTACCACTGAATTGTGTGGCTACTACTTTAACATGTTGCTGATGTTTCATGTTGGCTTGTTTAAAAAGCCTCTTGATTTCAGTGAGTTCTATGTGCTACTATCTAGGTGCGTTGTGCCCTTCTGAAGAAGAGCTACACATGGCCACGGAGCAGTGTTTCAGCTTCAGTGGGGAAGCAAAGAAACGCTGAATGTATAAAGAGCATTTGGTATCTTGGGTACACTCTGCAGTAGGAACTCTGCAAGAACTGAAAATGTAAATTAAAGTTAAACTTAAAAAAAAAAAAAAAAAAAAGAAAAAGAAAGGTCAAGTGTAATTCTTGCCATCCTAGCATGGCATGAAAGGTGAGGATTTGAGAAGAATAGCAGGGAGGCAAATCTGAACTTAGCAGTTTCAGACTTCCGTGTCATCCTTAATAGATGTCTTCATACATAAGTGAAGAAGGGAATAGCCTCCTCTGGCCTTCTGGGTTTTTTTGAATTCTAGCTAAATAGCCAGCTGGCACTGGGGGGAGAGGTAGAAGCACACCTTTGCTACGCAGCATACTGCAAGGCAGCCCAGTGCTGTGCTGGTAACAGAACAGGCATGTTGCTGCACGGCATTCGGTGGGGCACTGATGGAGTTGCACTAGCCATGCTGTTAAGAAATTCTCTCCGTGTGTGTGTGGGTGGAACATCATTGTTAAAGTAGTTTTACTTGGAGCAGTTGCAAACGTTTCCTATCCCCCTTTTCCACCAAGTGGCAGTGTTCTCCTTGTTCTTCCTCATTGCTCTGAGCTTGCAATATCTATGACAACTAGTGACTAAGAGTTGTAGTTACTGTAAATCCAAAGTGTCGCAAAAAGTAAGGCACTTGATTATAACTTGATAACCCTTTTAGATAACTTTATTTTGTCCCAGTGCTGTAGTTGTTCTTGCTCTATCAATTTCATTGTAAGACATCACAGACCTGGAAACATGTTTAAATAGATATCATGGGCTCTTTATATATGGCTAGGGCTTCTCCAGAGCCTGAACATGGCTGTACACAGAAGATAAATCCTTTAAAATGCATGAATGAGGTAAAACCATTGCAATTCATCAGTTAATCATAGTCTTTTCAAGCCCTGAATATACATTCAGCATTTTTTGGTGTTTGCCTCTTTGTATATATGGTGAATGAACTACTTTGAGATTATGTCTTGAATAACTGACCAGGACACTTGAGCTAGGTTGTGTGGAGAAGGAGTTCCCTTGTTGCTGGTGTGTCCTGTGATCTGGCCTCATTCTGCGCTTGGGTAGCACCAGACACAAAACCTCCAGAAGATTCAGTTGGTGTCAGTTGTGGGTATAGGCTGAGGAGACTGAAAGTGGGGAATGATGTGAAAACTGTCTTGGTAAAGTGATGGTGGGGAAAGTGGAATTTGGAGCCTGCCTCAAATAGCCCCAATGGGGAGATGTTTTTCTACCCCACCCTGTGGTGTTTATATTTATCTCAGGTTTTTGTCTTGATTCCAGGGAGTATGCCCTTGTTGATCTTGATCAATCATCTGAAAGCGTTCTTCCAGAGCAGACTTCTGGCCCATAGGATTCTCTGTTACTGAGCACCTGTGAACCAGTCCCAAACACTGTGTGCTTGCAGCAGAAAGCAGAATCCTCCTCTTCAAGTAGCAAAGTCAGATACCTTGTGTCCTGTAACTGCATTTTGAAGTGCTTCAGGGACTCATGGAAAATGGGAGATTCAAATCTAGGTAAAACTAATTGCTCTTCCAAATTTCCCTCTGGGAGGATGTGCTCAGGCTCTGGAGCAGGACATATTTGTTAGTGACCAAAATCATTTCAGGGGTCCCTGGTTTTAAGTGAGCAGTCACCAACTGTAAACAAGCAACTGTCTTAAAAGCACTTCAGAAACAAAGCCTTCTGCTTAGAAGGGAAAAGAAATGGTGACCAGCAGCGGTTGACAAAGGCGTGGTGTTAAAGATGGAATCCCACAGCCTGGACAGGTTCTTTATGTCTTTCCCTCAGATAATGGAGCTGTGGGTACAAAACAAAGGACGTTGTGGAAATGGGTGTGAAATTTGGTGTTCTGCTGGCATTGGTTTGGAATGATATGGGTTAATGGGCTGTGCAGTGAGTGCAAGTTGCTTGGGCTCTTGCCAGCAGCTGGCTATGGTTACAGCCTTGATGCAGTAACAAGATACAAGCCTTCAGAGCTCACTAGATGGAGGAGCCCTGCAGGAAGAAGGAAAATGAACCTTAAATGAAATATTGACCTTGTGCTCCAAGTCTCACCTGAGGGGTTCTGTACTTCATATTGTAGGGCTGGATGAGTAACAGGTTGCAAGCATTGATCAAGGACAGAGCCCAGCCCTGCAGCTTGGCTCACTGGAGTTTTCACAGGGGGAAATCATTAACTCTTGAGCCTTGATTGTGGTATCAGGACTAGCTAGTGCAGGAAAGCTGATAAATATTGCCACTCCCTTGGCAAGTGAATGCCTGACACATGGTAAGAGTTTTTCAAAACAGGTGGCTACTTTGATGTTTTCCTTTTCTGGTTTTGTTTTAAGGGTCCCCTCTGCATCCTTGTGGCATTGTACGGAGAGGCAGCCAAACTGGGATCTAGCAGAAGGGTGTCAAATTTTCTGAGGAATACTATGTTTCTAAGCATGTCTAAGTACCACCTCTTGATAATCATCAACTCTTTATTATGTTTAGCTTTTATTGATCCAGCATACCTATAAAGTTTTTTTTACTGTGTTCTGATGCATAGGTGTGTACTAATACTTAGAGGCTTTTGACTGCAATATTTTTTATCTTGCCTGCCCATTAACCTGTTTGCTTAAATACCAAAATTATCTTGATTTAAAGTAAAAGCGGTAAGTGCTAAGAACCAGTAAATGGGTGTGTGTGCAATAATGTAATCCCTGTAATTAACTCTTATTTTGATAAGGCATATTAATTTTTCTGAATTCAAGATACATTCATCAAGCCAGCTTCTCAAAAGATGCCTGAACCTACTCAGTAACTTTGACCTCAAGTATAACTGTTTTGCTCCGAAGAAGGGGGAAAAAGCGTGTTTGGGAAAACTTGTATCATTAAAGCACTGCTGTTCCATTTAGGTATTCCACGGCAAGCTGTATAAAAGGAGCTGGCATTAGTAAGCTTTAGAAAATAATTTTAATCTTCTACTTTGGCGGTGGCAAAATATGAAGGTTGCTTAGGAAATACCAGCCCTTGATGCTTTCAGTTGTTGAGAGGTAGTCTTAAAAATTCTACTTAGAATATGTTTAACGTCATATAACTGAAGAACACATTAAAACTGCTGTTCCACCCAAAAACAGTGCACTCTGCGATGGCTGAAGTGGCTGTGTATTAGTCGTCTTGTGGTGGCTGGGTCTGGTAGCATATAACTGGTTTGTAAGTGTGTTGTAGAAAGGCACTCCCAATGTCTCATCAGAAACAAAAAAATGTCATTACGTTCTTTTTTTTTCTGGCCCTCCCCCCCAGCTTTTTGATGCTATCTGGGTTAGTATTGGCCTCTGATGGGCAGAACTGGCAAAAGAGCAGTTGTATTTTAAAAATGGCCTTGTTATGCATGGCTGTGCTACGTACCTCTTTGTAAACACTTTAAAAGCATGAACTGTGCAGTTTCCAAGGCTAGGGTTAAGGTTAGATCTCCAGTTGTTTTGTTTTCCACTCATTCCTTTGCCAGTGAGCACAGCCTGAAGGTGCCAGTGATAAGCACTGCAGTCTCAGATTCATCTTTTTCTGTATTCTAGCTTTCTTTTAATATAATTGTGTAAAATGCTGTCTGCGCTTCCAACTCTACATGTTTTTCCCTCGTTTTAGGTTTGGCACGCTGTTTTCCAGTGCTCTGTGGAGGGAACCAGAGAGTTTGGCAGTTTAGCAGTCAGCATTACATGCAGAGAGCCTTTAGGGGGAGTAGAGCTAACTCAGCTTCTAATGCTGTCCTCTACACTATTACAGTGAGTGCTCAAACATTAAAACAGCTGATATCTGGTTCCCATTTTTTAACTAGGTGGTTGACCTTAGTTATTGCCAGAGAGTATCAGTGGTGGTTAAACAGTTTTGCATGTAGGAAACAAAACAGCATTTGGCATCCTTGATTATTTTGCCCCTTGCCCCACGTACTTCTGTGTCTCTAGCTCTGTCTGCCTGGGAGGGAGGGAGATCACAGCATTGTTGGTCTCTGAAGCTGGCTTACCTGCTTTAGAGCTGCTGGCTTCAATCCAGCTCTTGCACTGTTTGGAAGATGAGACATGTCCATGGACATGCTTGTTCCTTCCTCCCCGCCAGGCATACATGCTGTGGCAGACCCTTCACTCCCTGCAGTACTAAATACCACAGATTATTGACACAGGTGTGGCTTGCCTTTCTTCAAAGGAAGAGCCAGGCTTTTTCTGTTTGTCTTTAAACTTGAAGAAAAGTCCTTTCTGGAGCTGCTTCCCCTTCCCTGATAAAGGTCTAAGTTCTTCAAGTCCAGTTCTGTTGTTGCAATTATTTCTGTCTGCTGTACTGAAATAGGCTGTTCTGAATTTGCATGTCAGTGCGTGTCAGAGTGAGAGTCTGAACAGTCAGCACAGATGGAGGATTGCCTCAAATACCAACAAATATCTGAAAATAGCTTCTTCCAGCTTCCCCGTTCTGGGTACAGAAGGACCAAAATCTGCAAAAACTCTGTGGGATCCATTCATGGAGGAGTGCATATCCCAGTGAGGATACTTGCTTTTACACTTTGCCTCTACTCCAAACCATGAAGAAGAATTTTCAGTACCAGGGAAGAAAGCTTGTGCAAGAAGTTAATTTTGTCAGCTCTCCTGAGCCTTTCCTTTGCTGCTGTGAGGCTTAGGATTTCTCACAGCCCAGCTTCACCTTCTACTTGATTCTGCACTGCAACAATCTGTAAAAAACATAAAATCATCAAAGTAGCTTGACACCTCAAGCCCTCATGTGGTGCTGATGTTTCACCTCTGAATTCCTGTTTCACTGTAGGAAGCAAAAGTGACTTGAAAGCAGAATTTATGGGCTCTGCAGAGCAAGGCACATCTCTGCAGACCACGGTGGCTTCAAGTGGAGACTGCTGGGAGCTGTGCTACTGGCTGCACTCAAAGTGTGGCAGCTGTTAACTGCTGGTGCGCTCCCACGGGCTGTGCAATCTTCCGTGCAGGCTGTTTTGCGCATTTACACTGCTGCGCCCTGGTTGGTGTCTGTGCTGTGGAGAGGCTGTACTCTGTGGTCTTGTAAAGCAAGTGCACAGGGTTATCCGCAAATGTTAAACTTGGAGGGCCCCTAGCATCAGAGGTGGAGAAGGAGAGAGAGGAGGCAGCTAACGGAAGCAGGTAGCTTTCGGACCAGGGTGCTGTTGTAAGGCAGATGTTATTAACTGTACCTCCACTTGGAAAGCGAGAGTTCTGGCACACACTGGAAATTACTGCTAACATAATCTTTTATCAAATATTGAGATAGCATAAGTCAGGTGAACAGAATCAAGTTTCAAAAAAGCTGTTTAAAGGCTATTATGCTGTGAATGCTTCCCTTCTAAAGCATTTTCTCACTGAAATGTTTTGCCAGATCTTGGTTGGGGTTTTTGGGTATTTTTTCAATGAAAGTGAAATGAAATGAAGGTGGATTTTTAGACTTAATTTAGCTTAAAAAGTAAAAGGCAGTGTCAGCTACACACGTTCTTTGTTTTGGTGAGATGCTTAAGGAATGTCTCAGGAGTTGACTCTTTCCTGACTTGTTTTTCCTTCCCTTTTTGTCTCTGACAATAGTATCTCAAAATAAGTAGGTTTGTACAGACTGTACATAAGTGTCACTGAAGGTTGGATGTATCGTTTTTTTCCTATAGGTGGCTTATTTCTGAGCTGCTGTGCTTCTCTTAGTATCTAGATCATGGTCCCTATAGTTTTTTCTTAGTTAAATTTCTTATCCTGTACTGGGCACTTTGCCTGGAGCTATGTATCAGAGCTGGCAAACAGGATATGGTGTAGGAAATGGGCTTGTTTCAAGCTTTCTCTTGGGATTCTCCTCTCTCACAATACAAGAAAAAAGGGCGGGAGGAGGAATAAAAGCACTGTACTTCTGTTCCCTTGCTTTCTCTTCTCCAGACTCTGAATACACTTGACTTGCACTGTGTTTGCTGCTGTCAGCCTGGTAGCACACCAACATCAGGCAGATCTGGTGAGCAAGAAATGAAATAGTTCTTGTCATGCCCTTTTAATATTAAATGAGAAGTTTCTGGTGTTCTCTTTCCATAAGCACTTCTGATGTTTGTAGAAAAGCAAGAACATAATTGCTAGCATGTTCCTTTAAAAAAGAAAAGAAAAAAAAGAAAAAAGCAAAAAAAAAAAGCACGTGATCCAGGGTTTAGAGAGGACTTTCTCTTGCTGCCTGCATATAAACATTTCACCCGCTTGCTCTGACAAGGCCATCTTCACTATCAGCTTAGATAACTCTACTAACAATTTATATGAAGTTGTAGAGTTTCTTTCCATCATACTCAGCCAAGTGAGGCTATTGATATGTGAGGACTACAGGAGATAGTGTGAATTGTAGAGAGGAGGAAAAATTACAAAAACTTACTGCTGGCACTTGATCAGATGAGAGAAATCCACTATAACAACTATTGCAGCAGCAGTTCCACTGGCTACTAGTGGAAGGACTGCACTGAGATTCTCTGTGTTAATATCTTCAAACTAATCCACTAGCATGACAGCAATGTGACTGGTCTATACATTTTGTGGCTGTCAGTTAAAATTGGTGTTAAATTTTTTTATGTGCAAGCAATCAGGTGAAATAGTTGGGGAAGAGAAGAAATTCTGCAATGCAAGAGCATTCTCTCTGGGGGAAAAAAAAGAGAGTGTTGTTTAGGGGTACTGTGGAAGCTTCCTAGCTACTTTTTTAAACACTAACTGGAAGTCAGCAGAAAAATGAAGCTGTATGGCTAAGTTGGCTACAAGTCTGGGAACGCAATTGAGCAGTGGCAAACCTGGCATCAACTTCTCCACTTCTTACAATTTGCATCTTATTTAAAGCAATCAGTTTCTGGTTTTGTACCTCTTCTGCCTCCCTGTTCAACTGTTTCTTCTTGTAGTTTGAAGTACACCTGCACCAACATATGCAACTGCTTCCACAAGAAATTGATGGTTGAATTTGTACCTTCTGGCAACAGTTAAAGCCAACAGTTATGTTCGATGTGAGCTTTGTACTGGATTTGTGGATCTTGTTTCAGGAAGGATTTAGCGAGCATTGTTGTAAGTCAGTCCATTCTTTCCATTAAATAAAGCTGTTCTGGGCAAGCCTTTCCAAACTTGAATTCATCAGTCTCAGATTCATATTGTTTTTGCTTCCTTCCTTTAATCTCTGTTCCACACTACGAGGATTGCGTTTGGTTGGTTTTATTTTCCATGGAACCTGAGCAGAGATTGTTTTTTATGTAACTGGATGGAAACACTCTATGACTGAAAAGATAGTCTATATTTCACCTCAGCAAGGTGAAATCTTAAGCCAAAATGCAACGCTTTCCTTGTGCGTGTACACACACACACACCCCCCTTCAACTTGCTCTTCTTCTTTGACTGATTATGATACATGAAAACTGAACCATCAAGCTGGGTTCATATCAGTCAGGCTCTTGCAGGCAGTGTCGTCTTGCCCAGGGCTTGAAGAAAGCATTTGTCTTTGGGGAAGTAGAAAAAATGGAAAACCTTTTCCTGAACGCACACGGGAATAGTAATAGAATAACTGTTTTCTGCTATCGGTGAGCTGATGTGCAGAATTGCTCTTAGAAGCACAGAAATTGTGGCTTATGTTAGTGGTCCTGTTAGATGTTAAAAAGTTGTGGGTTGTTTTTTTTTTCTTCTTGTTGTTGTTTTAATACTTTGTCTTTGCCCATAGCAGTTTGCGTTCTTCAGAGGCTGCTCTTTGTTACTCTCCGGATCAGGGGAAAGGAGCCTGCCTCTTGCTTGTCTTGCTGTCTTTCAGTCCTCTTCCAACTTGGCTCTGAACCACCACGGCATCCCTTGACTCTTTTCAGTGGGTCTGTTGGAGCAAGGCCGTCTGGCTTTAGGCCCTTAAACAGTTGATCTTGTGAGATCTAGGCTGCAAAGTAGATAGCAGCCAGAAAATCAACTTGCTGAGTGCATGAGAGGAATAAAGTACAGTATTGCTTTTTTTTTAAAACTCAATCTAGCCATTCTTAGAGGTCATCATGTAATACTAGATGGGATAAAATGACTAGAAAAAAAGAATGAACATGGGACACTTTTTTTTTTTTCCCAAGTTTTGTATTTCCATAATGGTAGAGAGAATTTTCAGCATAACTAATGTGTCCAGGCTGACTGTGCAGATAGTGAGAGACTGGCTGAAAAAGTAAATTCATAGATGCTCCCGTACAGCCTTTCAGAGGTCCAGCTTGTGAAAACTGTGCAGTATCGGAAGGTGCCACTAGTCAAGTCTTAACCTTGTTATTTTTCAGTGATCAGGGTCCAAATGAACCCAATAAATGATGCCTGTACCTCCTGGATACTTGAAGGCTCTGATAGCTTTCATATATTTACTCTGATAAGAGAGATTTGACATAAAATCACCTCTGCTTGGAACCACTCACCTGCTTGATTTTGTGCTCTTCATGTGAGCGTACTGATACATAGCACGGTGGGTATTGATGATGTAGTAATCTACAAAAAGATCACCTTGCCCTGAATGGATTTAGGTAAATTCTCTTCTTAAAATTCAGTTATCTTCCAAATTTTCCGTTGATTAAATGTGTTTGAATTCCTTTAGAAATCTCTTGACTGTGTGTAAATATTTCTTCCATTTCACAATGAAAAGATAGCAACCATGCAGTATTTATTGTACCTTGTTATTCGGTGATTCTCTCTCTCATTCAACTTTATATTGGATTAGATCTGCAGAAAATATGGTGGGGTTTTGTTTGGTGTGTTTTGTTGTTTGGTTTTTTTTTAAATGCTGTCTTTTCTAATCAGTTCATTGTATTCAATGTGTGTCCCAGACTTAAATTAGCCAAAGGGAGTGTAGAACAGTTCTTATTGGGTGATTACTCCACTGAAGGTTTTTAGGCTGTCCTTAAGTTCTGGATCTTCAGTAGACACTCAGAGGCTTGAACAAGACTTCTTAAATCTTGCATCTGCCAAACTGTACATCTTTGGTCAAGTTGTTGATACTTGCCTCGCCATAGTGTTAGACAGTAAACTGAGCAAATATGAACAAGCACTGTAGGAAGAGTCGGTCATCCCTTTGTTTTCTGAAGGCATTTAAGAGGCTTGAAAGTAGTCTGACTTAATGAAAAGCTGTGTTGATGTCTTCAGCTTGTTAATGATGGAGCAGTGGGTGTAGGTACGCAGTAATTAATCAGTAAGCAAAATTCATATCCTTTGGGCAGTGAGGTGTGGCTATAATATGTTAGTGAACTTGTTTTCTTTTGCTTGATGTAGCTCTGGGGTTTCTGATGTCTTGGCTATGGCCTGAGGATGTGGAGACTAGACTTGATAGAGCAGCTGTGGTGAAATGGGTGTGGGCGATTAGGCCAGGTAAATACACAGTGGCAGCCTGATAGGACTGGCTTGCTTCAGCCTGTTACAAATGGGGCAGACTTGTGCTGTACCTCTAGGATTAAAGGATACAAATTAAAGAACAAACTTACTTCTGGTGAAAGCAAACTTACTGATGGTTCTGGAAATTCATAAAACATACTACTTAATGCATCTGACATTTTAGAGATATTTGTCTAATGTAAGGTACATAACAAAGAGGTTTTGGCCATCAGATTACCTCTCAGAGTTCATGTTTCCTGAGAATTGTGTGCTTACGCTTGGCGCTGGCTCCAAACAGCTACAGGAAACTTGAAAATGGGCTTCTGAAAACTTCAGAAATACAGCAAATACCCTTGCAGCCCTGTTAATTGGCCAAATAAGAGGACAGCCTTCTTGAGGGCATTTAGCACATGTCTAAAGCACCTGAATTTTCTGTGCCACTGGGTTGCTTAAGTGCCTGCTTGGCAATATTGGTCATTTGGGGTATTTTTTTCTCTTGCCTTTGTGTTCTTGGGTGGTGAGAGGATAAGTGGGCAGAAGATGGGAGGTATAATGGAATAATAAATACAGTGTTGGGTAAGAGGGAGGATCAAGAGGTGTTCAGGGACATAGCCCGTCTCTTCCTCTTCCCTCTCAGTCCACTTAAAACAAAACTTTCAAAAGATAAAAATGCAGGATATAATTCAGTCAAGGTTGGAACAAAAGCAGTTCCCTCCTTTCACCTCAACAAACATTTGCTTGTTGTTTCAAACCAAGGTGAGAAATACTTTTAATTACATATCTAGCAAGTTCTCCCCCTAAAGGGAATAAAGCAGCCTTCTGACAGCATGTGTTTGCTGCCTAATGAGTTACTGTATGTTGCCTGGACATACATTTCCCTTGTATCTGTAGCTCTGTGAACTTCTCCAGCCCGCGTGCAATCTGAATTTGTCCTCACAATCTGTTAGTTACTGCAGAATTGCCCCCACTTCTTTGGTGGCAAATTGATGGTCACCATCTTAACACCATGTCGATGTGGTTGAGGCTCACCACGTTAACGCCGTGTCTGCGTAGGTTTGTGGAGAGCACAGCCTAGATTCCCTGGATTCCTGTCCAGTGTTCTCGCCAAAGAGAGCTCCTTCTCTTAGCATAAGTTTTATGCTTTGAAATGTTATGCTTCTCTCAATTTTTTTTTTTCCTGCTTGTGCTGTTCTTTCTGAAGCCCCTGGGAGAAGAGGTGTTAATGCACTACACCAAGTGCATTAGCTTAGAGGGGTTGGAGCTGTTACACTACAGTCCATCTCACAAAGGGGCCTGGGGCCTCGCCAGCTGGCCAGTGAGAAGATGCGTGTTCCTTAGTGTCCTTTTTTTTTTTTTTTCTAAAATAGCTTTAGCCTTGTGTTTTTGTGATCCAAGTATACTTATGGAGAAACAGGGTGCTTTTTTTTTTTCTTCATGAATGGCTATAAAAAGTGCCCTTTAGCAGTTAGTGCCACAAAAAGAATTTGTTTTTCTGCTTCCAGAGCTTTGGCTTCTCTGGAAATTGGTGGGTTTTCATGGTGAATTTGGCACAGCCTGTTCCCAGATCTGGCTTGGTGACCTTGCTGCTTTCTCGTCACCTTATGCACCTCTCACCTGATTGGAGATGGAATAAAGGAGGGGGTTTAGAGAGTGGTTACTAAGCAGCAAGGAGGCAGCATTATGTCTCTGTCAGGTTGAATGAATAGCTTCAGTGTTTGGAGGCACTGAGGAATTTTGGACGCACAGTCCAGTGAGTCACAAAAGGTCTTTGGGAGAGAGGCAGGGGGGAGAGGGCAATGTTGGGATACAGCTGATACTGTTTCAAAACTTTATTTGTGCTGAACTTGATATCACTTGTGACTCTCCTGTGGTCGCTCGGAAGCACCAAAATATTTGAATATTGGTCTCGATATGGTGAAAACATATTTAAGAGTGTCTTATCCTACATAACACCTCCTGCTCAGCAGACTCTGGTGCAAACATCTGCTGTGCTCCCTCAACTAAAGCAGGCTTAATTTATATAACTAAGGGGGGATTAGCTGTGTTCAGAAGATCTCCAAACAGAGCATTACAAGCCAGTGGAGGTTGCCCTTGAGTTTCTGGTAGAGCAGATCGGCTATGTCACTCCTGGAAAGTAGCAGCCAAGAGAGAATTGACAGTGGGAGTGTTCTTTCAAAATGGGAATACAGGATCTGCATCACCACCATGTTCTCTGGCATTTTGGTTCATAGAGGGTTTATCAGCCAAAGCCCTGAATGGCACAATTACAGAAGTGAATTCTGGCACCACGCACAACTGGCAAACCTCTGCAGTCTGGGACCCTGCAGAGCCTTGGGTATCTGTGGAGAGGCCGATCAGATGCCGCTCTGAAGTCGTCTTGCTCTGCTGCTGCCTCTGGCATTTCAGCTGTTTTCATGTTACTCTGGGGAATGCATCCTGCTGGCCCCTGCTTAGAGGACTGCAAGTTGCCCAGGCCTGTGGTAGGCATTCCCAGGGCTTAAGTAGTTTTCTGTGGGCTGGATCCAGCTTGTATTTAGCTAGCTATGCCCTAAAGCATTGACTCTTGGCCAGTGCCAAGGGCCAGTCACCAAAAGTGAAGAATCTATGGTTTGATCTATTTTGAGGAAAGGCTTCAAGTACAGCAGTTTTTGTGGAATTCGAAAGGAGCCGAGTGTCTAGGACTCATAGAAACAAAGCCTGAATTCTTTCGTTAAATTTAGACTCCAGCTTTGAAAGGAAACAGAGCATCCTGTTAGGCTTTGACTTTCCATGGTACAAACATTGCCCTATTATCTAATAACTTGCATTTCATTCTTAATTTTTATTCTTTTGTCTCAGAAGTAATGTGTAAATTTCTAAACAAATGGACAGTATAGCTTTTTAGATTGGAAGGATACCTTGACTAAAATCTGTTTCTTCCCCCTTCCTCCCAGGAATTCTCAGAACTGGAGAAAAGAGATCCTCAGGAGCTAGTTGGTAAGTTTGCTTAGAAGTATTTATTCACATGTTTTTTCAAACTAGACCTTCTAGGTTCCCCCTTTGTAAAAATCATCTTCACTCTGTCCTGGCAATGCTGGACTTGGAATTATTGCCTGCAATGTTTTATCTCAGTGGAATTTTTTCAGTGAAGTCGTCTTTTGGGAGAAGGGTACCATGCCTAAAAATATGAAAATGTTTTCATATATTACATGTCTGTGACATATATGTAAAGGGCAGTGTTGGTGTTTTTCTAGATGAGCTTAAAAACAAAAAAGCAGTAACTTTGTCCAGACACCTCTGTGAGAGCCAGTATAGCCAGGAATGATGACAGATACTTTGTTCTGTGGCTTCAGAAACTTAGCTAAAATATCTCCACTTAAATGTAATCCATGTAGCGGTTTACAGCTGCTGTGTTGACATAGCATACCATATGTTTTCTAATGGTTACTGAAACTTACTTGATTTTTGTGACATCTCACTTATTCATTGCACTATTATTAGATTTAGAAAAAATGCTTGGAAAGTCTAGGGTCATCAGCTTGAAATAGTGTCCTCTGCTTGATCTCTGTGGAGATGTACAGAAAGCGTATTTTACGTTGAAGCTCTGACTATTTTGAACTAACCCTTTGTTCCTGAGGTTACTAGTACAGTTGTGTGGTAGCATGTAATAATATAATAAAAAAATGATGAGTTTAGAAGTTGCTTCATTATCTCTCAAGTCATCTTGTCAAGGCTCAAGCATGATATTTCAGCCATAAAGTGTGATAAATGTAAAATAAGACAGTAAATACTAGGATGCTAAGCTGACTCCTACAACAGCCATCACTCTGAAGTTTTGGACTTAAGTGCTTTTCAGTTGGCCTGCCCAGACTTTGCACCAACCCAGCTGTTATATTGAATTTTCAGCCCTCAGAGGGCAAAACTGCTTTAACCAGTCTCATCATAGAATGCAACAGAGAGCTCTCTCTCCAAACTACTGATCTGCTGCCAAATGCACACTAGAAACACGGACGAGACAACAGCATTTAGGGTAAAAAGTAAAGAAGAATATCTGAAAGCCAGCTGCCCTTCTACTCTCTACATATGGGTGAAGCTCTACACTTGTAAAGCAGTGTAGTGGGTAGTCCTTTCTTAGTTAAGGTATAAAGCTCAGATTACAGTTTTGTTGGTCTCCTTTTCCCCCGGAGACTGCCCCATCCACAGGAGATTAGAAGGTTGAATCTCATTTGTCTCATGATAGCCCAGACTTGCATGCAGGCTTAAAAGCTGCACAGAGGGCACTTATTACGGTGCCACACACTCATGAGTGGACAGTGTTGGTGAGTCCCGAGACCTGGATTAAAGTTTGCAATATATCTTTAATATCCTTTCCCAATAGGATATTAATTAATCCCTACAGAGCAGCGTGTAGGCTAGCTTTGTGCAGAAGCAGGTTATTAGAGATCAGCATACTTGCCATGCTGGATTCTGTAGGTCTTTTGCATGACAGCATATCTTATCTAGTTGAAAAGGAACTGTTGCAAGAGCCTTATGGTTGGTGTAATATGAGAACCACTCCCTTCCTGTAAACTTGGACTTTTAGAGTTAGAATTCTTGAATAGAAAAAGGTGCAGGATTTTCTGACACAAAGCAAGTAACTTCTCCAATCTGGACATCTAAAGTTTTGTCTAATATCAGTATGTGGAAGTCGAAGTCTTCCTTAGTTTTCCACAACTGCTTTTTGCATTAAAAGCTTGTGGGCCTGCCCTTCTCAGAAGATAACCTTACGTTGTTCAGCGTCACCTTTATTAAAGTCCATGGATATGCAGTTGCTTAAGTACAGCATAAATGTAGGCTTCTGCCAAAAATAATGTTTCTGTTTTACCTCCCCTGGATGCATGCTAACGTTTGTGTGCCTTGAGCTGGTCCGGGAGTTCGAGCCAGCTGAGATCGACCTTCGTTGCCTTTTTTCTCTATTTTTTTTTTTCTGTGAGGCTTCCAGCTGGATCCATTCCCTGATCTGCTTAGTGCATGCTATGTAAGCACTAGAGCTGGCACAAAGAAAACAGTAGGGATGAGCAGCTGGGAAGGGCATGGTTGTCCTGACTTATGCTGAAGTAGCGATCACATAATCAAAGCCTGAAAGAATGGGAGGGGAGGTTTCAGCAGTAACTGCCTTGTGGTTGAGGATGAAGTATATGTGAAACTTATTTTGATAGATTTCTGCATCAGTGTTGCCCTTTTGGGGTTTTTTTGTACCACTCTGAAGAGTACATGGTGCTGGCAGGACATTGCATTTGCCATTTCCTGCGGCCTTGCAAAATAATACTTTTAGGATGCATTTTTTTTGCCCTGAAGTTCTTTGCAGCATGGTTGTTTACCTTTTGGACTGTAACAAATGTTCTCTCCAGCCCTTAGGATATCTGAGCACAAAGTCAGTGTTCATAAGAGCAGAAAATATGGCTGAGTTGCAGGTCTCTTTCTGCATTTCTCAGCCCACAGAGCAGAAAGGGAACTAGTGTCCATCCATGGATGGGTGACTCACTGGCATGTTGTTGCCTCCAGTTCTTCCCTGTGATTTGGCTGTTCTGGTGCCAGGAAATCAGAAACCCACACACCCTGGTTTATGCCAAGCAGACTTGATTAGAGTGCCAAAGAATGCAGTTTTAGAGACCAGGCACCACCGGTTTGCATGTCTCCAGGGGAAAGCCATGCCCCTCTGATTACCCTTTCCAGGTCTTTGCTTGGGTTTTTTTGCATAGTGTGACCTTTATAGACAAACTGGCACCTGATACTGCCTGTAATCCCTTGTGGCTACTTAAGACGCAGCATACAAGTGAACCTTGAAAGGGACAGGAGTTCTTAATCCTACCTGGGGAGCAGTGTTATTCACTGAGAGCGCTGAGGTAAGGTACTTTACCAGACCTCAGATGACCCACACCCCAATCTGTCCAGGTACAGCCAGCTCTTTCTGTTCCTATGTTCTCTATTCTTTTGGTTTTCTCTGCACTAGGAAAATATGCCTACCCATCTGTAGGAAACAAAGCTCCTGTGTGCCCCCCGTCCATGTCTCCAGCATAGCCTTTGGACTGTGAGCAGTTGTTTTCTTCTGGAAGGAACTGAGTGCATAATTTGCACTGTGGCACTTTCTCTACTGCTATGCAGTATTTCTTTGTACTGTTGGATATACTGGTCAAATAACCCATCTATCTGAAACTGAAGCATATTAACTGTAGTGTTTCCATTTAATTATCTGCATCACCAAGATCTGGAAAGCAAATGTCCTCCATTGACTACTGAGATGCTGAATCTTTGCTAGGTACACCCTGATAGTTGGCTGTGCTTTGGCCTCCTACACAGAGCCCGGGAGCAGCTGAACATCTATCTCTGCCTCACCACAGTGCACGTGCTGGCTGCACAAAAAGCTACAAGCACCTATTGCTTGTGCTGATGAAATGTTTAACTTTTAGGTCAGCTTGTGGAAGGAGAATGTACAGACTAAGCACTAGTGGCCATGTCCTTCAGCAACAGGATGCTTGAGTCGCAGACCTGGCAGTGCATTGGCTCCTACTTTCTTGAACTCTCATCTGAGTCATGGGATCTGCTTTATGGCCTTAGTTCTTTAGCTGGACTCAATCTGATTAGGGGAAGATATTTACTTAATGTGAGCCAGAATCTGGGTGTGCCCATAGTAATTAATCGTGCCAACAGCCAGCTTCCTGAGGTCCCCACATGGAGATCCTCTAGGCCGTGAGTCAGCAAATCACAGGCCCAATTAGAGACTGCAGCCAGTGTCACTACCTATGACTCATGTAAAAGTAAAACTTTGATCTGGACAGAAATAACAGGATGCACAAAGCAGTTGGATGTATCCTGTGAGGACACACCTTGTTGTTAGCTGTCCATCGGCATTTACCACTGTATAGACAGTGGAAAGCTGTGCTTGGGACTTTGAAAACACAAATCTTTTATACAGGAGCCTGCGGCCATATATGCAAGTTCCAGGATTATTTTGAATGATAAT
>NW_008824894.1:1398017-1409320 GCF_000699105.1 Pygoscelis adeliae
AGAGCTGGTGGGAAGAGGCCGTGGAATCGGCCATTCTGCTATCTGTTTGGGCAGGAAGTTTGAGGACTGCTCAAGGGCATGGATAATTTGCACTTCCTTACTGTAAATAAGCCTGAAGGAGTTAAACTCATCCTTCCTAGCGATGGGGCATCTCAGTCTGGCTGCAATGTGGTGAAATAACTGAGTAATGATGAATGTTTGTGCTCAAGTTGTGAGGTGCACGTAGCCACACTGCTGACTCAGTCTTCAGCTACGTACAGCTATGGCGGGATTGCAGTAGACAAAGATGTCTTGGTTCCAGTTCCTTGTAAGCCATTGAGAGGCCTTCCCCCATCAGTATAATGTTGATAAATGATTGTTTTCACATGGCTCAAACAAAAGAGCAAATGAGCACCAAAACCTGAAAAGTCACGCATGAAAATACATCGTCTCATTGGGAGCTCTTGTTCTGCCTCCAACGTTATTTCTGTTTCAAGGGAGCTTTGAGCTGATTGCTGAACATACTCTTATGACTTTGTGACTGCTTTGCTGGCTAGACAGAGTTCTTGCCCAGAGTTCCTGAGTTTATATGAGCCCACAGTTACCCTTCCCATAAATGTTTTGTTTCTCTGTGGCTTTTCTGGTCATCTGCAAAGATAAGGAGCCTATGGGATGTCTAGTCTGGAGCTAGGCTTGATTTTTTTTTTTTTTTTAAGGTCCTTTCTTTGCCTTATGAAGTCTGGATTTGGTGGCCTTTTTTCTTTTTTAATGTTTCTGCTCATGCTGTGAATCTCTTAAGCTATTAATCAGCTTTCACCTTTTCTGGAAAACCTAGTGTGCTGTCTATTATTCACATTTCTGTCTGTTTGCTACTGTCTCTCTGGGTTCCTGAAACTCTAATTAAACTAGAGGTTTCCCCATCCTACCAGCAGCTGTAACCTGTAACAAATGTCTGCCTTGTTGTCAGGGAGCTCCAGTTTGCCTGTCTTTCTGTAGGAGCTCTGGCAAGCTTTCCTTCCTAGTAAATGCCAAAGGATACTTTTTGTTTGTTACTAGGAACTGCTGAAAAATTTAACCCTCAGCAACATCTTGGTCAAATAGAATGAGTGGTCGGTCGCCTGCTAGCTTTGCATCTCCAAAGGATGTTGTCCTTAGTGCTTTACACTTTTACAAAAGAAATAGAAACTGTAGTCTTAACACTGAACATGTGTAGCATTTATTATTTGTAACCTCAGCTATCCGATGCTCTGTGCTGGAAGGCAGGAGAGCATGCTGTGTTCAAACACCGGTGTCTGTCCTTTGGGCCCTTCTGGGCTTTAGTCAAAGGAGCTGAACTTGAGCGTGCTAGAACTGCAGTTCAGGCAGCTTTTACTGAGGAATGTATAATTGAGGAGCTGCAAATGTGAATGGCTTGGTTGATATGACTTCTGTGCTGGTGTCAGGTCTCTTTTATCCACTACAGACTACGACTGGGATGTCTTCGCTGTACAAATTATGGTTGAAAACAATCCCAGCTGCTTAAATGTGGCACAAATCTCTGCTCCAAGACTTGGCTAGAAAACTGCCTGGGTTTCCTGTAATAGTGGGAAAGTAGCGAGCAATAGGGGGAAACATGGCAGTTTCTTTTGCTAATAACTATAATCTTTATAGGGCAAGCAGGTACTCTAATAGTATATCCCAACACAAACAGCTATAGAAATCTGGCAGTCTGTACTGGTCTGTTCTCGGTCCTGCAGAACGAGTTGTTCTTTCTAGCAATAGTCTGACTCCGTAAGCAAAGATCAAAGTGCCTGTTAAGGAGACGTTAACTTCTGGATGAAATGTAATTTCTTGTGGTTAACTCCTGACAGTTTTCGGGAGGGTTGTTCCCTTCTTGAACCATTTTGGTTCATGTAGGTAGGTCTTGAAATAAATAGGACCCAAAGTGATTACCTCCCCAAAAACGGCAATGAGCCAGGCTGCTTTAGATTGATCCTGTGATCCTCCACATACAGTCTGATTCTCTGTCTGAAAGTATCCTGGCACAAGTTTTCAGAGACTCCAGGTTATCTGAGCTGTTCAGATCAGGACTTTAAAGTGCATATGGAAGAGCTGGAGTAGTGGAGGGCTTGGTATGTGGTGCACAGTGCAGGGGTTTAGAGATACATTCCACAAGCCAACCTTTGTTCCTCTGAAGATCCTTTGCCTTTGAGGATCCTATCAACTTGCAGCTGGAGTGGGAAGTAGCTTAGCTTTTCACATTTCCATTCTGGGGTGAAGAGACCTCCAAGCTTTAAGCATGGATGTGACACAGAGCCCCAGTATAAGGTAGAAATCAATAAAGCAAGCATCACATCCGTCTTCTAATGATCTAACCTTTAGGTTAGTTGCTTCTTGCTCAGCACTTTGAAAAACACCACGAGTATCAGCTGACGGCATTCCCGTTACCTTTACCCATCGGTTCTCCATGATAGAGTAACACTAGCAAGGACATAAAACAAGTTTAATGACTTGCATGGCTTAAATTCCCTTCAGTATTGCCAGAACTCATGCCCAGCTTGCTCTCTACAGCTTCTTTTTCAGAGAGAGTGCGGAACATGTCTCCAGATGAGATCAAAATCCCTCCTGAGCCTCCTGGCAGATGTTCTAACCACTTGCAGGTTGGTATAAGTCCACTTTATTTTTTTAAAAGGCTTGCAATTCAGTAGAGAGGGGGGATATTTGGGAACTCTGCTCAGTATTTTTGCACAAGTCAAAAATCCCGCATTAAAGCTGGTTTTTACCACGCTGAGTTTATGAATGCACTGTGTTAATGCTTTAGACTTCACAGCAATTCTAATTTAGGAATCTCAAAGTAGCTTAAAGCTGTTTTCCAGTCTCTGTGGGTCACTTATGCGTTAAAACGGGTCTTGATTCCACCAGTGACACAGAAGCAATGTTTACTGTGAAGGCTGCTATCCTCTTGCCTCAGCAAATTCAGTTCTGTAGGAAAGAACAAATCATTGTTTTTCTATACGGGCCTGAGAATCCCCTAACTGGAATAGTTGAGGCAGCATTGACTGGATTCCTTTTCCACCTACATATCTCTGGATGATAAACACTTAGAGGGAAGGTTGGTAACTTAGAGGCAGCAAAAGAAAACAAATGCATGTTTTCTCTGGTGCACACCCAAATAATTGCAGTAACCAACTTTCCAATAACCTTCTCCTCTGTTTTCCTCCTCCTGATGGAGGGCAAATGAAAGAGCAGGGACTGCTGTTTCCTACCACCCATTTGAATTTTAACTGCAGTTATCTGCCCAGTAGAAGTAAAAGTAAAGAATCACTTCTGGAATGCTCTGTAAAGTAAGCTACTAATGTGCAATGGTGATTCAGAATGACTCACCATCCAGATCACGCTTTCTTCTTCTCTGCACAGTGTACCTGGGCGCACCCATTCCTCCTCTTCTGCTGTAGGAGGATTTTACTGTTCTGACATCAATGAATTAGAGCGCGTTAGATCTGAGGAATGTACAGAGCTTGAGAGAGTAGACAGAATAAAGCAGATTTTCTTCCCCTTTGACAGCAGTTTACTAGGTTAAATCAAAGGAGGACTTGTCCTCTGTTAGCAGGTCAAACCACATCTTAGAGCACTTTGAGCAAGGAGATGGGATTATTCTTTAGAGATGCAAAATGTTCTTGGCTTTTCACTGTTGATTTGCTCTTTCCTTTTGTCAGATTCTTCCTCTAATAAACTGTAGCTTGAACTCTGCCAAAGGGAGTATTTCTTCTTAAAGAAGAAATTTGACTGAGTAGTTCCCCATCTGTGGACTTTGTGAACCATAGAGCTACCTCCATGGGAAGAGGACAAAAGGGAACACCTATTCAACCATTTCTACTCCCCAAATTCACCTTTTTGCAGTTGTTCTTTCAAACCTCACGATGTGCGCACTGGATGTGGAGATTGTATAATTTCTTCTTGCTAATTTTGTGAGGTCCTGATGAAAATTTACCATATAAAGCTTTTTTAAAGTTCATGAAATAGGAGTTTCATATCAGCTCTTAACAATCCTCTTTTATTCCGGCTTCAGCAAACCCTTAGACAGTAGTGAGTTCTGTATTTGAGTTGACTGTCCATACAGAGGGAGACATGAAGTGACTTATCCAGAAGCAACAAAGGAAAATTGACTCAACTCTCCCATCCTGAAAAACTGAAGGCCTAGCCTCTGGTCTTATTTTATATGCCTCTTGTACATGAGAAATTTGTGTGAAAATGAAAAGATGAAGGAAATTACTGAGAATATTCTCCCAGTAGTACCACTTAAGTATATGTTCCATCTGAAAGTTTCTGCTTTTGTTATCCCTTCAGCATCACCAGAGTAAAAATACTTTTAAGATCTTTCACTACCTTGCTGAGGAAGAAAAAAAATCATGTTTATTTTTAAATCTTTCAGTCTTTTTGGAGAGTAGACTGCTTGACATTTCCAACCTGAGTCAGTTAAGTTGCCTTTTGCAGGGGCTCGTGGCTTCAGTAACATATCCATAGACTTCGTAACTATGTGAGTGATCTGCAAAGAGAAGCTGGTTCCATCTAAGTGGTCACTTGTGCCGAAGCAGGGATTTTCAAGTGCATTGTTCCTAAGAGTGTTTGGCTGCCAGTAGACGCGACCAGCAGTACCTGATGATCACATTGGTTTTCATTCTCCAGCAGATCTTGGCTCTGCTCGTCTGTTACCCAGGCATAGCCATGAGCCTTGCTTCTGCACAGTGTAGCCAGCAGCTGTTTTTCACGTGCATGACTGAGTGTGGAGGTGGGTGTGATGGTCACTGTAAGTCATGGGATAACCTTTGTGGATTTCACCTGTCCCTCTTGGAGCTGGCTTCTACTTCTCTACAGTCATGGCTATAAACAGACTGAGAGGAAGAACTGTGCACTGCTGCCACAAGTGCAAATCTTTATAATCACTGAAGCCTTCAGAAAGTGCAAAGATCAGTTCTCTTACCCATCCAGACAGTTCATGAAGACACTTTCATACCTTAAAGGAGGGAGTGTCTGTACTAACCAGCCTGCCTGGCCTTAGGGGAGAGGTGGAATCCTTGCTCCATGCAAGGAAGTCACTGGTTCAGTTGGCTTGTTTCCACATGTACGCTTTTGATAGCTGGTGTGCTCCTCCTTTTCGTACTGGCTCACCCTGTAATCTTTCTCCCTTAGGATAAAATTCAAAAGCTATATGAGAGGAAAATAAAAGAGGGCATGGATATGAACTACATCATTCAGAGGAAGAAGGAGTTCCGCAACCCCAGGTGAGCCACCATCTTTTCCTGTGTGACCAAAGCACCACACAGCAAATTCCAAGAATTTTCCGCTTTGTTGGAGTTGTAGCAAAAGCAGGATCCTGAGCAAGAAGTACTACTGCTTACAATCAAATTGTCTTTCTCATTTTTGTAACTGAAACAGTAAAACTCTTCTTTGTGTTCTGTGAGGCAACAACTAGAGTTGGTGTGTTGGTTAGATTTTAAATCTACAGGCTTTGGATGAAGTATTTTAGAAGATGTGTCTGTTCTGGGAGCTGGGAGATTAATTTGGGGGAAGTGGAAAATAATGTGGTTAATGGCATGCCACATCCATCATAGCAAGCGTAGCTTCCCAGGTTCTGATTTTACTCTTGCAGTGTGAAGAGGTGACAGCCTCTTTCTACTAACAAATCTGAAATACTTCCTTGTACTTCTGGCTCACTGGCTCTGTTCTGAACTCCTGTCTTTCCTTTGCAGCATCTATGAAAAGCTGATCCAGTTTTGTTCAATTGATGAACTCGGTACGAATTACCCAAAGGTGAGGTGCAATACTTTTGACTGGCAAGGGAGCGGGTAAAAGGTAATATAGGGGTGTGAGCTCTTACCTCAGGCTTTCTTGAGCCTGCTTTTTTAGAGGTTCTTTAAGGGAACTTTAGTCTGATCTTCTGCATTGAAGTGAACATTTTTGTGTGGTACTGAGCCTCAGTGCCTCCACCTTTGCTATAATGATTCTGAACAAAAACTGCTGAAGTGTGTAGATATACATGAAACTCTTGGGGGGCATAGTAGCCGAGCAGCAGAAAAATACATGTCTTATCCCAGCATCCTTTTAGCTTCAAAGCTGTTTTTTCATTCACAACAGAACGTGGTCCTATAAAAGAAGGTCTGATGTGATCTTTGTGTCACTGGAATACAAGAAGAAATCAGAAATGAATATCATCAGTGAACAGAAATACATAAAACATTTAACTGGGTTTTGTGTCTATGTGGAAATAGCCCTAATCTGACTGATTTTTTTTCTTCTTTAGGACATGTTTGATCCTCATGGCTGGTCAGAGGATTCATACTATGAGGCACTAGGTAATTCCAGGAAGTCTTCTTTTGTCCTAACTTAGCTCTTTGTGTTTTTTAGTTAATTAACTGCACTAGAGTCTTCGCTTCCTTTATAAATGAGAAGTCATCACATGCTGCTCTTAACTACTTCATTCTGGTTGGATGTGCCTGAATGTTATTGATGCTTCATCAGTCTGGAAAGCCTTTTCATTTAAATTGGTTCTTCAATGTTTTAATCTCTTAAATCATTACTTTAGTGCAGTAATGCTTTGATTAAAAAGCAGTAGTTTCATGGCAGTTTAATTTTCTATACACAATATGTTGTTTTTGATTGTTTATGATGGGAAGTGTGTGAGTGAGAGAGAACTATGGATTTTTACTGTTCTAGTGCTTCTTGTAACTTCTGATCTTTCTCAGCTAAAGCCCAGAAGATTGAAATGGACAAATTGGAGAAGGCCAAGAAGGAACGCACAAAGGTAGCTATTCAAAACCAAAAGAGACTGAGATGCAGGGTTTTTGTTTGTTTCCCTGCTGAATTTCATTTTGTTGCTTTGCTGTTTCTTATGAATTGTGCTCTGTGCTAATACTGTTTGTTCTTCCCTGGTTCTGTCCTTTCTTCTGGCATGTCTTTTTCCAAGCTGCACAGATCAAGTTGTTTGCCCTTTCTTACAGGTCCATTTCTCTACGTTGTTTATTTGACTGGATTTCCTTCTGTTTTGTCAGTATTTTTAAACCAGAGCTCTTAAAATGGTATTCAGCAGGCCAGATACAGGCAAGACAATGCATAAAGAACAGCTTTTTTTTCTTAGTCTGTGACACTTTGCCTGGTGGCATAGCCTAGTTATAGCTTAATTTCCTCACCATATCTCACTGTGAGACAATACCTGCTTTCTGTTCTCCTTGATATTGCCTTCTTGCATCTAATTTCCAGAAATGTTGGGCCTATTTTAACTTTAACTGGGCTTGTCACAAAAATGTATGTTCTTATGTACCCCCAAAAAAGAACACAGGCAGGCTTTGGAAGATTTTATTCCTGTCGTTTAGTGGTGTTGCCTTTTAGCTAGTGACAGGCATTAGAAAACTGTCTAATGTTAGAGATTGCCATCCAACCTTGCAGAAGGCTCCTTCCATATTCAGTATGTGGAGGTATTTTTTTCTAGCAATGCATGCTGTGTCTTGCTACTTGTTTTGGTTTTTGCACAGTAACCCAGGTATCTGATTACATCCTTGCCCATATCTGCAGTTTTGAAAATACGAGACTGCATGCTGTTGTAGCTCTTGTTGCTAGGTTTCCTGCTATGATGCAGTTGCAGTAAATTGTGCAGGTAGGGACTTGTCTTGCAAGTTTCTTAAAGGAAAAAGAACAAGAACTTCTAACTGTATAAATACATTCTTTAATGACCAGGATCTGTCCTTTCTGAGCTATATCAAATTCCTATGCTTGTACCAGTTAACAAACACATTTTTATTGTATCTGACTTAGGAGATGAGTTGCAGGAATCCTTAATGATCATGACTTCGGTACGCTTTGGCCTGAGGTCTACATCTTTCTTCCTGCATGACAGTCAGCTTGGAGGCCAGTGTCTCACATGACACTAAAGCTGTTCTTTAAACACAGAGAGGCAATGTGGGTTAAAAAAAAGACTGTGTATATTAACGCTTCATTTTTATCTCCTCCCTTTTCTCCTATGCATCTGTCCCTTCCCAGATTGAATTTGTGACTGGCACTAAAAAGGGTACGACAACAAGCGCCGCCTCTACAACAACCACAACAGCCAGTACCACTGTGGGAGGTAAAGAACAGTTGTGATTCTACCTATTAAGCTGCAGTAATGCTGGGATTAGTGCTTCCTGGAAACCCTGAAGGCTCCTTATTGTTTGTGTATATAATGCAAGAAAGTATTTCTTCTAGGGTTTGACGGACTAGCTTTCCTCTAGTCCCTATATCCTATGGCTGTCCTTCTGGAATGAAAGACTAGGGACAGGTGGGATAGTGAAGAGATTTATTAGTGGGTCAAGAAACCTGCTGATGTCTGTGGTTGTGGAGTGTTCTTGGGACTGATGCATCTCAAGAGATTCGGAAAGACTGAAAATCATTCTCCTGCCTACAGCCTGCCTTTTAAACTGGGAGGAAGGGAGAAAAAAAACACTGGAGGCTGAGCGTGGCCTGTGCCTGTACCTGAGCAACTGAGATCCGTGTGCTCTGTTAAAATTAAATATGCTTTGGGGCAGGGAGTGAACCCGTCTCCCATTTGGCTGGAGTTCAGGTGTGGAGTTTTACTTTTACTCTTGAGGTATAAAGTTGTCTTTCCTCCTCAACGTTTACTGCCAGTGTATGCTGAAATTAATGCAAGGGAAAGTTGTCTAGTCAAGGCGTGGTATATTAACAGTTGACAAGACAGGGTGTTACGAAGGGATTGGTGACCTTTAACATAATGCTAATCGTCGTTTGCTTGATCTAATCAAATTCATAGATGCCCAGAAGAGGAAGAGCAAGTGGGACTCGGCCATCCCTGTAACGACGATAGCTCAGCCCACCATCCTCACCACTACTGCAACACTGCCAGGCGTTGTCACAGTGACAACCAGCGCAAGTGGATCCAAAACTACAGTCATATCAGCTGTTGGCACCATTGTGAAAAAGGCAAAGCAGTGACTGGTGTGCTGGGCCTGGATTTTTGGACTTAATTGTCATTGAAGCCATTGTTCTCGGAAGGGAGGGGTAGCTTTCGCCTTTGGTAAAAGATGACAAGATTCTTTGAAACAGACCACAGTTCCCTATTGAAAGAATGGGGGCAGGAGCAGGCATGCCAGCTGTGTGCCCACAGGAATGGACCTCTGCAGAAAATGCCTCTGTCTTTTCTTGCTGTGGGAAGAATGAGTCTGTGTGTGTTGTGCTGGAGGAAGGTACTATCTGGAGTCAGGCTGTAAAAGTTAGCTTATTAAATTACTGCGTTAGGTTCTTCTTTCCTACTTGCAAGTCTGGTTTAGGGGAGGAAGAAAAAAAAAAGGCGAGTAGTGAGGAATATCGGTATTACCCTTGTGTATTCCAGGTCATGCTCAAAGGCTGCTAGCAGCTTGTGATACGTACCTCCCTCACGTATGCTAACTCAGTTCCAAGGGAATTAAAGCGGAGACAATTGGTCAGTGTCCATCTTCAAATGTGTAGCAGAGACTTGAAGTGATCTACATCTATGAATGCAGACTCACTCTTTGTTACAGTACTGACATCTGTACCTGTGTGCATATCTGTGTAGATCTTAGTGACCACGTGTTAAATAGTTGAACTATTGAGGAAACTGTGCTGAAATAGTCTTGTTACCGTCTTGCAGGGATGGAGATTTCTATGCAGAACCTATAAGCTGTAGAGGTTTGATTTGTGAACTCATTTGCAAAGATAACTCTTCCATTGCCATGGAATGAGATTGGACAGCAGATAAGCAGAGGAGAGTGTCTGATCTTGATTGTGATATTGTCCATCTTTGTACTAGATAGTGATGTACTGTGAAATGCACACGTGGCAGTTACTGCTTGCTCTGCTGTTGTGAAAAAGTATTTTCAGTTGAAAATTTTGTTGTATAAATCTTCTTACCTGTGTAGCAAAAAATTATTATAAAAATGGAAAAGTCTTTAAAAAAACCCCTGGTGTAATTCATGTGTCTGCATTTCTCATCTTGGCGAGGCAGAATCAGTATCCATTTGTTGTGCTTTGTGTTACAGATACCATTAGGTGAGTATGTAATAATTCCATGAGGGTGGGGGTGGCATGAAGGTTTTTTCACATTATGGATTTTTTTTTTTAAAATGTCAGACTCCTGGAGGGGGGGAATAAATAGAGGCATTAAACTGATTTTGATTGGAGATACTTTTGTTGTAGAGGATGTTCTGAAATAGTTGATAATTCAGCTGTTCTTCATGCTATTTTTTTCAAACTTGTTCCTGCATCTTAAACTTCTTCAAAAACTACTTTCTAGTACTAGCACCTGGGTCTTTCATAAAACCTTCATCTATAGAGGCCAGTCTCCTAAAAAGGAGCTCAACAGCAAATGAAGTGGTTTGTTCATTGTTTTGAGGTAGGTGGGATAAATAACTTGAATGGTTCCATTTGTGTAGAGAAACAGCTGCTAACCTGGACTTTTTTCTTCTTTGCAGTGGTCACTCAGGATTATTTAAATCATCTTTAATTCTTAGATCATGATTTTTCAGATTCAGTAATTTTTCTGTTTCCCATTGTTTTAAGTTACATTTCTACCCAGAGCCTGTTTTGGTTTTTTTTAGTGCATAAGCAGTGATAGGAGGGAAGGCTGCTAGATCAACAAAGTGTAAATTTCTTGGAATTCAGTGTTGCTTTTTCAGGTTTTTATGTACCTTATGTCACTCCTGAATGCTTTGCATTTATGGAGACTTAAGGAAGAAATAAGAGGTTGGTTTTCTGCTTTTAAATAAATTTAAAACATGTCAATTTTTTTAAAACATGTTTAAAACAACACTTTGTCTTGGCAGTCATTTTAGCTTCAAGAAAATCATCTGTGTATCCAGGAATGCTCATGGGGGAGAAACCAGGGGACTGATGAGACTGTAGCGTGGGAAACTGGGGACGTGGTGGAATTGCTCTTTTTTTTAAAACAATGAAATATTGAAAGTCATGAAATATTGAAAGAGCAAGTCTGGAGCAGATGGAAATATCTCTTCTGTTAAATTACTCTGCATTGGGCTTCTGACTTGATTCCTGCAAGCCTTAACTCCATCCTCTTCCTTTGGAAAATGGTAACAGCTCCCTTGGCTGAGGGGTATCTTCTGTTTTGGGACTGTTACGTACTCTGCAGGTGATGACACATTTCACCTCAACTATTGGAGGTGTTTATTTCCTTGCCTTGAGGAACAGAGTTTTCAGGGGTTTCCTTTAAAGGCCAGGGATGTACTTGTGGTGGGAAATACAAGCCATCAGGTAGCTTTGCAGCTCCCTAAGTGACGCTCCTGTCTAGAATGTCTTGTACAATCCCAGCCTGTCTAAAACTT
>NW_008824894.1:1409374-1410074 GCF_000699105.1 Pygoscelis adeliae
ATTAAAACTGCTGCAAAGTGGGCACCAGCTGCTGCAATTTCTCTTGGGCTATAGGTTCATGACAAACTTTGGGCACCAGAAGGATCAGTGCAACTGTCTGCTCCTGTGAATAGGGGTGGGAGGTGTGTCTGGGCTTCTAGAACAACTAACATTCCTCTAATGAGTATCCTTAATGTGTGTGCTGTGAGCAAGTCTGGAGCTGAATGAGATGAATTCTGCAATTGAGATGTGTGCCAGTACACAGAGATGCAGCCTAGTGCCAGAGGTACCAGCCAGTCTTGTGCATCCCCTTCCTCTGTCCTGTCTATAACTGTAACTGGTGGTAAGCACAAAGTGGGAGAGTCTGATGAGACTATATCTGGCCAGTTAAGCACCTGAACTGCTGAAGTTCTCGGGGGGTGAATCATTTAACTACAGAAGCTACAGAACATTGTTTAAATGCAAGTATCTTATTCATATCACACATCCTGGCACACCACCCCTTCATCTTCCATGCACCCTCTTCCTTTTTGCTCTGCAGTATCCATAGTCATTCCAAACCTCTGGATTTCTTTGCAGACTTTATGACCAGAGCTAAGAAATGCTGCTCGTTTAGCTCCTGCCTTGCTGCGGCAGGCAGGGAGTGACAATGTCCGGCAACTCTGGAGCAATAGGAAAATGCTGATCAGCAGGGCTCGATGATGCTACATCGAGGGATGAG
>NW_008824894.1:1410118-1437530 GCF_000699105.1 Pygoscelis adeliae
GTGAGACACCTGGAGCAGCAGTTTTCAAACTCCTGCAGCAACAGGCTTCTGCAAGAGACCTGGGTGAACTGGGCTGCACTCTGGCAGCTAACTCTTGAGCTCTCATGACTGAGTGTTTGCTATCTGCAGTGGAGAAAGCAACTTGAAACATGCGTGACTTTTTGGTTGGGTTTTTTTTTCCCCTCTCTCCTTTCCAAAAAGCTGCCAACCATTGTATAACAAACTTGCAGGCAGTACAAGAGCTTGCTGCTCTTGTTTATCTTGCGTGTTGCTATCGGAAGTAATAGACGGATACACAAGTTGGAAACTACAGTTCTAGGAAAAAGCCTCTTTCCTACCTCTGAGAACGTGATCGTACAGGTTGGTGGCTTGCACTTGGCTGTGGTCAGTCAGTGCACCAGAGAAAGGTGGAGGGAGCTTCAGGTGTGCAAGAGCAAAATCCTGAGGGAAAAGGATCCTTTCCTGACCCAGGAAGCCATGGCCTGAAGCCCTCAAACAGGAGGTTTGATTAGTTTGCTTGTTAGAAATCTGTATGGCTGTGATCATACCAGGGCTGTGTGACGGCTGCTGAGTGCAGGAGGGCTGGAGGGACCTGCTGAGTGTTTAATTGCTTGTGTTTTAAATAGTCCCTAACAACTGCAAGCTGTGTCCGAGCTGCACTAACGCAAACTCACAGCTTACACAGCTAAAAAGTTCTTTATGCTGCTGCTGCAATAGTGATTGCTCAGGCTGCACTTCTGACTCCTAAAAGCGGTAGATATTAATTCTTGCCTCTCTTCCCAAGGGGAGACTAGCTGTACCCAGGAGAGTAAAACTGGTCCCACTTTCATTATTCCTTAGTCTGAGAATTACAGGCCCACGCTCCTTGAAAACCACGGGGCTTCTCTCTGCTTACCACCTTTTTAAGCATGGGTGTCTCCTGGCTTGAGTAGGTTTGTCTTAGCTGAAACTCCACGTTCAAGTGTGTGTCTCTGCCATGCCGGGCTGCTCAGGGGAGGGAGGAGAGCTGCTGTAATGAAGTCATCCTTGGCAGTTGGTTCTGCTCTCGCCCTTCCTTCTGAAGTCTTTTCTCCTACCTCCATGCCCTGAGGTGTTGATTTTCTTTCCTATTTGCTTGTTGTGATTTAGAGATCTGTCCCCCTTTGATGCTGTTGTGGGAAGGGATTTTGTGTGTTCAGGATTTGCTTTTCATTTTCTGTCTCGCTGGGTGCTGCCTAACCGAAAGAGCAGGTGGGGAGGGGCAGCCCTTGCCAGCCCCACCTCAAACCGTAAAATGTGAGCACCTGAAGCTATGTTTTAGTTGGATTGCTGCTGTACTGTCTGTTTTATGAGAGTTATTTACTGCGACTTAAAAAAAAAGTTTTCCTTGCCAAGGCTTTGCCGATGACACAGCGTGTCATCTAGCAGCGTGGAGGTGATTGCTTCAGCTGGTGTCCAGCCAGCTGATGCCTGCATGAGCTCCTTTCCAGCTCCTCTTCATCGCAGGGGAGAAGAAGCTTTCTGCAAAGCCCCTCAAACAGATGATCTTTGCAATGTGCCCAGAAAGTTATCAAAGGGTATGGGCTGCTTGCTCCTGTTAAATGTGTGAACCCAGGAAAGCCCAGAGTTGTTACCTCCAGAGAAAGAGAGATGCGTTTCAGCAGGGCTCTCGAAGACTGTCAAACGTTAAAATAAATAAATCGCTGTTGAGGTGCAAGACCCACAAAGGGACCGTGAGGTTCCACCAAAGTCTCCTCTTCCTTTTGGGAAGTGTTTACACCAGCGTATTCACAGCTCACTCTTACAGAGCAGTTTTCCATCTCTGAGCCTTGCCATGTGCTGCTGTTCCTCTGACTGTTTATATTCAACTTCCTTCCTTTTGTTCTAAGCGAGAACCACGGACACCAATGACTTCCAATATTTAGTCTTTGTTTATTTGAAACTTGTCTTTGGCTGGGGCTGGGCTCATGCTTTTGGTTGCCAATAAACAGCAAAGCACCAGGATTTCACAAGAAAAGGTTTTGCCTTTTCACGTAGAAGGCGTCTGTCTGTCTGTCCTCTACCATGTCTGTATGATCCAGCATTAGGAAGAAAACAAGCCTGCCTTGTGGTGCAGCAATAAAAGGTGAAGTTGCTGGTGCTTTTAACCTCTCTTCTCTTTGCGTAGCCTCTTGTAGTGCCTGGAGACCATGACAAAAGGTGACAGTCCACCTTCTCTCCCGGTTTGTGTTGGCTGGCTCCTCACGACACTCTCGCCCACACTATTGAATGTCTTGTATGGGGCCAGCCAACACAAACTGGGAGGAAAGGTGGGCTCTCTTGCTAAATCTTTCAAACATCGCATCAGTGTGCTTTCAGCCCTTTGGCAGCTGGGTAAGATGCTAATGTAACCCTGGAAGGTCCTGTTTTCTCTGGATGGATGTTAGGATTGTGGTAGGCTGAAGTTTTATCCTGGATCCTTTACTAACATTCTCCTCTTATGTTGTTTCGGTGGCCCACTTAGCTCTTGCTGCCAGTCCATCCCGGGGACAAATGGGCATCAGTGACGCTCAGCAAAGAGACTTTCTTTTAGGTATGTGTTTATGACAGGGAACATCCACTGCAAAACAACAGACGTGTAGTTAATGCTATCTTAGGGGAAAGGCTGAGGAAGAGAACACGGGAGGATTTCATCCTGCACTTCTAATTACCTGGGTAATTATATTAAGCATAATTTAGTGCAATAAATTATGTGCACATTAATGTACATTAACAATACATTATTAAGCATTTCTTAAATTTACACCAGATAGCAGGATATTGCTAATACTGTGTACAGTGCAGCTATGGGATCAAGTATTTAGTTTTCTTTTAGCAGTGTGTGTTGTTACAGAATTCAAAAAGGGAATGAATGTGCTCCAGCAGCAGGATCTTGGCTCTAACTGCTCAGAGAACTACAAAAAGCCCCAGAGCTGCCTCTGGGTACACTGTGGTGGCAGGACAGAAAGAAGAAAGGTTCTGCACGAGCTGGTGTGGCATAAAAAAGAAGAAAAGAATTAACCCTAAAACCACTTGTAATTATCAGTAGTTGGCACTCAGACTGGTAGTCTCAGCAGAGAGCGCAAAAACTTAGTGTGAGCTATAAAAATGACTTGTTTTCACTCCTAGGGCAAAAATTTTTAGGCCACATTGCCACAGTAGAAAATCACCGATTTATAAATGTGAGGTCCACCATGTATGCGGTTGTGAGCTTTGGTGGAGCCATCTGCAGCCAAATCTGCTAGATCCTTCCTCTCCGAAGTCCCTGTTCTCAGTTATTTAAAACAGCAGATTTGTGCAGCAAAAGCCTGATCCAGCGGGCAGCGAGTGTGAGGTATTGAACAATGGCAAAAGCTTGAGCTCACCAGGTCGTCTTCTCTGGTGGAAGTCTTTTGGAGAAGTTGCCTGAAAGGCAACCCATAAAACAACATTTTTCTCTTGTTTTGTTTTTTTTTTTTAAAGACAAGATGAGGTGAAAACCTGTTAAATTCTTATGACTGTTTACTGAGAACTTATAATTCCTCTCTGCTTTGGTGCCTTAAAATTTGGTGGTGGAATTGTCTTGATATCAGAAGAGTGCCTTTTATGAGCCCTGCAAATGTCTCCTTAAATGCAGCCCAGTTCCAAACCTCTGGGAAAATTCGTGCTCCATTTGCTCGGAGATCTGTTAGGGACTTGGGGGACACTTTTCAAAGAAAGGTGGAAAATGAACATCTCGGGCTCTTCTGGCAACACCCAGGGTGAGAAAGTGGGCTCCTCCTTGCAGCTGGAGGTGCTGAGCAGAGCTGGTCCTGGTCCTTGCTCCTCCAGGCTACTGGGATGAAGGGGAGGGATACAGTGTCAGGCGGCCCTGGGGCTGTCAGAGTGTCTGTAGGTGAGACCAGAGGTACTTTACAGGAGACAACATAAACATCCTCCATCTCAGATGGAGAAAGGAGGACATCCAGAAACCAAGGACACCAAAGATCACGGTGGAAGTTGGCTGCTCCCAAGCTTTTCTGATTGGCTCCAGGGTTCCTGGTGGGGAACGATCACTACAATACTTTTTTTTTTTTTTTTAAATAATATGTTTCTTGCTTGTAGCTCAAATTGCCCTTTTTAACTCCAGCACCTGGCAGCATTGCTTACCCCAGTGCCAAGGGAGGAGAACTGTGGCAGTGGGAGGTAGGCTGGGGGCTGACAAGAGCTGGGCACTGCTGGTGGATGGGACCAGGGGGAAGACCAGGGGAGGTGAGCAGACACGCTCCCCTCCGGCATCAGGAACTGAAGCCCAGCTTTCCTCCATCTGCAGCGTCCTACACCATCTGTGTAGCGGGTCCCTCTGCCTTCAGCCCCTCAACAGTAACGATCTGCTCTTTGCCAAGCATCCATCGCTGTAGCTCGAGCGTCAGAGCCTCATGTCCCAGCTCTGATGTTGCAGTAAATGTCTGTTATGGTTAAAAAAACCCAAACAACACAACCTCTTAATTTTCAGAATTTTTGTTTAAATATAGGAAATGGCATCTCAAAAAGGGCCAGGGTAATGTTGAGGTTGCCAAGTGAAGCGTTCAGAAACTAGGAAATACCAGACTTAAACTGCCTGGGCCATCTTCAGCTGCACCCATGCCTGTTTCCCGTTTGCTGCAGTTTTTAATGGCATGAGCACATCCTCCTTTTTCCTGGGGCTTAATCCGTTTACACATATTTACTTGAGCTTCCTATTTCTTGTAGCGAAAGGAATCCTGCTCCTCACTTTCATTTGAATCAATGCTCAGTCACCATCATTAGGGAGTCGATCAGCAGCCACCATGACGCTGTATTAATAATGAAGAGGCCAAAATTGCCCTGCTCGTATTTTTAATCTCCAAGAAAGGCAGGAAATATGTGACTCCCTCATCTGGCTGTTGCTATTGTTTGTGTTGAAGCTGAGGGGATGCAGTTTTCCTTGGGCGGATTTATTGGGGAGCTAAAATGCAGTCTCCACCGTTGCATCTGCTCTGGTATGCGTACGCTTTGCACCATGGGAGGTGCAGCCAGGTCTGAGCCATGACAAACCCTAAGGCAAAAGCGTGCTGTGGGACAAAAAAACCCCCACCTGAACTCCAAACCCTCCTCTGCTGTTCCTTTGACTGGGGAAGGGGTTTCGGATCTAGCCCAGCAGAAGGGCTGGACACGGAGGTGGGATTGCTGCTCCTTGCACCCTTGGACCATGGTAGGATGCATTAGGAGCAGATGTGGATGGGTCTCATCTACGGTGCTACAAGGGGTTGCGCTGACCCGTGAGCCGGATCTATTGCAGATGAGGAGCGGGCTGCCGTGCTCGTGCCCTGGATAAAGCGGGATGTGGATCTGTCCTCTTTGTGAGCCAGGTACCGAGGCTGGGCTCGGCAGCCAAGTTGTTGTTGCGGCAGGAACTTACCTGATATTTCAGCTGGGGATGATACCCCCGACTCGTGCCAGGGGGAAGTGCGGAGGAGAAACCCCCGTTGAGGGGGGCTGGGGAGTGCCCTCGGCTCTGCCCTGAGCAAGCGGCTGACCTGGCACCCGTGCAAAGCTGAGCAGCCGATGCTTCGCACGCTGCTCGTCATGTACAGCCCCCTCCATGCACCCTCGGCGTGGTGGGCACCTTCCCGCCACCCACTCTGCCCTTTTCCTGTGGGACGGTGCTTGTGCGGAGGGAGGGAGGGTCCGGGGTGGCTGCGCGGGCTGTGCCTGCCCGTCCAGGTGTGCGAGGGAGGAATGCCAACCCCTGAGTCACAGGCACCCCCTCCTCCCTCCCCAGCTGGGATAAAGCTCGTCCTCACCTGGGATCTGATCTCATTTATCGCGGCTCCCACCTTTCCTCCCCGCCAGCCCGCCAGGAGGGAGAGGCGGCAGCTCTGGGACGGCGAGGAGAGCGAGAACAAAGTCGATATTTGACTGGAGGGTACAGAAATCAGCGGGGAGGTATGTGGGATCATGGGCTGCCTGCCCTCCCTGCTGGACTGGAAGTTGACGTTTAACCGGAAAGAGAAAAGGGACAGAAAATAGAGAGGAAGGAGGAGGGGAGAAAAAAAAAAAGAAAGAAAGAAAGAAAAAAAAGGCCAGGGCTGGAAATCAAGTCGCAGCAGCAAAGCAGCGCGTTCCCCCTCTGCCTTCAGAAGAATTTCTTGGCTTGGTGAGTGGGTGCCTGTTATTCGGGCTGCGGCAAAGGATTTGGACACTGAGTCAGACCCAGCACTAATGAGGTTTGTGGAATTAATTCATCTGTGCTCTTTAGGATCCAGCTTACTTTAATTTCGCTGTGTTAACTAGGGGGTGAAATAAGGTGCGGGGCTCCTTGCTTGAGCAGGTAGGCAGGGCACAGAGTGAGGGGGCTCAGCTCCCTGCCTGATTGTTCCCCCTTTTTCCTCCGGTTTTGCCTGTCAGACGCTGTCTCGTGCCTCTTGGCCGGCTGGGAAGGGCAGCGCTCGTGACCGAGCAGGGCTTTGCAGGGCTGCGCGGGGCAGTTTTTGTCTCTGAAGGTTTTGTGGGGGGGGGACGGGGACATGGGGTGGAGGTGGGGGTACCGCAGCGTGGTAAGGGAGAGCAGAGCCCTTCGGGGACCATTTGTTGCAGGTTTCAAAGGTTGCCCTCTCCGGCCACCCTGCTTCCAGGGGAAGAGGCTGTTTGTTGTGCTTTGGAGCTGGCACCCAGGGAAAGCTCTTACAGGTGAAAGCGCCGGTGGTTGGCCGGGCTGCGCATGGCTCCGACTCGCTGAACCCACGGAGGTTGTTTTGCAGAACCAGTGACTGCATGAAAACCTCCTATGAGGAGGTACAAGGGGCAGGGGTGTCCCGGGAGGGAAAAGGCCATGGGGGATTCCGGGTGGGCTTTGCTGATCTGCAGATGTCGGGGTATTTGTGAGCTGGCGGATCTGAAATACATGGGAACTAGGGAAACAGACAGACGGAAGAATTGGTGTGAGGGAGCTGACAGGCATGGGCTAGGTGGGGGAAAAAGGGGATGAGGAGCACCCATGGAGTGGAGGGAGAGGAAAGGTGTCTTGTGGGGCCAAAGAAGCAGAGAATGTGCCGGGAGCAGCACGTGAGGAGGCGCGGGGGGGGGACGGGGGGGTCCTGGGGCTGCACCAGCATCCAGGCAGCCCCGCAGGCAGGGTCCTGACCTTCCTGCCAGCTCTGCCCCGCAGGGTTCCTCCCTGCCCGAGGCCGGGGGGCAGAGGGAGGAGATGGTACCAGAGCCACCAGCCCTTTGCCGGCACCCGGTGGTGTTGGCCGCTCCCTGACCCTGGCAGCTCCGTGTGGGTCCCCGGGCTGGGTCCTGCTTGTTTTGTCCTTCGCTGGGGGCCGTGTCTGGGGTCTGGAGCTCGACCTGAGAGCTGAGATCCCCATTCTCGCTGGAAACAACAAATGGTGACTTGTATGGAGCCTCCCGGCTGCAGAGCCACACCTGGGGAAGGAGTGGAAATGGATGGGGAAGACAAACAAAATCAAAGACAAACATGATTTCATGTTTAAGCAATGCTTTGATTTGTGGGTCAAGCTTTTGTTTCTAGTTTTCTGGAGGTCTGTCTTGATATTTTTCAAGTTTCAGAGCACGGCCTCTGGGAGCTCTGCGCCGCCACGTGTGCTGGGGAGGGAGTAGCCCGGGGAGGGAGAGACCGTGAATTGTGGCCCTGATCCAAGCGCCCACAGCCCTGCCCTGGGAGGAGAACTTGAGTCTGCACAAGCCACCGTGGCTGTCACTGCACTGCCCGGGGAGGAGTGGGACCGGGGTCCCTGGGGAGGCACCCGGCTGCCTTTCTGCTTTGCCTCCATCGCCATTAGCTCTTCCTCGGGACCCCCCAGCCCCACGCTGAGGCTGGTCACGGTGACCAGCACCGCCTGCCTGCCCCAGCACGCTGCAAGCACCGTGGTCCTCAACACACATGGGCAAGCAGATGCTCCTCCAGGTGCCTCCCATCTACCAGGGCATCAGTCCCCTACACAGCCCCAGTGCACCCCTTGGCAGGACGGGGGGGTCTGCAGGTACAAAAAGGGCAATGATCACCAGAGGGAGGAAAGGCTGTGCTGGGGAGCTCGAGCATCTCCCTTGCTTTCCCACTGCCGTGTCCCCAACCTACCGGGTGTTCCCTGTGTGGCAGCTGGGACCAGACTCCCACCACGGGCTCCTGGCTCTTCATAACCTCCTCCTTGCTCCCTCTCCCCCATCCACCCCGGGACAGTGCCTGGCTTCAGCCTTGTCCTTCCAGCATGGAGCTGCTGGGGTGGGAATGGGGTGGGGACAGGACGGGACAGGGTGATGAAGCTCTGCTGCTCCGGTGTCATTGCTCCAGTGGTTTCTTTGGAGCATCCCCTGTTTTTTGGGGATGAGGTACCCAGCCCGGGCTTCTCCAAGCTCTGGGATTCATGGGGTTTTTCTGGAGCAGGTTTGTCGGCTGTGCCGAGGTGCAGGCAAAGGCTGGGGGAGAGGGAGGAGACCAGGAGGAAATGCTGGAGTGGTGGTCTGGGATGGAGTAGCATGTTTGTGTGCAGTCAGGAGCTGCTCCGCTTCGTTCCTTGGTTTTGCACAACTGAACAGCTTTTTTTTTGTTGTTGTCATCATGAAAATCCAACCAAACCCCTGCAGCTTTCCCGAAGTGAAAGTGGCGTTTTCCCTTCCAGAGGACAGTTTTGAAATCGAGGGATGGCCGCTCGCATGTTTCTGCACAAATATTACGGGCTGCGTTCCTGCAGCCGGCAGCACCGAGTGGCAGTGGTGATGCTCTGTGCCACCAACGCCCTGCCTGCTGGCAACTGCCCAGCGAAATCCTTGGAGGTAGGCAGCTCACAGGGCAACAGGACATTGATATTGAGCTGAATTTTATGGCCTTTTACCTCAGCACTTGAAAAGACACGACAGCAGTTTATGCGTACAAGGCCCAGGGTGTGTCTGTCCATCCCTTGGTGACTTTCTTGACTTGTGATTAAAGGAGGATGAATTAGGTCTGTGCTTTGAGGCTGCCGTGGAAGATGGGTGTGTGAGCTGAGCAATCCGGTCCCCCGTACTCAATCTTTTCCTTGTGACCTTTGCCGTCATGGGAGATGTGATTTGTCGAGTGCTTGGGCATGTTTTTGCTGTGAGCTGCCGACGGGCTCAAAGGACTTCCCTACCCTTTCATCTCACCTCTAATTGGCATCTCCCCACGTCTCCGTAGCACCCGTCACTGCAGCTGGCATGGCTCGCTGGGGCGGAGCAAGGGAAAAAGGGATTTTCCTGACTTCAAAACCTGCCCGTCTCGGTGGCGAGGGACACAGCATTTGCCAGCGAGTGGTGGCGTGAGGACTTTTGCTGAAGGAGGTCACGGGCATGTCCAGGGACGAGGATAACTGCCGGCCTCAGAGCCAGCGCTGGGGCTTGGCCGGGGGGACCCCCCAAGCCAAACCTGTGCAGAGCCTGAGCTGGGGATGGTCGCTGTTGCAGGGACCTGTGCTCAGGGGCCGTGGGAGGAAAATACAGGGATTTCCTTGGTCAGCTGGTACCTTTTATCCATAAAAAACCCAGCATATTGGCTACCAGGTCCTGACCAGCAAAGCTTCCCTGGGTGTCCCCCGCAGAGCTGCTGCCCTGAGGTTTCCGTATTTCTCACGTTTCAGCTATGGGGGATTAATTACTGTGTGATAAATCCCTCTGAGCACAGCTGACAAGATAAATGAGATACCAACGTCTTGTCATGTGTTACCTGCGTATCCAGTGACCGTCATGGAGAACAAAGTGCGAAGATCGAGGGAGGCGTCTCCTGGGGTCGATGCTATATTGGTTTGAGCCCTGTGCTGCAACGATTTCTGCGAGTGCTCAGCTTCATGTGTTCAATGTCTTTCCATTGGCTTCAGTGGTCGATGCAGGATCCAGTCTGATCCAACGCTGTTGAGACTAGAGCGGGTCTTTCCGGGGGTTTCCCTGGGCCCCAGATCAGGCTGTTAGTAGCTAAGTCACCAAGTGACCGGTCTGCGTGCTGGATGTCCCCCTGGGAACTCAGACATCTTCACTGCACACAACAACTACGCCCATTTTCTTTCCCTGTTTTAAGTGGTTTTCACATTCTCTTCATTTATTTTAGGGTCAGGGCTTACACAGCAAGAAGCTATAAGACAATTCGTTTGCATCTTATATTTCACACTTGCATCTTCCAGAAAGGAGATGCTTTAAAGATGTCTTTACACTAGATTTTTTGCCTTTACTGCTCTCACTTGCCCTGCTGGGGTGCTGGAGTCAGAGCCACCCTCCAGCACAGCAGCCGCAGAGCTCGAGTTCCAGCTTTGTCTCTTTTGTTTATCATGTCCAAATGCTGACTTCTGGCTGGCACTAAGTTTTCTCAGTCATGTGTGGGTGCAGGGAGAATGGTTCACGCTGTTTAGGATTTGGCCTCTGGATCCATGCAAGGGGTCCTTCTGCCAGCTCCCCAGAGGGGAGCTGCCGGGCTCTCAAGACAGCAGCTCCAAAGCTCCAAGTCTGGCATTTCCCAAGGCCTCACCCTCTATTTATTGTTGGTTTGACCATCCTGGAAACTCTTAGTGCGATAGGAAATAGCCGAAGGGAGTGGTCTGTTTTGCTTTTGGGGAGAAATGTAGACAATCAGTTTGTTTTCCTCCCCTCTTTTTTCCTTAACCCACCAGGAAAAGCAAGGTCTTGACCTGGTCGGAGCTCACACGTACGGACGGCGCTGGGCTCCGGCCGGGAGCAGCCTGGGCTCCGGCTGCCTGCACCGACCCCACCGCCCTGGGGGACCCGTCAAGCTGGGCACCCTGACTCTGGGGCACAGGGGTGCTGTGGCATGGCAGCTGCCCTGCCCTGGCATTGCCGGCGACTTCGAGCCTTTCGCACATGCCTGAGCATCCTCTGAGCTGCTCTTGGTTTTGCTTTTGTGCCTTGCCTTGCTGAGATCAGAGATCGCTTCCAGGCGTCACCTTCCCCTGGGCAGGCAGGGCTGTCCCGTCCCAGCGGGGCTGGGCAGGGGCTCTGCAGGAGCTGCCCCAGTCGTCTCCGGGACCATTTCCACCTCTTGGCTCTCCATGACACAGTGATCCATGTGTTTCAGGAGGAAGAGGATGGATGTGCTGCCACGGGCATGCGCTGGGCTGCTCCTCCTGTCCCTGCTCTGTGCCACTGGCCTCTGCCAAAGGAACAAAAGTGAGTGCAGCCCCGGTATGTCTGTCTGTGGTGTCTGCTTCGCGCTGCCCTGTGGGGACTGTGCACAGCCCTCCTGGGCTCTGGAAACGCCAGTCCTCATGTGGGTAAGTTCCTAGGAGATCCGTCCTGTGCCTTTCCTCCTGTTTTCTATCTCCCCAGCCTCTGGGGCCCCTCTCTTGCTACCCCACTGCTATTTTGTAGCCAGCTTCCAATAATCGCCCAGGCAAAACCTCCACCAACTCCGCCAGGAGCGGGATTAGCCTTTCCCATGCCCTCCCGTGGCTCATTCGGATTTCTCCATTCCTGATGCCCTGATCTTTCCCGGTAGATAACCGCTGCGTGCTGTCGCGGGTGAAGAGCTGCACCGAGTGCATCCGAGTGGATAAGGACTGCTCCTTCTGCACTGATGAGGTGAGACCTTGCAGGGGAGCCCGGGGCTCCGCTTCCCACCCTGCTGACGGAGGGATCCCACCACCCCTGGTGAAAGCTGGGAGAGGGACCCAAAAGCAGAGTCAGCTTCTGGCTCCAGTTTCTCTCTGCAAAGAGCTGGTCTGGATGGGAAGCACCAAAACATGGGTTTCCTTTGGTGTGGACAAATGGGGAGGAAGGGGAGTCCAGGGCAAACTTGCAGGAATACGGGGGTTTATCAGAAAATGCCAGTGTGCCAGATCTGAAACAGCGTGTGTAAGGGATGGAGGGGGAGTCTTATCCCAGACAATCCAGTAACTCACCAGTGGTCGCATTTCCCTGGTGCTGGGGGACATTGGCTCTTCTGTGCGAGACTCGTCCCCATCTCTCTGCCCCGCTCCTGCTCCCAAAGGCTCGCTAATGGTCTCAGCAGAGGACCCTGCTTCCTGACAAGTGCCTTTCCCCCTTGCACGGAGGATTTGCTGCTTTCTGTGGTTGTAGTGTTGTTCTTGCCCCCCTTGTCAGAGCTTTGAAGAGCCTCGTTGCGACTTGCGGGAGAACTTGCTGCGGTACGGCTGCGGGGAGGCCAGCATCGTGTACACCAGGGGCGAGATGCAGACCCAGCAGGTGGGTGCTGGGGAGAAAGCCCTTGCTCAGCTTCTCCTGAGGGGTCCCACTGTTCCCAGTGTCCTTCATGTCCTTCATCCTCCTCTAGAGTCTTCGGCAGGAAAAATACAAAGTCCAGACCTCTGTTTATGTAGGGTGTACTCAAAAACAATGCTCTGCCTTCGCTAGCTGATGAACCTGTTGGCAACCAGCCCTGATCGCTTAGCGCTGGGGTGGCTTTTCGGGCAGAACAGATGTAAGCAAAATGCCAAGGTCTGGAGGAGGTGCCCAGCTGGGCACGTGTGGATATGGGGGAGGCTGCCTCGGTCCCCGGCTGTACATGGGGGAAGGGAGCGTGATCATTGCTGCCTTTCCACTTCCCACGTATCTCCCTGCTTCTTGCCTGCTCCTCATTGCATCTGCGCAGGAGATGGAGTCCATCCCCTTCACGTCACTCTTTCTTCATAGAATTTCAGTATCAACACGTCCCTGCAGAGGACCCAGGTGTCCCCCCAGGCCATGTTCATGCGGCTGCGAGCTGGGGAGGAGATGAACTTCAACATGGATGTCTTCCAGCCCTTGGAGAGCCCTGTGGATCTCTACATCCTCATGGACTTCTCATACTCTATGTCTGATGATCTGGACAACCTCAAAAGCATGGGCCAAAACCTAGGTGAGACCAGAGCTGGGAGAAGAGGGGAGCCAGCTCCTGTGCTGATGAAGGCAGGCAGCTCACTCCTGCCTGCAGCCGTGAGTGCTCTGCAAGCACCAGAGAAAGGGATGCCACTGGCGAAGGGCTGAGAGGTGTCTGTTTTAATGAGAATTTCTTATTATCGCTGCTTTGTGCAGCTTTGTGGGGGGATGTCTTTCCTGGCCCTGCAGGGATCATCATGTGTGCTCTCTCCTTTCAGCCCAGCGTGGGGGTTGGTGCCCTGCAGAGTTGATCTGTGCAGTGGCTTTGGCATCTTGAACCTATAGGTGTGGTGTGTGCTATTGCAGAAGCTCCAGTCTTGGAAAGGGGCTACCAAAGGTAGTATAGGTTTCTACCCCAAAAAAGACAAGCCCCAAGCCCAAAAAGCTTAAAAGCTGACAGTTTGGGAGTCTTATCTAAGACCTGACCAGCAGAGAAAATGCCCAGGAAAGGACGACTTTCCCTGGAGCAGCGGCCTCACAGACATCTCTTTATTCACGTGTCTCCTCCTCCCTCCCTTCCTCCCCTCTCAGCGGAGTTCCTGCAAGACCTGACCTCCAATTACACCATCGGATTCGGCAAGTTTGTGGACAAAGTCTCATCCCCTCAGACAGACATGAGACCTGAGAAGTGAGTGAGGCCAATGGGTCCCTGGGATGGGAGCAGAGAGGGGAGGGTAGGCACCTTCTGTTTCTCCGTGGCTTTCCTGATCTTCATTGTCTGAGGTGCAAGAACCTCTGTCCATCTCTCTCCCTCCATTGCAAATGTCTCCCCTGGCCTCCCCACCCTGTGCTCCGAGCTTGCTGTAGCACCGTGCCAATGCCAGCAGTGTCCTCCTCCACGTTCAGACCTTCCCTGCTCTGCCATAACAGATTGCATGTCTTGTCTTCTCCTCCATCTCTGCCCTCATCCCTTCTACCTCTCAGTGCTGATGGCTTGCCATCTCAACTTCATGTCTTCCCTTGAGGGACTCCCCAGCCCCCAGGTGCTCTCCCCACACTTCCCCTCCTTGCACCCTGGCATCCCTTTGCTCCTGCCCCCTGCAAAAACCCTGCTCTCCCCTTCTCTCTAGGCTGCGCGAGCCCTGGAACAACGCCGACTCCCCCTTCTCCTTCAAGAACGTCATCCGCCTGACCAGCAACATCAACTACTTCAGCCAGGAGCTCAGGAAGGAGCGCATCTCCGGCAACCTGGATGCCCCTGAGGGTGGCTTTGATGCCATCCTGCAGACAGCTGTTTGCAAGGTGATGGTGGCCAGGGATGCAGGAGCTGCGTGGGCAGGGCTCTGCTTTTAATGAGTGGATCTTCTTGATAGAGGGTGATAAGCAGCATGCTGGGCAGCTGATGAGACAGCCAGGGAGCCCAGGTTATGTGTTCAGCTACAGCCGGTTCTTGCCCTCCCAGCTGCACGCTGCCGGTGCCGAGTTCTTTTGCATTCCCAATTTTTCCTAGGTCTTAGACCATCTGTGTGTGTATCTCTGGTGTTTGATCCCCAGCACAGGAGCTGCTTGCTGGGCACCCTGCGTGTGCTCTTTGCTCTGTCCCGTTTCGTGCCCGCGGTGGTGAAACTCTGCTCCCTCGAAAACAGCCCGCTTAGGCTTGGCCATTTGGCTGAGGGATGAGCACAGCTCCAAATACGTCCAGAAAAGCGTGGGCTTGCCCCCTGTACATATATGTGCCTGGCACCGAGCTGCTGGGAGACATCCTATGCATTGGGGGTGCAGATGGAGGAAGAAGAGACCTGCTGGCTTGGATTCTCAGGGCCACGTAGCTGGTTGCGTTTGCTGCCAAGTGGAGGTGGTGCCTTGCCGCTTGGGTTTTCCAACTCCTGCCGGTGCTGGCCTGCCAACAGCTGCAAGTGCTGTGCAGTGGTTTGGGGGGCACAGAGATAAAGGTGCCTTCTCCCCCTCCCTGGCTGTAGGATAAGATCGGCTGGAGGAAGGACAGCACTCACCTGCTCGTGTTCTCCACCGAATCTGCCTTTCACTATGAAGCTGATGGTACCAACATCCTGGCAGGGATCCTGGCGAGAAATGATGAGCAGTGTCACCTAGACACTGATGGCACCTACACATATGACACCAAGCAGGACTATCCTTCGGTGCCCACCCTGGTGCGCCTGTTGGGCCAACACAACATCATCCCCATCTTTGCTGTCACCAACCACTCCTACAGCTACTATGAGGTGAGGAGACCACGGCTGTGGTACCACGTGGGCTTACCTTTCCTCCAGGACCATCAATCCTCTGCCTGCAGCTTGGCTGTGAGGAGAAAGTGTTCTCCCATCTCTTGTCCCCAAATGCTAAACCAACACCTTGATACTTTGGGAGGATGCCACAGTGTGTTGGGGGGCTGCTCTGGGTCATGGAAGGTCTCAGGGTGTATTATTTGGTGCAGGAGTCTGGGCTTCTGGAGGTCTCCCCATGTTGGTGTCTGTTTCTTGTAAAGCAGTGGGGACACAGAGCTGGAGAGTAATTTAGGTTGGAAGGGACCTTTGGCGGTCTCCAGTCCAAGCCCTGCTCAAAGCAGAGCCCACTTCAGTGCTAGAGGAGGTTTCTCAAGGCCTTGGCTCAAGGGGCTCCTGTCTCTCTGCAGAAGCTGCACAAGTATTTCCCCATCTCTGAGATCGGGGTGCTCCAGGAGGACTCTTCCAACATCGTGGACCTGCTCCACACCGCCTTTGAGGTAATGGTGCTCTCTGGGGCTTTGCTCTTGCTCCCAGGGAAGGCAGAGGGTGGGCACCTCCTGCCCCAGAGAGCAGGCAGGAGGCAGGGTGTGGCCCCTCTGGGGCAGGCCATGGGGTGGTCGCAGGTGTACTGCTGAAAATCAATGTTATGGTTATCTTCTGCCACCCAGCGCATCCGCTCCAAGATGGACATCCGGGCTGACTTTGTCCCCAAAGCCATGAAGACAGAGTTCACCTCCTCAACGTACAACAAGACGGAATCTGGCTCCTTCCACATCAGCCGTGGGGAAGTGGTAAGTCCTTGGATGGCCCCAGAGGGAAGGCGTGTGTGAGGGGCTGAGCCCGCCGCTGCGTCCCTTCTTCCCTCTTGACCTGGGCTCGGTCCAGCCGAGCTGTGGTCCAGCAGAGCTGGCTCACCTTGCGGTATGTCCCTTCCTTCCAGGGCAAGTTCAACATGCGTGTGAAGGCGCTTGAGTACATTGGCGGGCAGCACGTCTGCAGCCTCCCTGAGAAAGACCGGCAGGGAATTATCCACGTGAAACCCACGTACCTGAGTGACAGCCTCCAAGTCACAGCCTCTGTCATCTGTGACGTGTGTCCTTGTGAACAGGTACATGGAGGGGTGTGTTGCAGAGAGGTGTCCTCCTGGCCAGCCTGGGGTGGGAACGCATTGGTCGGCACGTGTGGGTCCCACTCGACCCGTCACCGTTGCCCAGCGGAGGCTCAGCCTGGCCAAGGAGCTCTTCATCACTGCCTGTACCAAGCTGGGCATGTTGTCCTATGGCAGAGCTCAGTCTTGTGGGCAAAACTTTGCCCCTAGATCTGCCTTTCTGATTCCTGAAACGGCCTTGGGGGCAGCTGAGCCCATTTGGCAACGCCTCTTCTCTCTTCTCTTACAGCAACAAGAGTTTAACTCGCTCAAGTGCAGCTTCCATGGGGACTTCGTTTGTGGACAGTGCATCTGCCACCCGGGCTGGTAAGGACTTTGTCCAGCCCCGTACCCCTCCCAAGGTTCCTGCTGGGTCTGGGGACCCCCAGTGACACGTGCTCGTGCCCTGGGAATCCTGTCCAGCACCCTCCTGTCCTGCTATCTGCTCCTGCCTCTCTCAGCACCATCTCCTCCCTACCAGGCGAGGGGACACGTGCGACTGCTCCCCGGCGTCATCCCCCAACAACGAAGCCTGCATCCGCCCCGGCGATGTGGAGCCGTGCTCGGGCCGGGGCGAGTGCCTGTGCGGGAAGTGCCAGTGCTACTCCGAGGACCTGACGCAGCGCTTCGATGGGGCGTTCTGCCAGTACGATGTCCTGCAGTGCCCGCGCACCTCTGGCTTCCTCTGCAACGGTGAGAGCAGCCCTGCCACCCCCAGCATCCCCTGACTGTGGGGTGCACCGTGCCCTGCTCCGTGCCGGTGGCATAGACAGGGTGTCCCTGGGCTGGTGGCACAGGCACAGGGGGTTGAGTGACCGGTGGTGGTCTGCGGGGGACTCTGCACTTGCAAATGTGCAGGGAGGATGCTGTGGAGTCTGTTTGCAGCCCCTTTGCACCCCAAGGAAAGCGGGAGAGCCGGGGCAGCCTGTGAGCAGGGCCAAGGGAGCAATGGAGTGCTGGTCCCTGGGTAATGCCTCCTCTTACGTCGCAGATCGTGGTCGCTGCTCCAAGGGTGCATGCGTGTGTGAGAGCGGCTGGGAGGGTCCGGGCTGCGAATGTCCCACAAGCAATGACACCTGCATCGACAGCCGAGGGGTAGGTCCTGCCCTGCCTGCGCGAGGGACAACTGGACCAGGCAGGGCTGTAGCAAATTGCCCCAAAGCCCGAGGCTCAGGGCCGCTGGGAGCTGGCACCTTGCTGACTCCCAGTGTTGCTGCATGTCTACGATTGCTCTTGGATGCCGACTGTTACCTCTTCCCTCCCAGGGCATTTGCAATAACCATGGGAGGTGTGAATGCGGCAGATGCATCTGTGACAAGGCTTCGCTGTACACCAGCTCCACCTGCGAAATCAGCTACTCCCTGGTGAGGCTCAGCCTGGGTTCCTCTGGGTTTATCACTTCTCCTTCCCACGCAGAGCCTCTGGGGAAGGAAAGCAAAGCAGAGATGAAGGCACATCTCGGTCAGGAGCAAAATCCTGAGCAGGGGTTAGTCTTGCCTGTTCTGCCTTTGGTGGCCAGGAAGGGTCTGGTATGGGAGTTGCTTTGCAGCCATGGGCTTTCTTTGCCCTCCAGTTCACCAGCAGCAACTGTTGAATGTCCATCTGTGTTTATCTGCACACTGGTGAAGGGCAGAGGTTTGAGGCTTGGCTCCTGGCTTGTTCTGATTTGTCTCGAGACTGGAAAAAAAACATTTCATGTTCTCGTGCCTGTTCCCCTGTTGACAGACATGGGCTAATCCCACAGTGGGAGTGAAGAAAGCTGGCTTGGTCATATTTTGGGAAGGCCACCTAAAACCCTTGGAGAAGATCTAATCACTGCCCAAATGCAGGCTGTTGGTATAAGAGATTTTGGAGCCAGCTTCGTTAGCTGCTTGCTCTCTGTTATTCCTCTTTTTGACCTTGCCCTGGCAGCAGGGCAAGGACACCACGTTGCCTCTCCAGCTCTGCCTTTCAGAGGTGATGTCCTCCCTCGCTCCCTCTGGGCTGTCTCCTGACTGTCCCACCTTGCCTCTCTGCCCAGGGCTTCCAGGCTGTGTGCGAGAGCATCCGGGACTGCGTTCGCTGCCAGGCTTGGGGAACAGGCAACATGAAAGGGAACTGCAGCACGTGCCACCTCCAGATCCAGATGGTGGAAGAGCTGAAGAAAGGTACCGGGAGAAGTGGAGCTGGGTGCAGACACATGTGGTGTGTCTCCCGTGGGCCCTGCTCCGTGTGTGTGTGCATGTGGGGCAGCTCCCCAAGCTTTTCCCGGTCCTGATGACTTTGCAACCATGTCCCCTCTCTCTGCAGAGGAGGCCAGCGAGTACTGCTCATTCCAGGACGAGGAGGACGATTGCACGTACCACTACACCCTGGAGGGAGACCCCACCATCGTCCCCAACACCACCGTCCATGTGCAGAAGAAAAAAGGTGAGCAGGGACCCAGCAGGAGGGGATGTCCAGGCTGGGGTCTGGATCAGCAGTGACCTGCTCCACAGCACCTCTGATCCCTGCTTTGTCCCTTTGCTGTGCCCCTGAAAAGGGTCAGCTGCAGGCAGTACCTCCCTGCCCACCTTCCTGCGTGACAGGGGTGGGTGACATTGGCTGTCACATGAACTGCAAGAAGTGGAGTGTGGCATCCTCAGAGACCAGCACCTTTAGAGATCAGTGCCTTTCACTGCCGGCACGGGCAGGGATTGATGCAAGGTGCTGAATAGCCCCTCGGGATGGCTGGATGTGAGCAGGGAGGTTGGATAGATCTCCCTGAACAGCACTTTTCGTTGTGAGCACCAAGAGAGAAGTTCCCAAACTTAACTGGGCTGCTCCATTCCTCAGAGAGCTGTGGTCCAGCCTTTCCCCTCTGGCCCTGGATCCCCACTCCCTCCCTGCACACCCCACGCAGTGGGTTGATGCCCGGGAGTGACGTTGCTGTCGCTTGCAGAGTGCCCGCCGGGGAGCTTCATCTGGCTCATCCCGCTGCTCATCTTCCTCATCCTGCTCCTGGGGCTGCTGCTGCTGCTCTGCTGGAAGTTCTGCACCTGCTGCAAGGTGAGCGCCTCGGCTAGCTGCTGCAGCCTGGGGAGAGGACCAGATAAAGGCCAAAACCGTGACAAATTTCCACAATCCACCCAGCCTCCAGCATGGTCAGATTGGCAGGGGCTGGGTCCCAGTGGTGTCCAGCACCTCTGCTGTCACTGACACGAATTGCTGTGGGATTTCCCCCACTGAAGGGATGTCTGGCTAAAATCAGCTTCCAGAGCCCCATCCATCGGTTGCCCACCATCCCTGCTGATGTGAATCCTCCCAGCTGGAGACGTGGGTTGTTTTTTTTTTTTGCCCTTGGCCGCAAAGTGATTGTGTCTTTGGCCATTTGTTTTCTAGGCTTGCCTGGCCCTGCTTCCCTGCTGCGCACGAGGTACCAGCCCTTTGAACTGAGGGGGAGAGGGATCTGTGGGGTTCACTGCCTTCCCGGGTTGGGGGGGGCATGCTGGGATAAGCACCCTTCCTCCTCCTCTCTGCGCTGGGGAGGTGGATCAGGGGAAAAGCTCCTAGCAGAAAGCCTGAGCCAAGGAGCCCTTGAGCTGCTGCTCCTCTGCTCCTCCCTGCCCCACACCCTGGTGTGGCCCTACTGGGAGTCCCGCTGCTGGCTCTCCCCTGACCAGTGTCCCTTGTAATTCCTAGCTGGTGCGATGTGCTCTCCCCACTCATGGACACCCCTTGCCCTCTCCACACCACCCCACTCCACTCCTGACATCCCACCACCCTTAGAGTGGTGGAAGCCCTAAAGATTCCCCAGAACAAAGTCTCTGGTGTTGGGAAGTTGGTGGCTGATGTTGTCCCAGTCTGCCCAGACTCTGACCCTGCCCCTGGCTCTGCAGGTCGCACCGTTGGCTTCAAGGAGGACCACTACATGCTTCGCCACAGCCTCATGTCCTCTGACCACCTGGACACCCCCATGGTCCGCAGTGGGTCCCTCAAGGGTCGGGACACAGTCCGCTGGAAGATCAACAACAATGTTCACAAGCAGGGCTTCACCTCCCTCGCTGCCGCCAACCCCAAAGATCTCAGTGAGTGCCACACCCGAGGAACAGGGCGTAGAGGAGATGCTCTGGGTGCCCTAAAGGACACGAACCCTTGGTGGTGGCCCCCAGCTCCAGCAGCCATGGCGTTATCTCCAAGCCCAATTGCAAGGGGGGTTGTTCCTTTATCTGCTTCTATCCTGGGGGAAGTTGAGCAGCACATTCCTGTGTCCAGCCCTGTAGCAGGACAGGTGGTAGCCTTGGAGACCTCCTGACAGCCTGGCCACGTGGCGGATGTACCTTGCATGCGTCTTAGTCTCATCAGCTCAGTGACCCAGCCTTGATTTTGCTGCCTCGTCAGTCGAGAGCCACCACTGGACACTTTCCTTTGCTGGATCTGGCAGAGAGCTTCCCAGTTAGCCCTCCAGTTCTCAGAGGGTTTTCTCTGCTGGTGCTATGGGGTTTGGGTGCTAGTGATACAGGATCTGGACACCGAGCGTCATGCGTGTCCCCATGCTTCCAGCTTTTGGCTGGGTTATTTCTCCGACCAAGAAGGAAGGAGTTTGACTTGGGAATTTCTCTTTCCAGTTCCCTACGGGTTGTCTTTGAGGCTGACCCGGCTTTTCACGCAGAACCTGGTGAAGCCAGACACCCGGGAGTGTGAGCAGCTGCGCAAAGAAGTGGAGGAGAACGTACGAGCCCGGGCACGAGGGGGGCTTGGGGTGGGACTGGGGGACAGCCACGCTGAGGGGGTGTCTGCAACACTGGGGAAGGGAGAGCACTCCTTCTTCCCTGCAAACCCAGACAGCTCTTGAAAGGAAGAAGCAATTTTTCCTCTTTCTGAAAGAAAGCACAAATTTTAAGATCATGATTGTGAGAATTATGAAAGCATCACGTTGATGAGATTTGAGGTTTGCTTCGGGGCATGTGGTCTGAAGCTCCTCTTTGGCTTCAGTTCGCAGTCTCTTGCCACATCCTGGGGAGAAACCATGTGGTGGTCTCTGCCTGGCGTGGCAGGGTGAGGTGGGAGGAACTGGGGGTGGCCAGAGGGCTCTCGTGTTTGCTGGCAGTAGCATCTGCTCGCTGAACACATCCCTGTTCAGCAAGGGATGTGTTGTGAAAGTCCTTCTTGCTCCTTGCAGCTGAACGACGTTTTCAAGCACATCCCTGGCTGCCACAAGCTCCAGCAGACCAAGTTCAGGTGAGTCACTGGGGGAGAGACCTCCTGCAGGGCGGGATTCCCCCAGGTCCCTGCTGATGAGGGAGTGGACCAGAGGGCCGGGGTGTGAAATCTGGGATGCCTGGAAGGAGCGTGGTCTGTGAGACATCCCTGGCACAAGCACAAGCCAGATGCGGTGCTTCACCCACCCAGGGCTGCAGAGCAGAGCCCACCCAGCTGTGCAGGTGATCTCAGCTGCATCTGGCTTTGGACCTGAGACTGCTACAGATGGGGACAAATCCTGGTCACATGGTGCTCAACGGGAAAATTCCCGTTGACTTCAAAAGTTTCAGCCCTGTGCAAAGTTAAGAGTGCCTGGTGCAGGATGGAGGAGTATGGGGATGCTGGCGCTGAGCAGGGAGTGTTATCCTCTCCCCACGGCTCTGACCAGATGCGGTCTCCCCCATGGGCACGTTCCTCATTACGTTGGGAAACCCAGGGCTGGAGGGAGCAGCCAGGCAGGAGGGAACATGTGATGGGGCCATGGGCTCTGCAGGATGGATTGGCACCCTCAGGGCAGCTGCTGCAGCTCAGACCTGCACAGGGCAGTGATTCACACAGGACTTTGTCTCCCCAGGTGCGTTAGTCACTCTGATTTGGCTTTTTTTTTTCCCCCAGGTTACAGCCCAATTCTGGGAAAAGGTAAGAGGAACTTGTGCCCTCTCTTGTGCTGCTTCTCCCTCTTTGTACACACACGTGTGGGGTGACCGAATGCCCCACGCACTCGCTAGCCCCTTCAGCTGCTATGTGAGATGAGCAACCCCCGCCTCAGCCCTCACCTGGCTTTCTTTTCCCACCGGTCACAGGCAGGACCACACCATTGTGGACACAGTGCTCACCGCCCCTCGCTCGGCCAAGCCAGAGATCATCAAAGTGATGGAAAAGCACATTTCTCACGAGGCTTTCAATGACCTGAAGGTTTCACCGGGTTATTACACTGTGACCTCGGACCAAGGTAGGGAGCAGAGCCCAGCGCTGCCTCCTGGCTGGGCAGGGGGGGCATTTCCCACCTCTCACCATTGCTCCTTCCCCCAGACGCTCACGGGATGGTGGAGTTCCAAGAGGCTGTGGAGCTGGTGGATGTCCGTGTCCCACTCTTCATCAGGGAGGATGATGATGATGAGAAGCAGCTGCAGGTAGAGGCCATTGATGTCCCCAACGGCATCGCAGAGATTGGACGCAGGCTTGTCAACATCACCATCATCAAAGAACAAGGTGAAGGGCTGCGATCGTAGCACGAGATGAAGGGCATTTGTATTTGAGTGTCCCATGTCCAGATGGACTCATGTGGTTTCTAAGGAAGGTGCAGCCTGCGTATCTGAGCTCCCCCAGATCACAGACCAGAGACTTGCTTGGTGACTCCTATCTTAAGTCACCTGGGTCTAAACTAGAGCATCTTTTAAAGCATCCAAAAGAGGGTCATCATCCCTGGTGACAGAGACCCAAACATTTGACCATCACAAGTTTAGATGCTACCAATTCCACAGCAGATCCAGGGTTGACCATATGCCTCTGCTGCTCCAGTTCATAGGTTGCTGGAGTAAGTAAAACCTCTTTGCTGTTATGCTGTGCTTGGGGCAGGTGAACGTCCCCAGCGGTTTGCCTCTGCTTCCCGTCTGGTTGTTTTGAGCAGGGAGCATGAGTCAGGAGTGGTGAAGTCTCCAGCCCATGCAGTAATATTTTATACACAGTTCACACCCATGGGTGACAGGAACTCTGCTCAGGGAGGATACCTGCGTGTTTGTAATGTGATTCTTCATGTATTTGCTCTACACATTCCTTCTCTCCTGCCTCTTCCAGCCAGCAGCCTCATCACCTTCTTGCAGCCAGCCTATTCCCACAGCCGCTTTGATAAGCTGGCCAAGATCCCTGTCCTCCGGGAGATCATAGACAACGGGAAATCCCAAGTCACCTACAGGACCCGGGATCTCACTGCCAGGAATGGCAGGGTAAGGGTGATGCGCCTCGCCTTGGCAGGCAGGAACGAGTGGGCACAGAGGGCTGGGAAGGAGCCGACCCCAGGGCTGCAGAAGAGCAGTTGATCAGGCTCAAAGGGGATGTGGCTGGGAGAGGGGAGACGCGAGGCTGAGGTTAGCACAAGGGCAGACATTCCCCTCCATCCCTTGATCCCTGTGCCTCAGGGACCTGAGAGGCTACCTGTACCTGAGGCAGAGGGTACCGGCTGCCCCCTGAGCTGTGGGCACTGGGAGGCAAGTGGGGATTCACTGGGAGACGAGGGGAAGCTCTCTGGGAGCCTTCTCGTGGATGCTGCGGGCTATAAGCACTTCTTCCTTCTCCTCCAGGACTACATCTTCATAGAGGGTGACCTGGTCTTCCAGCCCGGGGAGACCCGAAAGGAGGTGCAGGTCCCCTTGCTGGAGCTGACCGAAATAGATACCCTCCTACACAACTGCCAGCTCAAGCAGTTCGCCATCGACCTCCTCCATCCCAAGTACGGCGCCAAGATTGGCCGATACCCCCAGACCACGGTGACCATCGCCGACCCAGGTAGGGGCTGGCAGCCAGGTGGTGGGGAATGGCAGCAGGGGGTATGGGACCCCCACACCGGACCAGCCCACCCCGAGGTGGTGTACAGAGCTCCAGCCCTGCTCCTCGCCCAAAAAGCGGCAATGAGGAGGTTCCTCCAGCTCCGACTGGTAGATTTGGGTCTCCCTCTAGAGGCATTAGTGGGAATAGACAGTGGAAGAAGATGGATAATCTACCTCGCAAAAGGAAATAGAGTGGATTCTTCATCCCTTTTCCTTGGGGATTTGAATAAAAAGCTATAAAAATAGGGGAGAGGCGGGACTTGCCATGAGCTGCACTTCGTGGTTCCTGTGGCTGGACAGGCAAAACTGTAAGGGTTGTCATCAAGTGGGTTGATTTATCACAGTACTGGTCATGAATACTGGGGGTACAAGAAAGTCCCCTGTTACCGGACCAACCAGAACCGCTTCAGGGGCAGGCACTAGGGCTGGAGAGGCTTCAAAGAGCTCTTGGCTGGACTTGGTGGGCCTCCAGGAGAAGTAACTGGGTGGCTCGAGTAGGCTCTGCCCATCTCCGTCTTATCTCATGGCTGCACAGGGCAACTGCTCAAGATGTTGAAGAATTATTAAATACATTCTGACAGAGGTAAAGATCTTCAGAGGCAAGAAGGTGGTCTCTTTGTTTCTTCCTACCTGGGCAGCCTGTGAGAAGCAGCAGGAGGTGCAGGACTTGGGGGCCTGAGCCCGACTCCCGTGCCAGCTTGCTGAGTGGCTTTGGGGGAATGTCATCACCAAGTGCCTCAGTTTCCCTTCCCTATGATGGGGATCTACCCCTCAGAAATGCTTTCAGAGGCTCACTCAGGATGGCAGGGCAGTGCTGGAGAGAGGCACGCTTCCTTCTTTTCCTTCCCCGCGGGGGACTAGCACTGATGTGACCTTTCTTCCTCGTGTCTGCAGAGGTGGTGGATGGTATCCCCTCGATGGCTGGCCTGAGCCAGGTCTCCCAGTCCCCCAAAGGCCGTCTGAGTGCACCGCTTAATCCCAATGCCCACGCTCTCAGCTCCAGGGAAATCCGCTTCAGCTGGTTTCCTCCACCGGGAAAACCTCTGGGGTACAAGGTAGGGGGTGAGTGGATCCTGGGGGAGGGTGTGGGTCCCATCCTACAGGTGTTTCACACACACAGTCATTTGTTCCGAAGGGATGGGGAGAAGACGCCCAAAGGAGGGAGCAAGCTCACCCCTTCTGGGCCCCCTCTATCCTTGAGGGACCATTGGCTGGGTGGATGTGGGATTTGCTGGAAAGATTCCTGGTGGGTTCATCTCACTCTCCGTCACTTGCCATGAAATGCCCAGACTGTTCTGGCCTCCCATTTCGGAGGAATGGCACAACACCCTGGCTTTCCCAGAGCAAATCTAATAAGAGATCGGGAATTTCTCACCCATTATGGTGAGGATCTGAAGGAATCATGGCTTGCTCTTGCTTTGCCAGGTGAAATACTGGATCCAAGGGGACCCCGAGTCAGAAGCCCATCTCATCGATGTCAAAGCACCATCAGCAGAGCTGAGTAACCTCTATCCCTTCTGCGACTACGAGATGCAAGTCTGCGCTTACAACGCCATGGGTGAAGGGGCTTACTCCGACATCATCCACTGCCGCACGCTTGAGGATGGTGAGCGACTCTGCACTTTGCTTCCCACCATGTGGGAGCAAGTTGGTGCCTGTGCACCCAGCATGGGGTCAGAGCTCCAGCCCTGAGCCTCTGATGGTGTCGGGGACAAGCACTGAGCGGCTCCCACTGCGACCCAGCTGTGATCCGGGGAGCTCTGGGCATCTGCATGCGCTGGCTCCTGACTTGCGGTAACCTGGACCCTTTCCTCTTGCCTTTCCAGTCCCCAGCGAGCCCGGCCGTTTGGCTTTCAATGTGGTGTCTTCCACTGTGACGCAGCTGAGCTGGGCTGAGCCTGCAGAAACCAATGGGGAGATCACGGCTTACGAAGTCAGTTACGGACTCGTCAACGAGGACAACAGTAAGAGCTCATTTTCTGACTGGGGCAGTCCAGCCAGGCTGAGGAGCTGGAGTACACTGTCTGCAGGCTGGGCCAGTCCCAAGCAGCAGCAGAACTGGAACGGTTCCAAGCATGTTTCTTGTGAAAACTGGGATCTGGAGGAGGGGTCGCTTCTTGATGGAAGGAGTACAGACAAATCACCACTCAGGATTTAATCCTGCAAAGCCCAGAGCACGCTCAGTTCCCATTCACTTCCATAGTGTTTTGTGTTGTTTTTCATCTTAAAAACTTAGTACATAGTTTTAGTACAGTACATAGGTCTAGACCTAGGGCTAGGGTTCCAGGAAGATGCTATTTTATGACACACCAGCAACAGGAGACCTCTGCTGTAGGTTGACTTCAGCATTCAGTTTGGGAATTTCCTCGAGACGATGTCATGCCTGTCGTGAGCAGCCCAAATAGCTGCTGCACCTTGTCTCAGAGCCAAGCTCTGTCCTGACACCAAACCCAGCGAGCCTGTTGGCCAAGGGTGCTGTGGGGTCCTCTCTGTCTCGTGACATCGTGGGTGATAGGCGGACCTGTATTTGCAGTACCCATTGGCCCAATGAAGAAGGTGCTCGTTGAAGACCCAAAGAAGCGCATGGTGCTGATAGAAAACCTGCGGGAGTCCCAGCCCTATCGCTACATGGTGAAGGCCAGAAATGGTGCTGGCTGGGGACCTGAGAGAGAAGCCACCATCAACCTTGCTACGCAGCCCAAGCGCCCGATGTCCAGTGAGTTACTGCCCTGCCTGGGTGGGGAGCAGGGGGGGACAGGAGCAGTGCTGGGGAGTGCTCCCCATCACCCCAGCTGCTTCTCCACATCCTCTTCTCTCTGCTGCACCGGCCACCCTGGTGAATGCTGAAGGCCACCCCTGAGCGTGGGAGGCCTGTGTGGTTTCGAGCTGCTTGTCTAATGGCACTTTCCACCTCTCCTCCAGTCCCCATCATCCCTGATGTCCCCATCATTGATGCAGAGGGAGGTGAGGACTATGACAGCTACCTGATGTACAGCGCAGATGTGCTTCGCTCTCCAGCTGGCAGCAAGCATCCCAGTGTCTCTGATGATTCAGGTACATTGCTCTGAGTTTTGCAAAGGTCATTTTTAACATTCATTTTCCTTAACAACAGCTTTCAGCAATGAGTTTCGCTGCTCCTTTCCTCCTCATGGAGATGGGGAGATCCAAGTCATGGAGGCGGTGGAGATCAGCCTTTCCAAAGCACAGTAGCTGCGTCCATGGGAACACTTGACTAGTCACAGTGTAAATAAGACCAGTGCCTCCTTGTCTTAGCCATGAGGCAAAGAAAAATCTCAGCATGGGGTGGGAGAAGAGCTCTTCATGGCCCTCCCTGCTCATCGTCCCTTCCTGTTGCCATTTGGCTGGACCACGAGATTTACTGTCAGCAAACAAGCACTGGCAAGGCACAGACCTCTGAGTCCCTTGGATGCTCAGGGTCTTGGCCAAACCAACAGGAGGGAACTCACCAAGTGCTGGGAAGG
>NW_008824894.1:1437579-1448855 GCF_000699105.1 Pygoscelis adeliae
GAGGCTGGCTCCCTTGTCTTATCCTGGGACAACGAGGGGAAGATGGGCCATAAGTGAAATGATGAGGCTTGTCAGTAGGATCTGGAGGGTCTTCCCTGGGGGGGGTTCTCCAGGGCCTGGTATCCAGGAGTGAGTCCCTGGTCCTTTCAGAAAGCAAGGTAATGGGAACACCAGGAGTCCGACCATCCCGAGCGCGCATCAAGGAGTGAGGAAACCTCTCCTGAGCAGAGGACAATTGTTGCAGACTCTTCATGACAGGGACAGGAGTGTGGTGTGACTTTGACTCTCGCCTTTTGTCGTGATGGACACAGGGCTGGAAAACAGCCCTGGGGTTGAAGAACCCCATGCATGTCACGTTCCCACCATCCTCCATCTACCAGTCACATGATGGTTACACCGCCTGAACTCATCAGCCAACACTTGGCGAGACGGGCTGTGAACGGGTGTCGTTCCCACTGGTGCCTGCCCCTTCCCCTCCCCAGCAAGCAGCACGAAGGTGGTGGGTAGCCCACTCTGTCCCCTGCAGATCATCCCAACACCAGTGCTTGCGTTGTCCCAAAAGGCTCCAGGTGGAAATATGTGCAGTTGCTGGGAGAAGACTTGGATCTTCGCCGCATCACCTGGAGGCTCCCACCTGAAACCATTCCCCGCCTCTCTGGCAGCAGTCGCCTCTCCTCGGACACCGAGGGTCTCCTCCGTGAGGAGGACAGCGACGTGGCTACTGGCAGCCTGACGAGGAGCGGGACCCCCCAGCCCCAAGCAGGTGAAGGACGGCTTCATTACGGCACTGAGTGTCCTGTCTCGTCCTGCTCTGAGCTGAGGGGCCAGCAGCTGGGGTCTGCCCCAGTACATGTCCCCTTCCTCCCCTCGTGTGCCCATCCTCATGTTGGCGTGATGCACTGTTCACGTGCTGTAGTCTGCTTCAAAACTTTGTCCTGGTGTGTCTGCTCACAAGAGTGTCAAGGTAACCCCCATCTCGGCATGGACTTGGGAGCCTGCTAGCAAGTTGCTTCTACAAAAAGCTGGACCTTCAAGGCAGGAGCAAACTCAGATGATACCTGCTAAGTGCCACCTCCAAGGGCAGCTCCTCACCTCAATTAAGTGCCCTGAGCTTCTGGGCAGATCTGCTGGACTGTTAAACAGAAATCACTTCTCATGGGTAGCTGATCTCTCCTGGCCTGCTGGAAGGGATGGGGGTTTGTCAAGGACCAGAACAATGGAGCAGAGTTTGCTTTTCAGATCCAGCTGAGACGGGATCCAGAGTGAGATTTGGAGAAACTGCCTCCATAAAAGGCTGTTTTTCTTCCACCTTCTTTTTTAATCTGAAATTATAAACCTGTGCTCGTGTCAAAGGAGAAATGTAAGAGAACATGGCGAGAACCACAAGGCAGTGCCCCAGCGAGGCCGAGGTCTGGAGTTACCTTGGGCACCATGGGTGTCTCTGGTGCTGGGTGTAGAGCAAAGTCTCTGTTTACCTGTTTGTTTCCCCATCATCGCGTTTGGTGGTTGTGGCTTGTTCTAGATGTAGCGCTCCAGAATGACTTTCCAGAGTGGCTGAAGCTGGGATGCAGCCAAGGCAGGGCACACCATGATGCCTCCTGCTTTCTCTCCATGGAAACTGGAGCAGCAGCCCTGGCCATAGCCACGTTCCTCACGGTATGCCCTCTCTCACAGAGCACTTGCTGAATGGCCGGGTGGACTTCTCCTTCCCTGGTAGTGGCAGTGGCACACTGACGAGGACAACGAACACCAGCTACCACCAGCTGAGCTCACACATGCAGCAGGAGCACAGGGTGATGGGGAGCTCCTCACTGACGAGAGACTACTCCACGATGCTGATGGGGCACGGTGAGTACTGTGGTGACGGGACCTGTCCTTCCCTTCCACCCCCATGACTGTCTTCAGACCCATGCCCTGCAAGTCCTGTTGGGGTGAGGACTGTGTTGACGGCTAAGGGGGACTATGAACCAGAGATCTGGAAGGTCATGTCCTCACCACTGACGTGTAGGTGCTTTGCTAAGGCCGCCCTGCTCCCAGACCAGTTTGGAAAGGGTTCCCATCCTTCATGTGCAGGGTGCTCGGGAAAGGGAGCTAAATCCTTATGCTCACACCACGAAGCACTCCAGGAAGGGCACGTCTCTCTTTCTTACTCTATCTAGCAGCATGATTGCCTTTCAGCTCCACACATGTACATCAGCTGGCACTGACAGAAGGTTGTTAAAAGGCTCTTCAAATCTGACCCTCTGCAGGAGCCAGCACCTGGGCTGAACCCGCTCTGAAGTCTCCAATGGTGTTTTTCTCTCTTTCTCTTGCACCGCTTCTGTAGATTACCCAGGGAGACTCCTCCCTGCCATCCGTGAAGATGCTGGGAGGACAATCCCACGGCCCTGGGATGTGGGTTTCAGGAGCAGGGTAAAGGTGAAGGGTTACTACCCCAGCACTGGCTTTCGGGACTCTATAATCATGACTGATGGGTCTGCAGGGATTTGCAAGTACATAGGTACAGCTTTGTCCGGTGTCTCCTCCCAGCCATGCATCCCATAACAGCCAAGCCACCGGCCGCCCATGAGCTGTTGTCATCCACTGCTCACCCCAAACCCTCTCTCCATGGCTTGCTGTGTGCTGCACTGATCTTCCTCCTGACCCAGCCTGTGCCTCCATCACACCACCCTTCCATTTGCAGGTGACTTCAGCTGTGTTTCAACCCACCTGGGCTGATTAACACTCACCACTACTGCCACCATGCTCTAACGAGCTGATCAGCTCATTGTCCCCCGTCCTCTTCATTCCTAGCAAACTTCTTGTTCTCAGTCTTACCCCACAGGCCTTTGGAAGACACTTGGGAAGAACGTGCAGTCCATACGAGATGTCCCTCTGCAAGCTCCTTGGCCAAAGCCTATGTCAATGAGGGGCTTCACTCCCTGAGTGTCACCTGCCTGGGAGGCTGCTGTCCTCGCCATGAGCCTTTTGTCCCAGTGGGCTGAGTTGGGGGTGAGCCAGGAGCACCCAGTCCTGGTCCCATCTGCCCCCATCCAGTTGAACAGTTCCTGGAGGTGTTGGGCTGCTTTAGCTGTAGACTAGGGTTAGTCTTAACAGAGCCTCATCTGAAGATGTCCGTGAAGCATTTGGCAGACTGGACAGGGTGCTTTGGGGTGAGCAAGATGGGCCACACACAGCACCTGGGCCCCTGCTCTGGTCTCTCTACCACAGGGGCCTGAAGCTTACCTGGCCTTGTCCCACCCAAGGTTGGCACTCCAAGGCCATGGGATGTCACTGTAGGTGTGCAGAGCCAGCCAGTCCCCCCTTGTGATGAGCCAGCTTGCAGAGATGACATCTCGCCACGTTCTTCCTGGACCATCAGGACCATCCCAAGCTTGCGTGTGCCACTCCCTCCTCTCCCCCAGCCCGCTTAGCCCTCAGTCCCCAGATCTCCACCCTGACGTTCCCTTTTTGCCTCAGACTCCAGGCTGCCGCTGGGCGTCCCCGACACCCCCACACGCCTGGTGTTCTCTGCCCTGGGACCCACCTCCCTGAAGGTGAGCTGGCAGGAGCCACACTGCGAGAAGGAGGTGCAGGGCTACAGTGTGCAGTACCAGCTCCTCAACGGAGGTCAGTGAACAGGCGGACGGTGTCCACCAAGCAGTTGGTAGTGGGAGTTTCTGGTGGTGGAGAGTCTGGTCTGGGTCTTCTCCTGGGCAACTGGCTCTGGATGACCCTGCTTGAGCAGGGGGGGTTGGACCAGACGACCTCCAGAGGTCCCTTCCAACCTCAGCCATTCTGTGATTCAGGGTCTGGTCCCAACTGCTCTTCGTGTAGCCTTGAGGAAATGTCTCAGCTACCCCACAGCTCTTGTTCCCCATTTCTGCTGGGGGGACAATTCCTGGGGTTGCTTGTGGAGTCGCCCCTCCTCCAAAAAACCTTGGACTCATTCTCCGACAGCCCCAACATCTTAGTTGAAGGGTTTTTTATCACGTTGGACTTGGAGGAAGGATTGCAATGAAAATCTCTTATTTTTACATGAGACTTGGGGCAGTGTTAGTGAAAGTGTAATTCTCTTTGGCTGAAAATCCCTGAGTTTTCAAGAAGCTGTTGTTTGTCCGAAGGCTTTTTTTGAACAACATCTCATCCTGTGCTAGCAGCTGTTGGTGACAATATGTGATGGAGGTGGCTGGGGAGGGGCCCCTGGATGACTTTTCCAGGCAGTTCATTTGAGGTAGAGTTTAGGTGAAAGCCATGGCTCTGTCTTTGTGCTTGCAACATGGTGCTGACGTCCCCCTTCCCTCTGCATCCCAGGAGAGGTGCACCGACTCACCATCCCCAACCCTAGCCAGAACTCGGTGGTGGTAGAGGACCTGCTGCCCAACCACTCCTACATCTTCAAGGTGAAGGCACAGAGTGAGGAAGGCTGGGGCCCCGAGAGGGAAGGAGTCATCACCATAGAGTCCCAGGTGGACCCGCAGAGCCCGCTCAGCCCTGTACCAGGTGAGGTGGATGGGGGTCAGGAGAAGGGTGGCACTGATGTCTCTGCTGTTGTCTACAGTGCTGGCCTTGCTGTTTCCTCTGCTCACATCCTGAGCTCTTGTTTCCTTCCTTTCATTTAGAAATAGGACCTGCTTCCTCATGCACTCACCTTCCACTAGCTGTCTAGGTAGCTGAGACCTTCCAGCTCGTTTCATAAATGCTGTGCACCGACCCCTCCCGGCCTCCTCCTTGCCACCTTCTGTGATACTGACCTCTCGCTTGTGCCCCTGCAGGTTCACCCTTCACGCTGAGCACACCCAGTGCTCCCGGACCGCTGGTTTTCACTGCCCTCAGCCCTGACTCCCTACAGCTCAGCTGGGAGAGACCGCGCAAGCCCAATGGGTCCATCTTGGGCTACATGGTCACCTGCGAGATGCTGCATGGAGGAGGTATGGTATCAGGCTGTGGAAGCCCAGTTCCCTGTGTAGAATACAAGAAACCTCCAGCAAAGGCATCAACTTGCTGCGTTTTTGCTGGGACCAGCAACAAAGTTGTCTGCTTAGATTGGTGCAGACAAAGTGGGGACATGAGGCTGATTCCAGGCCTGGGAGCTGCTGGACCCTGATGCTTTGTGTCATTGCATGGTCTGGTGTAACAAATGTAGTGGGAAGAGAAAAGACCTGTAGCTTATTACAGCCCAAACCCAGTGGAGGTTGTTGAGGATCACCACTGTACTAAAATAGGGTTGTCTTAACCCTTAGTAGAACTGGGTGCGATCATACAGTCTGTGGGTGGCATAAAGCTTGGGGAAAGCCAAGACAGCAGCCAGAGTTGGGAGGAGTGTGTTTGGAGGGACCGTCGCTCCTGTCTGTCTTCACCGCTGGTGTGTCTGTGTGGATTAGGGGAGCCCAGGAATATCTATGTCGAAGGAGACAATCCGGAAACTACCCTGACTGTGCCCCACCTGAGTGAGAATGTCCCATACAAGTTCAAAGTGCAAGCCAAGACCACCCAAGGCTTTGGGCCAGAGAGAGAAGGCATCATCACCATCGAATCTCAGGATGGAGGTACAGTACCATGTCTTTGTGGAGTTGCAAAGATAGGAAACCTCTAAGAGCAGGGAACACAACTCCTGGAGTCCCTTTCCAGCTCTGGTGGTGACTCCATTTTCCATGAAAGACATGGAGACACTGTCTTCCATGAAGACAATGCCATGCCTTGTGAGCACTGTCCCAATCCTGATGCACTGAATGAGGGAGGATCGTGAGAACCTGCCAGTGTTTAATTCATTATGAAACTTCTGTCTTATGCCTGGTTGTACACATACCTGGAGGCAGCTTCTTACACTGCACAGGTGTAAGACCTTCCCAGTCCGCCCAGTTCCTCCTAAACCTGGCTCTGATGTCAGCAAGAGAAACCTCCTGAGCTGACTGTTGGTGCTCACTGCGCAGGGTTGAGGGCTTGGAAGCTCCTTGTCGTTTCCTGGCTGACTCATCCCTTTTCCTTCTCCACAGGCACTTTCTCCCAGTTTGGAGGACAGCAGTACATGAGAGAAGAAGTGTACAACTTCCCCACCGAATACACCACCAAAACCAGCATCAGCCATTCCTCGCTGGATCCCCACTTCACAGGTAGGGGCTTGCTGTCTGCTTTGAAACCCTCGGAAAGCAAAGGATAACTCTGCTTCTCCAAAGGTCTGAGGGTGCTTTTACCTCAAATGTCAAAGGCAGGGAGGGAGGGTCCATCAGGCGGGACTGATGAAGTGGACCAGACCCTTTCCTACACAGTGTCCCTGCTCTGCCCCAGAGGCTGTTGCAGTCTCTTCCCCATGTGCTGCCCAGGCACAGAAGGAACACTGAGTTTTCAAAGTCCCCCAGGACTATCACGGGGGACCAAATCGTAGCTCTTCCCGCAAGGTTAGATCTCCTCAGAGCAGGAAAAAACAGAGAAGTGTGACAACCACCTTTAATTACATCAGTGTAGTTGTCCCATGTCCCACTTGAGTTCATGGACTCATGGGTTCACGCTGCAACATGGAGAGTTTGGGAGCTGTTAGGAGATCCATCTTACTGACTGACATAGCAAAGTACTGAATCACTTGATCTGGAGAGGTTTTCCATCAGTGAAAGTGGTATTTAAGGAGAAACCTCTGCCAGGAATCATCAGGTAGAGCAGATCCTATTCCCTGTGACCCCGTACTTAGCACGGTGTCCTGACCACTGACCTTCTCGTTGCAGACGGCATGCTCATGACGACCCAGCGAGTGGAGAGTGCCAGCAGCACCCTCACCAAACAGGTCACCAAAGAGTTTGTGAGCCGGACCGTGATGTCCAGTGGGACCCTCACCAAACAGATGGAGAGGCAGTTCTACGAGGCCTGAGCCAAGGTAGGCTGCCTGCCAGCGGGACGTTTGTGTTCAGATGGCAGGACTTTGGAACGATCCAAGGGTGCTTCATCCAGAAGCTGCTGCGGTGCCTGGGCAGCTCCTCCTGTGGGCAGAGACCCTCCATGGCACTTCAAGCTCTGGACCTCTCCTTTGGAGCCCAGCACACTCAAAGCTCTGGCACGGTTGGGTGTGTGCTCATCCTTCAGGGCTTGTTCACCTTGTCCTGCTCTGCAGAGGCTCAGTTCTGCAGAGTCCACAGGGATGTCTTCCATGAACGATCACCGCTCACTCCAATACCATTCTTCAATGCCCATCCATCCAAATACACCTGCTGAAATTTGGGTGTCTCGATGGCTCCAGCCTCCCCAGATAAATGGAACAGAATGATTTATTCTCAGGTCCTCAGTTTTGAGAGGATCCCAGCTGGCAACATCCTGATTTATAGAGGGTCACCATTTCCATCTTTGCTCCAGGCTCTCTGGCAACTTGCCTGTCCACTGGAGATGGTAATTTTGTTCTGTTTGGGTTTTTTATGTAAGAGCTGCAAGGTAGGGGTTCGGGGTAACCTATGCTTTCTTACTGCGCCTATTTGTGTCTATCCCTCGCTGCTAACATTTGGTACCACGATAGCAAAGTATAGCCTTTCGTTTGTATAGCATTACTCATGATGGCCTCTGATGCATTTTTTTTTTCATACAATATTGTACAGTTTTCGTAGTATATATATGTATAAATATATATAAATGTATTTTATTATTTTATAAAAAAATGGAGGTGGGTGAGATCTATGCTGAATGTGGAGGCTACGCTGGGACAGTGGCTGCTGAGAAACATGAATAACTGGAAGAAATTAGTTAAGGGCTTGATCCAAAGGCCACTAAACCCTGTGGAAAGCCTGTTGATGAGCTGGTGGGCTCTGCCTTGGGCCTTATATCCTCCAGCACCGGAGACTCCAGCAGAAGGCTGCAAGCGGCCAGACCAGCTTGCTGCACAGCCCCAGCCGAGCACTCTCCAGCCACAGCACGCGTGCGCAGAAGGGCAGGGATCTGCCTGGGGGCGAGGGATGGGGATGGCCCAGGCGGTGGTGCCTGGAGATGGGAACGGTGCCTGGGATTTCTTACATGGCAGATGTGGAGAGCATGAGATTTTTGGGCAGAAGATGTTGGATATCTTTTAAAAGCCCTTTTGCCCAACAGCAACGTCCATAAAGGGACCTGTGATCCCTCAGTAAAGACAAGGGAAGAGCAAGCCTGAGAACAGCAGGCTCGCTCATCATCCTGAGCAAGTCTCTGAGCCTCCTTCAGCCCTTGGCTTTAGCTGTCCTCGCACGGTGCTGGGTGCAGGGCTGAGCTGAGACCTTGCTGGGCCTCGTTTCCTGGCTCTGGGCACGATGCCTGGCATCTCGCTACCCTCTGCCAACAAGAACAATTGGGCTCCACGTCTTGCTGAACAGCGTGTTTCCCTGGCGTGCTTCAGCTGCACGGGAGCAGGCGAGAAGCCTGCTGAAAACAAGGATCCTGCCCAAAGCAGCAACTGCCACCGTTCTGGATTAGAGCTTCCAACCAAAACAGCAGCTGCCTGGTCTCGCTGGCAGCATCGCCTGCCTGATTTGATCTGACGCTGGACCTTGGCTTTTTTGTTCTTTTTTTTTTTTTCTTTTTTTTTGGACTCAGAAGGAGACTTTCCAGCACTGACACCACCGAGAGCTCCCTCTCCTCTCCGGGCTGTTTGTTTGAGTGGGATGGGTTGTACATGTTTGAGCCAAAGATGCACATAGGTGAGTAAAGTCCACAGGAGTCTCCAGGACTACAGCTGGAGCTAGGTCAGTTTTGAACTTGGGTCAAGAGGCTTTACTGTGCCTTCAAGAAGCACTTATTTTTCCTGAGCAAGTACCAGTGGCATTAGCCTGCCTGCCTGCCTCCCAGTTCCTGTCTCACCTTTGTGGTTGGGGTTTCCTCTCCAGCTGACATGTCTCTTCCTGCACAAGGACTCCGTGGCCCCTTCCCTGTGCTTTGTGGTCCAAGGTAAAACACTGAAAGCTACCAAAAAAGGGAGCCCAACTTCCAAGCATTTTAACCAAAGACTATCCTGTTATCCAGAAGAGCACAGCCCGTCAGCTGCTGCTCTCCAGGGCCTCACGCCATCCCCATGTGCAAGACAGCTGTGCACTTAACCGATGCCTCGCACCAGAACAGTGTCACTTTTTAATTTTCATCTGGTCGTTAGGGCTGGTGGTGTTTCAGCCTTTCCAAGGTGGATCCAGCAGCCCGCTCCGACAGCAGGTCTTTGATCAGATAGCTTCCTATTGCACTCAATAAATGTTTTCTCTACAGCCTGCCTCTTCCCTTTTCTTTAAAAAAAAAAAAAAATCATCCCCCCCAATACTCTCCATCTGCAGCAGCAGATGAAGGACCTGTGCCAGAAGCAGATACCCAAGCAGTGCCTGCTGCTCCTCCACCGCCATCCCCTCCTGCGACTGCAGCTCCAGCGGCACTACTGGACCCCGTGTGCCCAGTAATGGCTTGTTACACCAGTGCAAACCGGAGTTAAACCAGTCTCCTCTGAGGAAAGGTCCCCAGTGACTTCGGTGTCAGAGCTTGGCTCAGGCAGATGCAGAACAACTGTGCAAATGTTTTGTGTTTATTAGGCAAATGACACAGACAAATTGATTCCCTTGCGAAGCGAGGAAAGCAGCTGCCTCTCGGAGGGAGGTGATCCCAGCCCAGGCAAGGTGGTCGCTCCTCTACAGGGGCAGCACCTTTGCCCCTCCGGAGGGTTTGGTGAGGTAGAAGGTGGCTGTGCCGCTGTATTTCTCCTAGGAGACAGGAGGAGCGGTAAGTGCTGGGGGATGGCAGAGCTGGTGGGAGAAAGGGGCTGCCGGTCAGCCTGGCCGTGCGTCGGGCCCAGCAACTGCTCCAACAGCGGCCGCGCGAGATGCTTTTTGGGGACAGTACGCTGTCCTGGCCACTGCCTGGGGTCCCCTGGTCCATCCACAGCATGGGGCAGGGAGGCTATCAACACATCCCCAAGCTGACCCTTCAGCAGCCCCTTATGGACTGTTCTCCATGACTTTTTCCAACCCCTTTTTGACCCTGCTGATGCTGCTGACCTCCACGGCCTCTGGCGACAGCAGAAAACTCACTACCAGCTCTGTGCAGTGCTTCCTCGGCTCTGTTTTTTCTCCTAACTCATCCAGTGGTCGCTGGTTGTTATTTTGGAGGATTTGAGGGTCAGTTCCACACTCACCCTACCTACCTCTTTCGCTGTTTTGTAACTCCTGGTCGCGTTCTCTCTCCCCCAGCCTCTCATCAGATGGCAGAGGTACAGCCCTTTCGGTCTCTCATTTCAGACACCTTCCTCTGCCCCTTCTTTATCGCCCCCCACTAGTTACGGGGCGCACCATGATCTCACATAGCAGCAAAATGAGGCTCTGCCTCATTCACAGCCCCCGTTTCCTGACACCCCCATTTTGCTGGCGTTTTCAGCTACCAATGCATGCTGAGCTGCTGATTTAGAGAACGTTGATGACGGCACTGAGATCTTTCCTGGGCTGTAACTGCCGGCGTTAAGCTCAGCATTGCCTAAGCTTGGCTTGGATTACTTTTCCCTAGATAGATTTAGCCTTCCTGAAGCTCACCTGGCACCTTTACGCTCACTTTCTCAATGCACTAAGATCCTTGGGCAGTGCTCTGTGACCAGCACGGTGCTGAGCTGCCTGCAAGAGCTTAGTAGCATCAACAGACTTGGGGCTATCCCTGCATGGCACTGGATGAGCTACACCAACCCCAAGTGCCTCAGGAGCGCAGCTTCAATGGCATCCCAGGGCCATGCCCCCAAGTGTTTCCTTGGGATCTTTAAGTCAATCTCCTGGCACTTTTCTGCCGTGTACCTGGATGTGGTGCTGGGCTTTCTCTGCAGCCCCAGCCTCCAGCAGCGTCACCGTGCAACCTCCGAAGCCTCCCCCGGTCATCCTGCTGCCGTAAACACCATCCACCTCCAGGGCTGCTGCTACCAGCTCATCCAGCTCTGGGCAGCTCACTTCATAGTCGTCCCTGGAGAGAGGAGACCCATGGTCAGCCCTGTCCTGCACCCTGGCCATAGCCCCTGCACCACAAACAGCTGAAACATGCATCTTGGTGATCCACTGCCGTAGCAAACTGCAGCAATGCAGGATGATGCAGACCCCGGTCCAGCTCTCTGCCTTAAGCGCATGTATACATGAGCAAGGCTGCGAGCATCAGGGACCCGCTGGGCGCTGCTGTAAGTAGCACGTGTCTGTAATGTATGTGACCGGCTGCCTCGTCCCAGCACCCCCTGGCACAGAAGCCTGTGGGGCTTTTCCTAAAACTCCCCAGCAGGCTGAGCTGTGAGAGACACGGGGCAGGACGCAGCTCTGGCTGCCCCCGGTGCTGCACCCACGGGCCAGGGG
>NW_008824894.1:1449291-1451329 GCF_000699105.1 Pygoscelis adeliae
ACCTTCCGGTGCGGCCATGGTGGCATCTCGCAGGCGGGCCTTGCCAAGCGCCGCGGCCGCCTCCTCGCACTGCCGCCGGCGCATGGGGTACTCGCTGCCTGTCAGCGTGTGCCGCACGTTGGAGTTGGTGATGAGGACGGCCAAGCTGGCATCGGTCAGTGGGACGAGGACAGTCTCCAGGGACCTGCAGCGAGAGCTCAGCGCGGGCCGTGTGCCCGTCCCCCCTGCCCGCTCCAGCCCTCGGCTATCCGGGGTGAGGCCATGTGGCAGGCAGCTCCTGCCTCCAGAGAGGCAAAGTCCATGTGGTTTAGGATTTCGCTCGAGCATTTCACTCCCTCCCAATTATGAGTCTCATAATAGGCCCTAACGACTTTGTGGGAAAGACAGCCCAGGCAAGTAGCAGAAAGGATGCAGGAGGAGGAATCAAGACACAGGAATTAAAACGCAGGGAGCCCCAGTCCCCCGATGAGATATTGGGCTGGGTTCAGTGGTTAACCCCTCCCTGCACTCCTGCATTTACTTCATGGCCACGGGACCAGCTCGTCCCCACCTGCCCGAGGAGGTGGGCACAGCGCAGCGAGCTCGGCGCTCGGCCCTGACCTGCAGTCAATGAGCAGCGCGTGGCCTTCCTTGCCCATCACAGATATGAACTGGTCCATGATCCCGCAGGGCATGCCGGCAAACGTATGCTCCGCTTTCTGGCACGCCAGCGCCTTGGCTACCAAATCACCGTCATCTGTGCCAGAGCAGAGAGACGCAGGTTAGCAGCTCTGGGACCTTTGCCTCCTGCCTTGGAGCAGGGGGAGCAAACAGGAAGATGAAGGATTGCTTTCCCATGGAATGGGGTCTTGCTGCAGGTGCTTGCTCCTGTGCCAGTGCACAGCATCTGTGCCAGCGTGGGTCCCCGGATCCAGCTGGATGCGATAATTCCGCACTGGTGTCTCTCCATTTTTGGGGACATGAGGGTGGGGAGAAGATGCTCCCAAGGGAACATCCTCTCATCCCCCCGGCCAGCCCCAGGGGTGGTCCATGGGCTTTAGAGGTATGGTCAGGTCAGGTTGGGTGAGTCGGAGGAGCCCTGCAACCACAGCGGTGCCAGCCCTGGCTGTGGCAGGGGGTTGTGACCCACTCTGCAGTGGTGTTTCCCCGAGGGCTGTGGGATCTAGCTAAGGGCACCCCCCTCATCCCGGCTCCCACCCGGGAACGGAGGTGCCAGGTGCCAGGACCGGCTGCTGCCTTACCAGGGCAGAGCTGCTGGAGGAAGGTGTAAGTAGCCACCTCCAGAGCGGCCGAGCTGGAGAGGCCCCCGCCCAGGGGGATGTCACTGGCTATCACGGCACTGAAGCCCGGCACGGGACCACCTGCGGGAACAGAGGGGAGGAGGGGGGCTGTGAGCCCCTGGCTGCCCTGCCCCACAGCTCACAGGGAACTGACAGAGAGGAGCCCCCTGTCCAATATCCCATTTTAAAACGCAGGGTGACCCACAATAGAGCGTGACCCGGGCATCCCCCCGCCAAACACAGGATTCTTTGGAGCTGAAAGCGCCTCTGCTGGAGCCTGGCCCCAGCAGCAGCTGCAGGATTGCACCAGCACTGGAAGAGCCCCTGGAGCACACCAAAAGCCGGGCACTGAGCACCGTCCCCATGTGAGGTGGGCTCTAACCCACCTGGCAGCCTGGGCCTTACCCCGGTAGTGCTGGATGACGCCCTTGATGTAGTTGGCCCAGCGAGGCTGCCCTGGGCTCAGAGGGCTGCCTTGGCGGGGAGCCAGGAACTGCACTCTGTGGGGCTCGTCCGCCTCCACCGAGGTGGTGAGGATGGAGATGGTCCCGTCCTGCGTGGGGGATCCCACTTTCTGGCTATTTTAATGCCCCACAGGGTCAGTCTTAGCACCGAAATGTTGTGACCAACCACCCCAGCTCAGTGCCGGGGTGCTGGCTGCTGGGCTCTGGGGGAGTGGAAACCCACCACGAGGCCGTGGCAGGCTTTGGGATGTTTTCTTGCCTGCAGGGGCATTCGGTAACAAGCTGCCCTGCTCC
>NW_008824894.1:1453839-1454130 GCF_000699105.1 Pygoscelis adeliae
TGCCAGGTGAGTGTCCCTGAGCCAGGCTGGGGATGAAAATCTGAGCCGTGGCAGCGTCCGTCGCGACATGCTCATCCCAAAGACCCCGGGTGCAGGGAGGATGCTCCCACACGCCGCCAAAGTTTCAGCCCCAAGCTGCTTCCCCTCTCCCCAAACAGGCCGACCCCTCTCTCCATCAGCATCCAGAAAGCGGGCAGCTGTGAGAAGACGCGGACGGCGCAGGGCCGCGGGCGGTACTTTCTGCGCTTGGCTCTGCAGGGGAAGGTGCTGGCGGGGGGACGGCGGGAGGGA
>NW_008824894.1:1454234-1456950 GCF_000699105.1 Pygoscelis adeliae
CCGATCCTGTGAGCTCCATCCTCGGCAAGGAAGGCCTCCTGGGTAAGACGGTGGCCCCTCCGAGGCGGGATGTAACCTGCCCCGGGGTGGCTGTCGCAGGCATTACAGCACCATGCTGCTGGGGTGGGGGGGGAAATAGTCCACTGTGATTTTTCTAAGCCAAACTTAGCGGTAAAATCTAAATATGCTGCTGCAGTGGTGGGAAAAGAGGTGTAAATATTTAAACACAGTTTGAATCCATCTAAGGTTGGTTTTAGTGTCATGGGGTAGGAAAATTGCTTCTGAAGTGTCTTCCGTGTTATTTCTTTGTATGAAGGATGCAGGTTTAAGCGGACCGAGCAGTCCGGCTTCGAGGGGAGCCCTTGGCGGCTGGGCCCAGCCTGCGGTCCTGCACGAGGGGTCACACGGGGGGTTCGGTGCAGTAAATGGCTGCATTGCCTTGACAGGCTGCACCACTCCATCCGCAGCCGTGCTCCTCGGTGGGGCCAGGCCAGGGTGAAAGCCTTTAATGTTTTGATTATGATAAAGAACCCCATGTTAAACCTGTATCTAGACGGCTTATAAATCACCCGCGCTGCTGGTGCATGAACAGATTGCAGATCTCTGTCAGTGTAATTGCAAGGCTCACGCAGGAGAGCCTGGGCGGCTTTGCTTTGCATTTAGGGGGAGAAATGGAGAGAAAGTTGCTCGTCAGCAGTGTTTGCTGCGAGCCTTGGTCTGAATTTGGGGAAATCAGGTGTTGAGTCGCAGCGCTTCTCTCCCCGTGCCAGCAGCGGGAGCCTGGGACGAGCCTCCAGCAGCAGCCTGGGTGCCGCGGTGCTGGGGTGCTCTCAGGGCCTCGCTCCCCAGGGCTCATTAGTTACACCAAAAATGGCTTTATTCGGACCTCTGCCATGTCCCCGCGAGGCTGTGGCTGCTGGGAGCCCGGCGGTGACGCTGCTTCTCCGTCCCCGTCCCTCTGCAGAGCCTTTCCTCTCGCTGCTGCTGGTGGTGACAGAGATGGATTTCTCCCTGGACCTGCAGGTACGGTGATGAATCGGCGGGGTGGTGGCCGGCACACGGCTGCCGGCGCGGGGCCCCAGCCCCTTCCTCGCCGGGGCCGATGGCGCTGACGGGCCTTTGTTTGCAGAATTGAGCTTCTTGGACGAAAGCTGGCTGCTGCCGGTAAGAGCTCGTCTCTCCCCGGAGCCGTCTTTCCACCGCCTGGCCCTTGCTGAAAAGTCAAATGAGGAAGATAAGGAATGATTTGGTGGGGAGGGATTGCCACGCACCTCTCTGCCCGGCTGCAGCCGGGGGTGAATTGGCTCAGGTTCACCAGCACGAGCAGAGCCGTCTCTGCCACCGAGGTCGGATCCTGCCAGATGCCCGCGCTGTCACCAGGAGCGGATCCCAGCATTCCTGGGAGTAAAACCAAGCAAGAGTAGTACACCCAGGCCTAAATTGCTGACATAAATGAAGTTTTCCCATGCTCCCTTCCCCGATTTCTTGCCAAAAAATCCCCATTTCCCTGGGCTGACACAGATGACGCATCAGTTGATTTCGCCCTTGGTTTTGCTTAGTGAAATATCAGTGCATTTATTGAGAACAGTGGGGATGCCTTGATGTCTTTTAAAAATGAAGAGCATCCCTCCGCTGCCTTTTTAACCCAAAAGAATCCCCAAAAAAGCTCAAGGCGGCTTTGGGGCTGGTCACGGCGTGTGCCAAGCCACGGCGCTGCTGTGGAGGCTGGGATCAGACTGGCTTTTGGGCATTTCTAACAGCAAGTGCTCCCAGCCGAACTGGCCACATTTCGGGTCCCTGGCTAATGCAATGTGACAGTAAGTGCTGCTGCAAATGGCAGCGGCTTTGGGGAGGGGCGGCAGTGCTCCCCCGGCTGCGTGGGGACACGTAGGGCGAGGGAGGAGGGCTCAGCGCTGAGTTAAGGGTTCACCTGCTGCATTGCCATCCCATCCATCTAGCAGGTTTGTCCCTCCAGGGTCTAGGCACAGCCATATCCCAGGAGAGGACAGGGACAAGCAGCCATTGATGGTCCCAGCCCAGCCTGGGGCACTGGGGACCGGCTTCTCCCTGGGCTCCTGAAGCCCTGCTTTGGCATCAGTGCCAGAAATGATCCAGGGCAAGGGGTCCCCATCCTCCCCCTCATCCTGGTCATGCTCTTTGGGCATCCTGTGGCCATTGCCAGGGCCACTGTCACCGGCCGCTCTCTTCCAGGTGTGCATCACTTATGAGACAGTCCCATGCCGGGCGCTGGGGATGGTGCTCAGGTAGGAGCCCTTGATCCTCCTCTCCGCTCTCCAGTGGGATCTGGACACCACGGTATTCAAACCCCCCCCCAAAAGGGAAGATAAATACCATGTTGAGAGCATCGGGGCTGTCTCAGGTGCTTTTCTCCCAATCGGCTCAGCGTCGCTGGTATCTGCTGTCCGTGGGGTGGCTTTTCCCTGTCTCCGTGTATTGATGAAACATCGCTGATGGTACGAAAGGCCTGGGGGAGCCGGGCTGGGTCCCTGGGGCTGAGCCGGGGCTTGGCTGCACCCCCAGGTACGTGGACGGCCGAGTCTTTGTCACCGAGGTGCTCCCCGAGAGCCAGGCGGAGGTGGACGAGGTGGTGCTGGCCGGCGACATCCTCGACGAGATCAATGGCCGCTCGCTGAGAAACGCCTACAGCGGGCAGGTGGGTGGGCACGGAGGGCTGGCGGATCTTCCCCCTCTCCCG
>NW_008824894.1:1457532-1462014 GCF_000699105.1 Pygoscelis adeliae
GGTGGCAAAGAGGTGCTGGACTGGGCCATCCCCACCGTGCTGGAGAGGCACTCGGCCGCGCGGGTGAGCGACGGGGCTGAGGGCATCCCGGGAAGGGCTTGGTGAGAAAACTGCGGGGAAATACGGTCTCTGCCCGGCGTTATTTCTTCCTGCTGGCTCCGGGTTCATTTGGCCTGGCTGAGTCTTTGACAGCCCCCACCCCTGTGGGGGCTTTTTCTGGTTAGAAACATCTCTGCAGCCAGGATAGGAAAGTGCATTAAGGGGAAAAAAAAATAAAATACAACCACCTGCAGGAAAGCACTTGGAAAACTGTGGGGAGGCTGAGCCTGGTTCCAGGGGGTGCATTAGGGCTCAGGTCACTATTACTTGAGCCCTCAAGGTGGTTTGTGAAAAGATTTAAGTGCGAGAGCACGGGGTGGTGAGAAAAAGAGCAGCACAGAGAAAACTCCTTGAAAACGCTGTGCTTGGCTGCACTTCATCACCTCTGCTTTTGAATAATCTCTCTCTTGTAAGTGTCTTATTAAAAAGAGAGCTCAGGCGCTGTGATGATCGGGGCTTCTTCCCCCTCCATCCCCCATCCAGGAGGTTTTATTTGATGTGAAGGAAACAGAAGTCCTGGTACGGGAGAAGACTTCTCCCAAGGTAAGCGAGCGACACCCAAGGTCCGAGTGACTCCCGAGGCTGCCGATCTTGCGGCGCGGGGAGCCCGGCTGGAGGCGTCGTGGGGCCAGTTTAAACCAGGAGCGGGGACACCGGGGACTGACTGCAGCCCCCAACGCCGTCTCCCTCCTGTCCCCTGCGCAGATCCTGTGCCGCTACCCCTACCCCACGATCTCCTGCGTGGGACGCTGCGTGGACAGCAGCAATTTATTCGCCTTCTGCGTGGCGTAAGTGCTGCCCGTGGGCCCTGGGAGAGGGAACATAGAGGGCTGCGGGTCTTCGAAAATAAACAAGCAACGTCCAGGCGTGCAGTTGCAAGCCAGGGCCGAGCTTTCAGAGCCGCTCTCTCTGCCGGCTAATGTACGTGTTTCCATTTTTAGCGCTTCCCCGGAGAGCCCTGACGGGAGCACGTTCGACTGCCTGGTGTTTGCATCGAGTTCTGAGCAAGAATGCGAGGAAATCATCAGGCGAATCGGTAAGGGAATGGTTTATGTCACCACAGCGAGATCATGGAATACCAAGAGTCGCTATACTGGTCCACCACATGCAGGATCTAACTTAATTTTATTTTGTTGAGGGTCGGTCTCTTTTCCCAGGTAACAAGTGATAGGACAAGAGGAAATGGCCTCAAGTTGCACCGGGGAGGGTTGGTTTGGTTTAAGAACTGCTAGACAATGATTTTATTTTAAGAAACAGCTTCTAGGCATACCCAGACGGTTCATTGTTTCCACTAAGAACTTGGAGGAAACATTGTTTTCGAGGGATGTTATTTTAAAACATACTTTTCCCGCAGGAGCCCAGCCTGCTACCGCAGTTTAGCACCGAAGCAAGCATTCATAAAGCCCATCACTTGGAATTGTTGTTTTTTAACCTAAATGCAAGCTGCGTGGTGTTTCCCAAAGTACGTGGCTCCTGGGCCACTGCGGACCCTCAGGTTTCTTGCGGGGACATCCCTGCCAGCTGTCCCCCAACTTGCGGCGCCCCCCCCGCCCCCTCCCCCCCCCCCCCGACAGGCTGTACCCCCCAGGACAGACCTGCCCGGGTGATCTACCTGAGATCACTTAGCGTCGGCTAAAGTTTGAGATGGCGCTTAACTCTGATCCAGGCCTTTAAAGCAATTAAGTTTACAATGGGTGCAAGGATATCTTTTTTTCCTACAGGTTTAGCAGCAGGGAAAATACTTGTTTAAAAACCTGATCTTGCATCATTTTAGAATGTGTTTTTGGCAGCCCCGTGGCAGATACGGTAACGGCATTAGCCGGGGGCTGCGTTTGTCCCAAGCACGCTTGGAGCGGCGTAGGAAAGGGCGTTGAGGAAGTTGTGTAAGAGCGCCTGGTAAGGAGCGCCTCTTCCTCCAGCTGCAGGATTTAAGCACACGGAGTGGTTCGTCTGATAAGGGAGAGCCCCGGCCCCAGCCCCGAGCCCCAGCGGGCCCAGCCTTCGCCCGCGACACGGCCGTCCGGCAGCACCCCGAGCGACGCAGGCCCCGACTCCCGGGAGCAGGAGTCGGGATGGGTTTCAAAGTGCTGTTCTGGCCCTTGCTGTGGAAGGAGGTGCTGTGAACACGTCCGGTCTTCAAACAACGGCGCAGACGGCCAGCGCCGACTTCCCGCCCGCTCTCCCGTATGAACTGCTGCTGTTCTTCCTCCTGAAACGCCACTTCTGCCACGGCACTTCTAATTTCACTGAAATAAATCAAGATGAGCTAGCCAAACTACTTCCCTGTGCTACTCTTCCGTGCCAACGCCAGCCTTACCAGTGCAGCCTGTTCTTTAAGAGCTGAGGAGAGCCGGCCTCGCAATTCAATTTAAATGTTAATTACCTGTGCTTCAGCTGTAGTCTGAGCAGCTTCCCTCTACCCCAACCTAACAAGGTATGGCTGCTCCCAGAGGCACTGCCGAGAAAACCAGACCCGTCTCAGCAGCGCGCCCGAAGCGCTGTTCCAAAGTGGAGGCTCGAGTATAATCCTGTTTCATCAAAAAAGCTTAGATGGGAAATGAGAATCTTATTGAGCGCCCATCCCAGTTTGCTTAGCAGCCCATATGCTCCCAGGTATAATTAGCTTTTCCACTTGCATACCATCCCGCGCTGCTAGCGCTGGCTGCTGTTATTAACCGGGTCTTAGTCATGCGGCCCCATCCCACAGAAACTCACGGGCCGCAGCCGCGCACCCCCCCACCTCGGCACCCAGACACCGCTCAGGGAAGGAGCTGGCGCTTTGGCTTCGGGCAGACCGGTCACACCGGAACAAACTTCCCCTGCATCTACTGGAGAGAGGGGAAAAAAAAAAAGCTTAGTTCTAGAGTTGTGCCTGAACGGCAGACACCAGCAAGCAGTTAAGCTTTATTAAGAAAAAAAAAAAGCAAGCCCAAAGCCCCCCCAAAGGTGGAAGGCTGCTGCCTAGCCTAGGCCTGTCCGTCAGGCTGTTCCTCCTCTACCCCACAGCTGCAGGGCTCAGCTCTCGCTGGCCGAGAGCCACGACTCAAGCTACAGAAAGCCTCCAAAAACCTCCGAGGGTGGCCGGGGGCAAGTTCTCCAGACAAAATTAAGTTGCCACAGCAGCAGTCCAGGCTTACAGGCATCTACTGCTGACCTGCTGGAGCCAGGAGGAGGAAGCTTCTTCAGGCCCATACAAACCAAATGACAAAGACTCCTCAACATGTGAATGTAAAACATTTAATTTAAAAATGTTGACACTACAATATATAAAATAGCTATTATAAATGCACATAGTGTATTCTATAGCTGCCAGGTTTACGTTTTTAGGAAACTGTAAGTTACACTGTGGTTAAGACTTGTAGTTTCACCCTCTGAAAAAGTCCACATTTGATCACAGTGATGTATGGTCAGACTAACAGCCCCAATTGTTAAACACTTGGATCAAGTCATAACCAGTTTTATTGCAAAAGGACCCTGTACACATTTATATCAATTCTAGTACCTTACAAGTTTAGCTACCCAACAAGTCATTAACATACAGAAACATGCATGAGAAGCAAGAAAGATCACCCATCCCTTCTGCATATTAGCAACTTGTCACTCCTGAGCAACGAGGCTCACATCACTGAGGTTTATGTGAACAGTCACTTTTAGCATTCATCCTGAGTGAAAGATGGAATGACTTAAGTACAAATGCAACATATTATAAACAATTTCTTACAAAAAAGTCACAAATTAAAACCAAAGTATTTTACAGAATTTACTACAAAACACCGTAAAAACAGCCTTCACTTAAGCCCTCTCCCCCCGTATCCTGCGAGCCAACTGGATATCTTTGGGCATGATGGTGACTCTCTTGGCATGGATGGCGCACAGGTTTGTATCTTCAAACAGACCCACCAGATATGCTTCGCTGGCCTCCTGTTTCAAGAGCACAAGAAGAAGTGTCATTAGAAACCCTCAGTGAAGCACGCGCAGCGCCACGAGCGCCGCGGCCCAGCAGGCCGCTAGCAGTACCTGCAGCGCACCGATGGCCGCACTCTGGAACCTCAAGTCTGTTTTGAAGTCTTGGGCGATTTCCCTGACCAGCCGCTGGAAGGGCAGCTTGCGGATCAGCAGCTCCGTGGACTTCTGGTAGCGGCGGATCTCACGGAGGGCGACGGTGCCCGGCCTGGGTGGAGGAGGAAGGAGGGAGCGGGTGAGCCGGGGCAGGGGCCGCGCCAGCGCCTGGCCGTGCCGTGCCGGCGGCCTTACCTGTAGCGGTGAGGCTTCTTGACGCCGCCGGTAGAGGGGGCGCTTTTCCGGGCCGCCTTGGTGGCCAGCTGCTTGCGCGGAGCCTTCCCCCCAGTGGACTTGCGGGCGGTCTGCTTTGTGCGGGGCATT
>NW_008824894.1:1463290-1465778 GCF_000699105.1 Pygoscelis adeliae
GTGCGTGGGCGGGGAGGGGCGAAGCCCCTGGCGAGGGGACGAGCTCTGGCAGCGCCTCCGGCGTTGATTGCCCGGTTTTATCGTTGCGGCGGGCTAGGAACGCTTGTCGCGGGACTCGGGTTTGGACCGGGCAGCCCTGCTGGTCTGTGAGCCCCCAAAAGCGGGGAAGAGCCTGACCCTCGGCCCTGGGAAGGCCAGGGCGGGCTGCGCGCCCGCCCCGGGAGGACGCAGGGGTTGGGGCTGCGCCCCTCCGCGCCCCCACGGCCCTGGGAAGGCCAGGGCGGGCTGCGCGCCCGCCCCGGGAGGACGCAGGGGTTGGGGCTGCGCCCCTCTGCGCCTCCATTCCCCAAATCCCGCTGGCTTTGTGGGTCACCTTCAAACTCCCAACGCTAAAGCGAATTGCAAAGTTTCATTGCAAGTAGAAAGCCGGAATCCATGTTCCCTGTTGGTAGCGCCTAGGAAGAGAAATAGCCGGTAAATAAAAAGACTGTCTTTCGGGGAAGTTGCTGCCTTAAGTTACGCCTGGCTATATGTTACTATTTCATCGTATTTGTAGCGACTGCTGGGAGCGGAGGCAGGTCCCTGTCCCCGTGGGAAGGGTACCTCCGTCAGGAAGAACAGGTCCCGCGTGCCCCACAGTTGTAGCGCGCAGAATATATATAGCGAACACAAACAGGCGCCTGCTTAACTGCCGCTCCTGAAGGTATCCGTGAGCTCGGCGAACCGGAGCGCGGCCGTCATCACCCAGACTTTGCGTGAGGTTTTGCATCCTCCCCAAATGCGTAAGTCTCTCGGGCCAACACCCGGCGCGGCAGGCGGGGCGAGGATTGCCGCGGCGGCACGTAGGGAGCGTGTCTCCCGCTTCTCCCGCCTGCTCGGGTAAGTCAAGCAAACGTGCACCAATATGGTGCGACAGGACCGTCACGTGCACCGGGGCCGGGGCTGCCGGAGGGACGTCGTCTCCTGCGCATCTCCTCTGCCTCTGGTCCTCGTTTTCAGGTTAATTTTCTTTCTTGTAAAGGAAAATGTTAATGATTTATTGGAGACAAAAAGCTGCATCAGTAGAGTGGCTTGGGAGGCGTAGGTAAACAATCATCTGCGTTGCACAGGTTTTGGAAATTCCGAAGTAAAGAATTCCCCTTTCATCCGAGTTGCTCACGCTTAGGAAGAAGAAGAAATCTAGAAACCTGTTCTGACGGTAACAGCAACATTTATTATTTTTAAGAGCGTGCTCCACTGTCACTCATGGCAGGAGACCAGTGCTTAATGTTTGTCACCAGGAGTTGAGAGGCTCCTTAGATATTTCCTTTCCCATGGTTTTGCAGCGGTGGCTGCTTACGCTTCTAATTTTAGAGATACTTTTGGGTTTTTGTTCTCTTGAAGACCGAGGAAAAGCTGTGCATCCTCTCGGATGAAACAGGCTGAGGGAAAGACGTACGCGCCAAAGCTGGAGAGAGCAGGCGAGCGCGCGTTGACAAGGACCTGCGCGAAGATGGGAGTAAACGCGCCCTGGGCACGCGTACCTGGCACGTCCTAAACGTTTCTCTCTTGCTCGGCAGAGCGTGCGGGCGAGTTGTCCTGACCGTGAAACAAGAGAGAACTGGAAGAGGAAACGGTGTCAGCACCAGGTTGTCAATTAAACATCAGCGGACAAGGATCTGAGCCCGTGGTTTCCGAATCCCTGTGCACGAAGATGGTGTTTTCAGTGTGATTTGTCGATAATTGAAGGGTTTTTTCCTGCGGGTTCACTGGTGACCGTGATTTTATGTTGGGTAAATAGGTGTGTGTATGTAGACAGTAACTGAAATACCTCCACACGTACTGACTTATGCAAAGTTGTCCTACTTGACCAAGAGCTGCATAATTATCGTACTCCAGCCTCCCGTGGAGGGTTGTTAGGTGAATAAGGAGGTATTGATATCCTGTGACTTACTCCTCCAAATGCGGGGGAATAAGCTGTTAAATTACCCCAGTAAAAGCCTGCCCGCCGTAGCTGCTGAATCAGTGTAAATGAGAATTAAAAGAAGTTACTTCCCTCCCCAGAACAGCCGCACAGGCAGCACGCAGACCAGGCCCGAAAGTTTATTATTAACATCGTTCACCCCACGCGTGCTGGCAGAGTTAAAAAAAGGTGTTTGCCTTCTAAATCCTTGCTGCCCTTTACCACACAGCTGGAGGATCCCAGCGAGGGAAGCGGTTCTGTGTGGAGCCCAAGAGATCAAAGTCCTATTAAAAGAAGCTCAAACCATTTCCTCCCCCGGGAGAGAAATTAATTTACGGAGGAAGCTCTTTGCATGGGAATTCGTCCGCTTCCTTGGAACACGGCTCTTTCAGGGGGGGATTTTCTCCCGGGGGAGGATGGGGAGCCCGTGCGATCTTCTGATGACCCAGCACCCTGGGGCCTTTGGTGTCACCTACTCGGAGGTAGGTTCCCCACGTGGCTCGCTGGGCCTTCCTCCTCCTCCTCCTCCTCCTCCTCCTCCTCCTC
>NW_008824894.1:1467263-1486919 GCF_000699105.1 Pygoscelis adeliae
AGTCTGGGGGGGGCTCCTCAGGCTCCTGTGGGGGGGGGCGTCGTGAGGAGATGGGTGCCGGGCTGTGCGGTGGTCCCCAAGGACCGAAAAAACCCTGCGGGCGCGCACCTCGCCGTGCTGCCGGTCTGTGAGGGGTGGCTCGAGCGGGGTCCCTTGTCAGGGCAGGCGTCTTTGAGAAGTTGTCCCCAGGCGAGCTACGGGAATGCTTGGCACATGCGTGTGGGGAACATCCCCCATAGGAGATGCTACGTGAGAATCACGGGAAGTGCGGGTCCCGTTCCCGCCTTTTCTTACACCGCTCGGGTGCGATTCCTCTGTGCAGGAAGCATGGTTGGTGTGTATCGCCTCTCGGTGTGTATCGCCTCAAAGAGTGCCTTCAGTGCCTCAGTGAAGGCTTATTGCTGGAATGTGTCTTCCCTAAGGAAAAAATACCGTTTCACCGCGTTGTCCCAAGGATACGCGACCTCCTGGAGCTTGTGCTGTGTGAACTTGGGCTGTGATAAGTTGTTTGGGTTGGAAGTTGTGGTGGTGATGTTCAGTTCCCCTTTTGCAGTAGGGATAACGGGGTGGACAGAGTGAGCGTTGTCTTTGTGAGGATGGGCTAGCGATGGACACGTAGTGGATGGAAATAGGTCAGGTGTTCCCTGTCCTCCTTAAAAGAAAAAAGTTTGGGACTGTTCCTTGTGAACAAAATATGTGTGCCGAACTGTCTACCTTTATCACCTTAGGGCTTGTCTGCATACAGAAAAAATGTCGTACAAATTACCCCTATCTCTTGCTTGTGTTGATACCCCCACCCAAAATGAGAAGGGCAGGTTCAGAGTGTGGTCTCTATTCTTTTAGTTTGCGTTTTCATAAAGTTGCTGATGGGCTTCTTCCCTGTGTTCACACTACGATACACGGAATAAAAAGAGCTGCAAGGAATGCAGAGGCGTGGATCCGTACAACCCGTACGCCTGCTGCAGGCGTCACAGGCTATTTGACATCCTCTTCCTTCAGGCTGTTCAGAATATTGAGTCCGCGGCAGAACGAGGGCTTCTAGGTTTTACGTCCATCGTGAAGATCCTATTGTGATCTTCAGGGAGCTGGCAAGTCACAGCCTCATAAGTTACTTTAACTGTAGACACCATCAGAAATAAAGTTTGACCGCCTGATAGGAGCAACTGGAATGAAGGAGTCTGCTAGGACTGTTGCTGTAGCGGTAAAGGAGGGTACAGGACGTGCCCTTAGAGGTGGAGTGACACCAAGGACAGAGAAGCAATCGGGCAAAAGCAAGAGGGGGAAAAACCCAGGTGACAAGAGATGAGGTAGAGAGATTGTAGAGGTAGATGAGGTAGAGAGATTCCTCTACCTACACTAGGTAGAGGAAGGCGAAGGTGGTAACATGGCTAAGCATGACCATGGAAACAAGGATATCAAGGATTAGGAAAGAAACGGTGGAGGAAAGACTTCAAGAAATGGGAAGAGAAGAAGGAAGATCAGGACCCGGTAGCTGAAAAGGACAGAGGAGGAAAATGGGACAGCATGGAACAAAGGTGGTGGTGCAATTAGCTTCTTTCCAGAGGGCAAAACATGTATTTTCAGATGGATGCTAAAAATACTTCAGTGAAAACAGTTGCAGAGAAGCTGAATAACCATAAGTGCAGGATGGGTTTGGGGGCTGCAGAGTGCTGACAGCGGGATGCGAGCCATACTTTGAAAGTCTTGGATTTGTACACTAGGTCACATCATACTGTAAACCTCCTTCTGATAACATATGGGAACTTATTTGGTGGTCGTTCATGTGAACAAGTTGTGTGTTGTCAAAATGTAAATATTTTCTTCCTTTTTTTTTCCCTTAAATATAGTTTGTTTCCATAAAATGACATGAAGGTTACAAGTTGTAAACTCAAGTAAGCTTAATTATCTGCATACTTTGTTATTCCCTGGGGACAGGCAATCTGGTGCTGGGGATCTCTGCCTTGGAAAGTTTTGGTTGTATTTGTTAGGAAACGTTCCAATTTCCGTATCAGTGTCAATTTCTAAACTCTTGGTATTATTTGCATGAGATTTTTGGGTACTTTGAACTGCAGTTCTAGATCCCGTCAGGAAGCCTTTATATTTGTTCTAGATGTATGGCAAAAGAAAATCTGAGGAAAAAAAAAAATAGAATTATCGATGCTATCTCACACCTTTGGCACTGTTTGCTAGCGGAAGAAGAGCCTAAAAAACCCCTTTGATTGTGTCCTTGGTAGCAGTCGTAGCGTTGCAGCTAGATGTTCCTGGAGACCAAGTCATTCTGGTATATGCCAAACTTTACTATTTAATTATGAATGGTGTGTTTCTCATCTGGGGATCTGGTATTCCGTTTGTAGAATTCAAGTGAGTAATGAAATACTCGACAGCTGCTGTTGTGTTCTCTCTGGGTTGCTGGATTAGAGATTTCTGCGTGTGGCTGTTTCTTGCGATCCCGCAGCTCCCGTAGCAGGATGAGGTCAGTGTATTCCTCAGAACAAACGGGTGAGATGGGCTCGTTTCTGGGGTACCCTGCGGGCTGGCGTGGCTTTGATCTGCTTCGGGCGGCGTGCTGTGCAGGGGTTAGTTGATTGCTCGCAGTGGGAAGTGGATTTGGTTTGGGTACGCTCTGTCAAACCTCAGCTAAGTATTGACTTTGCACTGTTTCTTAGCGCTAGCTGGCATGGTTATTTTTGTGTGTATCTATCTCAGTCTTTAATGTGTTATCTACAAATGTGGATAGAGGCTGAGTTCAAAGAAACCGAAAGCAGGCGATCAGTCACCGAGTACTACGGTGTAGTTTTGGTACAGTCTATCCATTTGGCTGTTGCCATCTTAATTGGTTTTCAGTCAGACTGGACTCTTTAATTGTGAATTGTAAAGATTGTATCCACTGCTTGGCTTTTTATTGATCTGGCAGAATTTAGATAAGTGAAAGTGGAGCGCTTCTTTGTTCACTGTGCATTCACCTGAAAGACAGTTTAATAACTCTGCAGGAAAGCAAACATTTGGGTGAAGATAAATTAACCCATTTAATAAAAAAAACAAAGAGTGCCTTCATTCTAGTCTATTCAAAATACACATGCTCTAAAGCAGTGTGGAAAATATTCTGATTTAGGTGATAAACTCTTTGGGGCACAGATTTGTTGAGCATAACCCAGATCATCACTACTCAAGATAATTCTCTTGAGTGTGCCTGTCTTAAATATGAGCAGCCATCCTGTAAATAAACTTCAGGTTTCCGTGTCCCCACAGGCTGTACCCCCACTTGAGTTCTGGACCGAGATGCCTGGCAGAGCATCCTGTCCTCCTTTGTACTACAGCAAGCTAAGCTTTGCGGTTATGCCTTTGCAGCGTAAAAGACAAAAACCTTGTCTTTCCTTTTGCACGAGGGGAGGAATTGTGGGAAATTCCTGAAAGATTAGTACCCTGTAAGTAGTGCTAGAACTGCATCCACGCGGTTGGTCGTGCTGTCATGTTAGTGACTGCTGGCTTGCACTCACCCAAGCTTTATCTTGCAACCATTTTGATGCCAGCCATTTAGAGGTAGCAGGACTAGTGCACTTGAGTGAAGGACATTTTAAGTGGGGATGAAAATCAGGTTGGTGCAATGCTTTAGTTATAGCTCAAATCAAAGACATTTTTGTACCTGCATGTTTTTGAGTAGTGCCTTGTCTGGTGGTTTCTCAGCCTTAAATAGGAACTCTGCTTAGGACAGCAATGGAAATACGGGTTAAGAAGAAATAAAAATAGCAAGATCATAGGTGGACTTGGATTTCAATGAAGAGCTTGCATGCGCAGTCTTATTTATCTCAAAATCTTATGTTTAAATTCTTACTCAAAACCAATGACACAAAAAAGCACCTCGAAGCATTTGTAGTAGCAGAGAGTAATCCTTATCTTCTTATCAGTGGACAGTGTCTTATCACTGGCAGGGCGAACACAGCATGTCTGATCTCAAACGTGCGGAAAGAAAACCAAAAACCAGATGTGTAGCTAACATGTTTTCAGGGTTGTTGCTTTTTCTGTAAGTGGCTTGCTCTTCTAGGATCCGTAGCATTTGTCTGCATAGTCTGTTAGATTATACTTTTGATGTGCTTGAATTGGGTGGTCTTCACAACCTAGCAAATATGTTTAGGATTTGAAATTGGTTTTGGAAGCCTTTTCGTGTTCTTTTTAAACCATCAGAACTCTTAAAGTAACAAACTGTTGCCCTAATTCTGCTTTGGTTTTACTGGTGACAACCCTTAGATCAATAAGCTGATATGGACTTACACAAAAATAGAAACTAGCCCTGTTGTTTAAACAAAACAAACAAACCCAAAACAAACATACACACACACGCAAACAACCCAGAAAACAAAAACAACAACAAAAACCCCATGCATTTTTAGGCTTCAGATTTGGTAATAACCTTGGAGATAGTTAGGAAAGCACAGAAAAGTTAATACTTCTAAACCGGGGACTTACCAGTGGTCTACTACATTGCCAGCTTATCAGGCAAGTATAAGCTGGTTATTATTGCTATTTTTTAAGTCTGTGTGAACTTCACTGAATACAAGTCCATGGCAAACTGTTATTAGGAAGTGTGAATAGTTACAGGAAGTTGGAAATATAAAGTATTGGAGTGTGAACAGGAAGGGCTCCCTTCACAGTATGTGCTTACCACCGCATACATACACTGAAAAATAACGCTCTAGATTTTATGGTTCTTCAAAGGATGAGTGTTGAAAGCTGCAGCTTGAGAGATGGGCTAGCGGGCGGTGTGGGTCGTTTGGCCCGATCAGTACAGGCTCTGTGCAGGGCTGCCCCGTCCTGCTGATTATGCTCGTGTTGAGGCCGTAAGGTATTTCTCCCTTGTGTTGAAGTGGGACTGGAGCTGTGGTTTGCTTGCTATGTTTACGCTTAATAAATGAGTATTTTTGGATATCAAAAGTGACAGGGAACTCACATACAGATAACTGCTGTATAGGTGGCATATAAATATTTTGTGGCGTGAAAAGCTTCATGTACTGGTTTGACATTTTCAGAATGAGTTTTGGTCTGGCTAGGCTTGGTATTTCAAAAATCCAAAACTCTGTGAAAGGGGAGAGGGATTCAGTCATGCAGAATTGTTCCAACTTGGAAAATGGTTCTTTAAATTTTTTGATTAAAAACAAAAAAAGCCTTATGTTAATGCTTATACATTGCTTACATTAGCATATGGGATAATTTTTTGCGGCATGGGAGACAGTGAAAATTAATAAGTTCTGAGGCTTTCTAAAAGAATTAAGAGACTTTCCCATTATATCAATTTTTCTCATTTTGTAGGTTTGCCTAATACTTTTTATATTGTGTGGCTTTATTTTAAGGAAAATCTTGTTGGAATTCAGTATTTTATTTTCTTTAGATCTATTCTTTCCACCGGAATAAGGTTTTTCTAACTTCTATGAGCAGCTGAAATGTGCAGCCTTCTTGTTACAAAGGGTCTGACCGATGTCCTCTGGAAAATCTTCCTGCAGTGCATTACAGCGTTTCTGCCTAGCTGTTTGCTGGATGTTACTGCCCCTGTAACGACGTGGCGGGAGGGAATGTGTCAGTACATCAGTTAATCACGCTTATTGTGTAGCATATTAGCATGAGCTAACTGTCACTGGTAGACTGTATTAATATACCAGGCTGTGGACCGGGGCAGCCGGAGAGCAGATGCGCGTTCCCTTCTGTTAACCCTGTTATAAGGAGCTGTAATTTCTGAGAGGAGCAAAATAAAGAGCTGGAGCAATGATGTCTTCAACTGTTGCATCGAGGCTCATGAGAACCTGCTTGTCAGGACCCTAAGAGCCATGCTCATTTTCAGAGGATGCCGAGGTGGTGTTTTGTTCCTTCCGTTAACTTTTTCTTTTTGCTTTTTAAAAACCAGATAAATCTTTTTGAAAGCACAAGAGACAGGGCTGAAAGAGATGGTGAGAAGTTACTTGGTCTATCCCTTTGCCTAACGGAATCACCTCCATCTAAACTGTTTCTAAGAATTTTTTTGTCTAATTGTTGTTGCCTTTTTAATATTGGGTCTGTTAGTTTCCTCCTTAAAAATTCCTTAGATTAGATTTTGGTGAAATCGGTGACTGCAAGAGGGAGACAATCACGGAGGTGTCTGTCTTATAAAGACTTTATATACTTTTCTAAACTTTTTGTAACATTCAGCGCAGCACTTGCAAATCAGGTACAAAGTTGTTACTGAAAGCTATGCCCTGTGCGTGCACGGAGCCAGCCAGCGCTTCCCCTAGTGTCCTAAATTAATGAATGGTGACGTGCCAGCAGGCTGTAGAGCAAGTGCAATTTCTAGCTACCTTTTTTTCCTCTACTTTATTGAGAGAGTTTGTCTTTTGTATCAGGACAATCAAAAAATACAAAGCCTCACCAGAAGGGTACACAGGGAGATGCTAAAGGCTTGTACTTTCTCAAACTCCACCTAGTGATGACAGCCAATTTAGATGCTTGTGATAATTTTCTTAGCAATCTCTGTCTTGTGTATTTTGATCAGTGCTTGATGCAGTTAATACCAGTTTGACATTTGAAATACCAGTTGGAATGAATGTTCCCTTAAAATGAATACCAACAATTTATTCTCTTCTTAGCGTTGTTGCGGGCTGCCTTCTGACTCATACACCCTCACCCTGCCGTGGTGTTCATTCAGGTTTAGAAGGTTATTGTTACGACAAGAACAGTTCTAGGTTTTCTTTGAAAGAAATGTTTCAGTTTTAAGTGTTAAAGTGCAACGATGGCAATAAAAGTGCTAGCTCACTGAAATGCTTGATACTGGCCTGACTTTTATCTCTTACTAAAAGTCAGAGATGTTTAATTTAATATAGTTATCAGAACACTGGCAGAAGAGAAACTTACACCAAGTTTGTGGTCAGACAAGAAAAAAATCTTAGATCATCCCCTAGCTATTTGTTGGTCAAAAATTGCAAATACATTTCAGTAGAGCATACTGGCTTATTAAGAATGACGGCACTGTTAATTACAGTTAAGAAATTAAGGTTGGATTGTTTTTCATCATCATATGCCTAGAATTTCTTTAGATTAATAAGCAGTCATGCGCATATGGAAAGGGAAATAGTTTCTTGAAACTATACCTGATGAATATCTGCAAACATCTGAATTAATTAGTCAATATTGCTTTACTTGTTAGCCTTCATCTTCAGCATGTCACCACAGTTCAAAAAGAAGCTGTCAGTCCACACCCAATATGCTCAGAGGTGATTTTTCTCCTCTAATTTTCAATAGACTGTGAGCTTTCATTAATAGCCCTTGAATATTACCATCACAGCAGAAATGAAAACAGCAGATGCCTCAGGGCAATCGTGCAGCTTTACAGCAACAAAAAAATATATTGTCTGCACATTTAAAAAGTCTTGAGAGTGCCACCAGGTTTATTCATGTGTTGATTAGTCAAAATGGAAAATGAGAGGTTGTGGCATAGCCTGGGATTTGACTGCTTTCCCTTCGGTGGAGAGCTGGTATACACCTTGATGTCAACGTACCTGTTTGAAGTGCAGTCTGGCATGGGGTCATATAATGGTGCTTCTTTGGACCGGTCTATCTGTGTGCGTAGGACTTTTATTCTGAGGTGTGCCTGCCTTATGGAGTGTCGAAAGAGTCCACTGGGCTGCAGCAGACACGGATGAAGTCTGATTTGAGTGCTGAACGGAAGAGAAAATTGATTGAATGGCTAACATTGATTCTTCAAAATCAACCAGTAAGAGTTGGCTTTTATCTTTGTGCTGGCACATGTGTTATGGGATGCAGGTTCATGCTTGTTAGATAATCACCGTGTTTTGTTTGAAACTCGCAACAGAAAATGTCTGTTCACAAATGTAAGCCTTTCCAAAGAGGCTGCTGCAAATCTGGTTGGCATTTAACCCGAGAAGAAGCAGATGCCATTTCATTTTCAGATGTAGATTGGTCTGGATGAGAGCACTATAGATCCGTCATTTCTTGTGGAGTTTTGGTTTTCTGGTTTTGGTCCAGTGTGAGTCTAGACCTTCAAACAGTTCATGTACTGTCTTAAAACTGTTGTGAGCATGGGGCTGCAATTGATCTACGAGCTGTTTGTTAAATCATGAGGGCTCTTGGCGTGGTCAGGAGAAGGAAGGCTACTGTGCTCTATTTCTGAAGCACCTCTTGTGAGACAAGATGTTGAAGGTTAGCTGCCTATAAATGCTCATAAAAATCTGTAACTGAAACCCTGAGCTATGTAATGGCTTGTATGGAAATAATATTTTTCTGAATTAGCCTTTACGAATTCTTGCAAGTGGGATGTTTCGTTTTAGGGAACTAGCAGAGTGAGTAACACAAGTTTTAAAACAGCCCAGCCCTGTTCCCAGCCTTCACTAGTGTTTCTACAGTTCCTAGCCCCGGGTAGGCTTTGTTAGTGATTGAATCGATGGCGAGAGAAGTATAGTGTGGAAAAACTTTCTGGAAGCTGGAACTTTAATTTTTACAGCACAGGACATCAGTGTATTATTCAGACCTTAATTCGTTGTAGTCTAGTGCAGCAAACCTGCTGCATGTTAACTCCATTTGAACTCTACCTTTCTGCAGACGTTCTCCATGTGTCTGAGGCTACAAACACGCTAGGATAAAGAAGTATCATCTATCCGATCCAGTTAATGTAAGATAGATAATTTATCTGGATATAAGCTGAATAAATGACCATAATAGACAAGTCTGTGGATGGATGTTTTTGTGAAGTAATTAGTAGTAAAATATTTAACTGCTCATATTTAAGCACATGTTGATATGTTGTGCTGACAGTTAAACCAGGTATAAACCTCAACAGCGTACAGCTGTCTGGATGCAGTAAGCTCCAGTATTTTCACTGAAACAGTTAGGCTCAACCCACATGTTATTGAAAAATAATTATTTCAATATGATCCTGTTTTCATAGACTCAGCACTTAACACAGCTGCTGTAAGGAAGGATTAACAGCAGCTAAATAGTTTGTAGAGCAGAAACCAACCCACAGAGTGATGAGGGTTGTCTCAGTTGGGGGTGATCCATGTTTGAAAACAGGGAGGTGTACTTTAGGCACAGCTGTGTTGTTTACATAAAGTAGCAGTGTCAAATTGAAAACATGTCATTTAAACTTGGAAAAAATTGGCTGTGTTTTTAAAACATTGCATCAACTGTCTAAATGCTTAGTTAATTTTGAGGTCATGTCAAGTAACACGTACTCATGGCCAACTAATTTGGGGGGAAAAAAAGAGATCAAACTCAAGGAAATGTAAATGTAAACTCAAGGCTTTATGCAGAGTTCTGGATCTTGCTGAATGGATTTTAAGGAAACATCTCTGAAATGTAGTGCAGTTAAATGTTTGCATATGCCCGTGCTTGGATTGTTTTAATTAAAAAGGGGAAAGCTTTGTGTAAACAAATACTTGTGTTTAAAATGGATTTTATTGGTATGGCTTGGTCATATACATTTCATGGTCCACTGACGCAACAAGTTTATGCTTTTTAAAGAGAGCACACCATCAAAAAAAAATGACTCAAATTGTTTTATTCGTCGGGTTTGAATGACACAACTTGATGTATGCCAAGCCTAAGGGATGCACAGCTCGAGGGAAGTCTGAACAAGCACCTCTTTCCCCTGACACCCGCAGACTGTAACACAATTGTAAGTCAGTGGAGCTTGTGTCTTCGCTGTTCACAAATGTGATAAATGTTCATTTTATTGAGTTAACGCCGAGTTGAAAGCCTCGATTTTCTTTCCTCGTCAAGACAGAGCGTTGGTGAGCTACTTAGCTACAACATGGTATTCCTCTCAAAACAGAGCCATTTTTGCTGTAATTGTGGAAACCAAACAATGTTTTGCCTGAAACTGGTGCAAGGCTGTCTTCCCGTGATGGGCTGGCACCATGCTGTAGTGTCTCTCTTTTATTTTTTCCTTAGTTTTTCAGTGTAGACAAGACACAACTGTTTGTGTCTGACATTTTTCTTTTCATTGAAAAATGTCCTGATCATTTCTGATAGTTGCCAACATGTGTTATTTTTAGCATGGACTTTTGCAGGCAGTCAGTCAAAGTTCTTATCTGTAAAGTATGGGTAGTAGATAGTTCTTTCCTCGTGGTTGAATTGAATTACTTGCATTGTTGTCCACCCCATGATCTGCTTTGAAATCCAAAAATAGAGTTACAGTAGCGATCAGGTTACTGTTGAATATGACTATTGTACTTGTTGGTGTGTTACCCTTAGTTTTCTGTAATGTAGCAGTTTGTGTTTTAGCTTCTGCAGTACACGCTATCCTTTAGCACTTATTTGGAAGTGTCCAGCTCAACTTCACTTGCTAAATCAGTCAGATGCCTAGAAAAAGGAAAACTTGTGAGTGCTGCCTACCTATTTCTGTAGCAAAAAGTAGGGGAGCCACGGGCTATAGATGTGAGCAGTTGTCTTATCACTGAGGTACACAATGAGTTATACGAACTCTTAAAACAAAAAAACCTCCACAACCAAACAAGCCCAACTCCATGCATCTGTAATAAGTCTCTCCAACTCTCACTTTCTTTATTTGCCCTTAGACTGACATTATTGTCAAGCTCTAATGGAAAAGGGGAAATCTAACAGCTTTAAAATCACACAGTGCTGTCTGCTGTGTGACCTTTTTCCAGTTGATGGTTCAATTTATTTAGGTGATAAAGAAAACACTGAGGCATGTGAAGTCTATCTTCTTGACAGATGTGAGCTTACTGAAACTTTTTCCTCATCCTTTTCTCCTTCCTCACATTCACAGTCAGCCTTTTGTTTTTATAAAGTGATCCATGTATTTTTCTTTGAGGTTTAAATGCTTTCTAATCTTTTCAAGGTTTACAAAACTGCACCTGGCTGTTGAGGGTATGGAAAGGCAAATAGACTGATAGTTGTTGAGATGTACTGGAAGAAAGATGTTTGCATTTTGTGTCAAGTGATGCATGGCGTATGCAAAAGCTGCTCCTGATATGAAGTGTGAGGATTTGGTCAGGTCTCTGAGGTTATTTAGAAAAATATCATTAAATATGGAAAATGGGGAAATATCCAATAGTGGTGAGCCACAGTAACTGATAAAGATTACTGGTAAAACCTGGTCAGAACTTTTCCTGAAATCATGATGAAAACCTTCAAGATTGCTGCTAAAAGTGTTTGTTATTGTTTGATATTCAGCAGTGATTCCTGTGAGGCTCTGTTTCAATATTAGATTACATCTGCCAGTAAGTAAAAAATATTGTTTATTGAATTGTCTTAACTACTGCTCGTATTAGAAGGATGCTAAACATTTCCTTGCAGAGGTTTAGGCAGGCTGTAAGCCAGGCTGCTGGTAGCCTGCAGCTGTCGGTTGAGGGGTTTGGTTGCCTTGTGCCCACCCCTGGGAACAAGGAACTAAAACTGCTATGAAGTTAGGTTGGTTGTTTCACTTTTTTGCTCCCAAATCCCAAGAAATCTTGGGAGTCGAAGGCTGTGTTCCCTGTCAGGAAGCTTGCTTTGCATTGAAATGCCAGCATTTTATAAGACGCCGTGGGAATGCTGGTATCAAACCCTTTCTCCAAAAGGGTTTGGGCTGTGTGGTGACTGGAAGCAATAAAAGCCCCAGGCTAGGCAACCTGCCGAACTCCTTGCTACACCAAGGGATTCCTTAAAAAGCCAAGCCTTCTAGTAGCCCTGTTGATTTGCCAGGAGATGTGTAAGGGTTTTATAGGGAATTGCCGATGCAGGGAAACTGAATAGCTGTTCCAGAATATCCATTCTGGACTAATTATTTTAGAATGACACTGTTCTTTAAATTCCCATTTTTTTTTTTCTCTTATTCTGGAATATCTTCTTTGCCCTAAAAGCAAAAACTCCTGAGCAACGTCAGAGCTGCATATCATGGGTTTTCTCTATCAGTAATGATATGTTAAATGAAAGGTGCATTAGTAGGATTTTTATTGAGTATCCTGTTGGAATAAGTAGATTCTGTCATGCACCACTGACTCATTTCGATTGGAATACCACAGTTCAGTAAAAGAAAATAATTGAGTCATGGGTTTCTTACTTAAAGTGTGTCTGATATTATCTTTTGCAATAAAATTTTATGAGGGTGAAATGAATTTAGAGAGCTGATTAAATATGGACAGCTTTTTTCCTCGTGTTGGGGTGGCTCTTTGAGCTTAAGAAGAAAAGAGCAGTTTTGAAAATATTTTCAATAGATAAGCATTATTGAATTAGAAACATCTATATCTACGGTTAGATATTTTCTCCTGGGTTTTGCAATGCTGCCTACTTTGCAGGCAGTCTGTTGGGTAAGCACACCCTGGTTTACTTCAGATAATTTTATCTGTGTTAGCTCAAACCACTAATTTAAACTTTTAAAGCTAAGCTGGTGATTTTTTTTAAATATATATTTTTTTTTTTTCTGAAACTGACTTAGGAAAACTTTCTCCAGCCTGCTGTCTGGACAGATTGGTGCCAATAGGAGCTTCCAGCAAAGGAAAGCTGATGAGCAACTGAGAGCAGTGACCTCTGTCATTCAGACTGCAATATTCAGGAAGGCTGTCTGTCTGCAAATGAGGTGAACTGGGATCACCTGAAACTTTATGAAGAGGTCTATGGCCTCGTGCAGTCTTGTCTGAAACAGCAGGACATGACTGATACAAAAGTGCCAGCAAAAGCCCCCAGCATTCCCATACGCTTTTATGCCGATGAAATTATATCTTTGCCAGCGTGATCCTCAACTGAGAGAAGACACAGGGTTAAAATAAATGGTAATGGCAGAAGAGCATTTTCTTCCTGATATCTGAAATCTTATCAGGAACTTAAGCCTTGGTTTAAAAAAACCCCACACAACCAAACACTTTATTTGCAGATTTCTTGGTTAGATTTGCCTCTGTGGGCTCCTTTGGACAGTAGCTAGTGCTAAGAATCTTTATACAGTCCTGAACTAGTAATTCTTAATATTAGTGCTAATAATAAAGTAAAGTGTCTGTGCCAGGCTGGACTGTGTAGAAATGACCAGACCCTGCGCTGTCTGACCGTGCCCTGGGCTACCTTCTCTGGGTTAGTTTCTTGTGGCCAAGGAGCAGCTGCAGGGATGGAGTCCCACTGACAGCAGCCAGTGCTTTGAGTGTGGACCTGCCCGCGAGTGTAAAAGATGTCCGTAGTTCATGCTGATCTAACACCAGATAGCACCGGTACCAGGCTCTTATGCAGGCCTTTACTAAGGGTGCTCTAGCATAGTTTCATGGGTTTAAACACACACCCACATGTACGCGAAATCTAAATGACAGTGGTGTTAGATCTCACTATTGTCCTACATTTACAGACAGCGTCTTAGACTGGATTAGCCAAACAATTATCTAATGGTTTTCTCTCTGGTGTCGGAGTGCTGCAGAAGATTCAGATCCTGTTTATGAGCCTCTGCACTCTCTTTGGGCCCGAAAGGAATTTTGGCAGAAAGGGGATTGACTGGGAGGAGCAAAGAGGGCTGCAAAGGAGAGGAGCTCATCTTGGGGCCTACGTAAAGATTTCAAATAGCGCAGGGGGTGTCGGAAGCAAAGGAGGGCCCGGCTTTGCATCATGGGAGCAACAAGGGTTTGGAAGAGTTGGTTTTACTCCTTTTGTTTCCGTGCTTCTCAGTATTGTTTCTCTCCCCAGTCTTCCTGATCCCCCTGTTACAAAGCAGAGACTTGTGTGTCAGCGTGCATCTTCCACTGATTTCAGGGAGCTTTGGGTAAGGCTTTTAATGAGGAATTTAGAGCTCAGCTGTCTTCATGCATTACCAGCACATTTTCCTGAATTGAGCTCACGCCACTGCGTGCGTGACCTTATGTCAAGTTTGGCAGAAAGTTTTTCCGGCCCTGGAACGCGGTACAGATGCAGGTATCCTCCTGTACTGACCCACTTGAGCGTGCCGGGTGCGAACAGAGCCAAACCAGTAAAGCTGCAGCAAAGCGAGAGATCTCTGCAGCAGCAGGCAGTGATTGTGACCAGGACAAGGCTGCAGTTGTTGAGTTTAAAAATGAAGCTTCTAGGTTAGAGCTTCTCCTTGGTTTCTTCCCCTCCCCCTCCTTCTTTCTAGGTTTCATTTTTTTTTTTTTTTTTTTTTTGTGGTGGTGTTTGGAAGTACAATTTTTTTCTTTTCCCCCCACCCCACTCATCTTTTTTTCCTGCAGCTCCCAAAGCAGGTTGCCGCTGGATTCCTCCAGGGCAGAGGGGGAACTAGTTGCAATTACTAGCTGCAGATGTAAACACTTGCTGCCCTGCCCTGGAGAGTCCAGCTGCTACTAGCAATTAAAGACAGTTAGCAGTTCCCCTGCTAGTGTAAATTCTTGGGGAGAGTAGTTGCTGCCCCTTCCCACATCCTACCCCAGAGGAAGTGGAATGTCAGTGAAGTAGCGTTGGGGTTTTTTTGTAATACTTTGCAGCTCCTGTCAATCTCTGGGAGTTCCCAAAGCTAGTCTAAGAACCTCTCCTCTTGTCTTCCTAGTGAAATAAGCTTTAATTTCCAGTAGCGTCCATCCTGTTCAGCAGCAAATTCAATTCAGCCTGGGGACTTTGATCTACATTGTTCTGGCCAGTCTTGTCCTATTTGTTTAGAATTGCATTTGTCTTCATTTAGTAGGACTTATAAATGATAAATTTTCCTCCAGGAGTGTGGGTGTTGCTGTTGATGTTAATGTAGTATCAGAAGAAGACCATGCTACGTGCTTTCCACTTTTTAAAAAATTATATAGGTTTGAAAATATGACACATACATACAAAAGAAAGTGCTTGTAAAGTAGACCAACGCAGAACTGATTAGTTTCACATTTTTGGTTTTTTTAAATAAATATAGAAGTAACTCCTATATAAAACAGGGATAATAGTACTTTTGCCCCTCGTGTGGGGGCTGTAGAGTTTCCTGAAACCTTTAGAGAGGAGTTGAGAAATGCAAGTTATCATTGCTGGGTTTCCTCTTCCTGTACAGACACAGCATTTGGTGACACGCTGTGAAATGTGTACCAGTTATCAACGTGTTTTCAGTTTTAAGGGTCGTTCAAAAATTCCTTTTCTCAGCTGTTCTGGGAAAAAAAAATTATAGAGACCATTGACACCAGAAGAATCTGTCATGACAGTGTTTTCTGTGTTTCTGTTTAGAGCCTTTGCAAAGAGGCTACTGAAATATTAATAGCTTTCTGCTTTTTGAGCCATCATACTGCGGTAGTGCGGTCTGTGTATCCTTTCTATGTTCCCAAAACACATGTGGTTTAGATGCCTTTCATGTATTTTAATACAAAGTGGCTGGTTGAGTGGTCCATGTTCTCCCAGAGGAACCAAAACTCACTTCATGGATCAAAAAAAGAAAGGGCTATAAGGCAATTTACCATTCAGGCTATTGTGGAGGAGGGTGATTTAAAATGTTGTAGTGGCTTGAAAAAAAGAAAAACCCAAAGCAGTGATTGAAAGGCTTGAAATGACTAAGTTAATGTGACAACTCCTTTTCCTCTGTGGGGTCTATTGCAGAGGTGATCGTGCACAGTTAATGTGTTGTGCTGAGCTCAATGGTACCTGTTTGCAGGACTTGCTTTGAAATTAAGAGTGAGAGACCATTTATTTAATAGACAGCATTAAAGAATGAGTTTCTGATGAAGCAAGTTAGGTGTTAAACACTTTTCAGGTGAACCATTTACTTAGGTAATTATCTCTCATTTACATTATAATAAATGTTTCTCCAGGGAGTTTAGCCAATCATGAAATGCAATTAATTTTCAAATGCTCTTCAGCAACAATTGACACTCCAGAGACCAAACTCCCTAGTCAACGTGTACATTTTTAAACTCTCCTGCTAAAGGGAAGCCGTTTCAGCTGGGTTGATCGTGCAGTTGTTAAAATTTAAGTTTTTTAACAGTGTTTCATACATGCCTATCACTAGAATTCTGGAGCACTGGGCCTGATACCCAGGTTGTTTAGGCCTGATATCTCCCCTTAGTTTCCAGAGCATTGAAGAGGTTCAGGATGCTGTTCTTCAAATTAAGCCCAGGACTCACTTCAGTGAAGATGGAGGAGTTTAAATGCTTTTGGGTTCTGTTGCTGACTCCGATTGCTGTATGATACTGGCCAGGGCATGTAGCCGGCTGTTTTGCAGTTTTACCACATGTAAAATGGGAGTAATATAAACCTTATGTCTCTAAGGTGTACGTGGAGATATATGGGTGGAAGGGACTGGTTGGTGACTGCGTAGTATCTCTGGATGGCAGTGTAAGTATCATGCTGCTTAAGTTTACTTAATTTGCTTTCTAAACTAAATGTTGTTACAGTCACTTTTATTCTAAGTCTTATTAGCACGCTGATAAGTTAAAATAATCTGTGGAATTCCACCTTTTACAACTGTGCTTGGTCCAACAGCTTAGAAAGCTTTTCAAGAATGGATTAATTTTATTGTGGCATTCAGTTTTCAGATGAATTGCTGCTGTGATTGGAGTAGGGATCTCCATTTGAATGGAGCCAGCTTTTTAAAAATGAAAAGTGATGTTGTTAGCCCTCACCTATTCCAAACAGACCTGTTTCTGCACGCTGGCTCTGGTTTTTCTGATGTTAAGCCGTGGGCCCCAATGCAGATGCTGTTCCAGCCATGCTGGCTTGCAGGGGGCAGATGGGCATGGGTTGAAAAGGGCTTACAGCCAGCTGTGGAGGCTCTCCAGCCCCAAGCGTTTGCGGATCCAAAGCAGTGGAACCTGCAAGTCTCGTGTATTTGGAGGCTGAAGAGGAGGCAGGGCTTTTATCCTTTCATACTTGCAAAATCCAATGTAGGAAAGCTCTTGCGAGTGATATTCTCTCTTCATAGCTAACAAATAAAACCACTTTGGTTGAATTTGTGCATTTTCCTGAGGCTTTCTCTTCAGCCAGGGGTAAAGAGGAAAGGAAGCTTTATTTACAGATCTTGCTTTCAGAATGAATCTAGCGTGATGGTATTATCTGTAAATACATCTTTGGGCATCAGACATCTTTCCATTTATTTAGAAACACGCTAGAAAGATTGTCTGATATGGGAATGAATACTTGACAAATTCTTATACTCCGTTTTGTTGCCTCAGAGTACATAAGCAGTTTAAAATGAGTCCATATCGGCTATTATATCATCCTGTTGCTTCCAGCAGAATACGAGCACTTTTATTTTGACCGACAAATTTTGTTACTTGCTGTTTAAACTGACCTCTAAATCTAAGAGACCAGAATGTGACTTGTTGTGGGATGGTTACCCCATGTGTGCTTGCTCTGGGCCTTCTGTGCCTCTGAGACTGAACCCGGTGGGATTCGGGTCTGAACTACCTGAACTGTTCGTATGTTCCTTATAAATACAGGGCAGCTAGTGGGTTTCAGGCAGCGTGGATTTTGTAAGCACCTACACACAGATCACAGTCACATCATTATGTTGATCTAAACCATTTTGTAATCCTCTACAATCTGGGTTTAGAGACTGTTACTAGTGTCACAAATAAAAGCTTGTGACTTCTGTAGTTTTTGGGATAAAAGAAGACATGTACTTTCAGAGAATTACATACTAAAAATAAAGCACATAAACATGCAGGAGTTTGAGGATAGTTATCCCACTTTTCAAGACTGAGTCCTGAATTCACAAGATTGCAAGAGAGAAATGGATTAATTTTAGTTCCATAGTTGACAATGTACTGAAGAAGAAGCTGAGTTAAGCCAGGAGGACAAGGCATGAAAAAGAGTCTTATAAAAATCATTCTCTCTCAGTAATTTGAAGCTTTAAACATGGCTACAAGGAAGTGTATTTTATTTGTGTTTTTTTTTTTAAACGGAACGTATATATTTTAGGAAGGAACCCCCTTTTTGCCCAGATAGGTCTCAGATTTAGTTAGAAATGGATAGAAAGGTACTTAAGAGTTCTATTTTCTCACAAACTATTTTCTAAGCTCATGAAAAGCCTCTTCAAAATGATACTGAAAGGCACAATAGAAAGTGATTTCAGCTATAGTTAGCATTTATGTTTGTGTTAACTGGCCTGGTAACTGGTATCTTCCCATTACTGACAAGCAGCAGCTTCCAGCCGCCATTACTGAGAGCGAAAGCAGGGGAGGGTGTGGGAAGGACAGCAGGCATCTCTGTGATGGATGTGGCTTGGTTTGGCCTGGACTCTGCGGGGTGAGTGGACATTGCCTCTGACCAGCTTCCTGGTCCTAATCTCCTGCTGTTGGATTTCTGCCTGCAGTTACCTGAAGGAGTTCCGCACGGAGCAGTGCCCTCTTTTCGTGCAGCACAAGTGCACTCAGCACCGGCCCTACACTTGCTTCCACTGGCACTTTGTCAACCAGCGTCGTCGCAGATCTATCCGCCGCCGGGATGGTACATTTAACTACAGCCCTGACATTTACTGTACCAAGTATGACGAGACCACAGGAATCTGCCCAGAAGGAGATGAGTAAGTAAAGACTGCACCCTGCTTTTCAGGCATTAGGCTTTTGGGATCGGTCCAGGTGGTGATTCCAGCCAGTTCTTGTAGAGATGAGGCAAGCCAGCAGTAAAGCAGCTTTGTAACATACGTAACATGAGAACAGATGTAAAAACTCTAATAGCATCCCATGTGCTCCAGGCCTGCTGCGGAGGTGATACTTAGGGTGACTTAGGTGGGAATTCAGCTCTTGAACTGTTTGGTGTCCTCATGAGCCTTGGCATCTTCAGCAAAGTTGAGGTGTGAAAAACAGCACGCTGACGAATGGACTGAGGAGGACTCTGTTCCCATAAGTCCCTGACTGTCAAATAATAGCTCTTGCTCACTAGCAGAGTAGCTTAGTTTTTAACAGCTTGCTGAAAGAGGAGGAGCTTTGTCTTCTAGTCTGCCCCCTGAATTGTCTATCCCCAGCTTTTTAAATCATATCAGTTACTTGCCAGTTTATTTTGTCTTACTGAATTTTTAAGAAGCCAGTAGGGAAATGGCAGGTACCCAGAATAAGGCAACATGAGGCAGAGTTTGTTTTATTGGGTCTTCTCTCCCTGTGGCTGTGGGAAGTTTAACTGGAGCAGAGGTGCAAGTGTTTCTGCTGTGCATGTGGCAGGCTCCAGGAGTTAAAGGGTTAACATAGTAATATAACTTCAGCCACAGATAGGGAAGAATAAATAGTGTAGCCAAACTGTGGTCAAATATAGGGAGTGTTTTATATAGAGATGCCATAGAAAGATGGAATTTCAGTTCCCTTTCATGGTGCCAGTATAAACACACAGAAAAATGCTATTTATCGGGAAAACAATAATTTTTTTTACCTGATTAAGTAAAGATCTTGTGACTACAGCAGAATGGAATAATCCCCCAGCCTGAGGCCTCAGTTTCAATACTTTCTTCCTTGTTAGAAGAGAACTAGAAGGGACTGGAAATAGGATATCTGGGGGCTTTGGCTTCTAGACCACTCATTCATATCTGGCTCAAACTCAGTGAATGAAAACTGTTGCCATCTCAGAACTCTTTGTTGATTTTGTATTTTTAGCTTGATGCTGCAATATCTAAACTTCACCTATTCCATCTTGTGCTTTCTTTTTTATTTCTCAGTGTAGATTGTCCTTTTTCTGCCTAAGAGGGGAAACAAAACATCAGTTAAAATGGTAGTATTGTAATTCTCCTTTCTTGTCCCGTGCTCTTCATAAAGGATGCATCTGGCTATAGATAGACTGTCG
>NW_008824894.1:1486979-1500584 GCF_000699105.1 Pygoscelis adeliae
TAATAGCACGAAGTCTAGATGGGCTGCTGAGGAAATGGTATGTGCCATGTGATGTCCGTCCCTTCAATCATGGCTAGTATATCAGCACGCCTTGACAGTGTCCTTGTTCTTTTCTAGATCCGTGGCAGTCACTAGACTAGAATAATAAGCTGCTGCTGGCTTAATAATCCAGTTGTCTTTTTGGGAGGGAAACTATTATATACTGTGTAGTGACAGGTTTAGGGGTTCTGTGTAGCTTTGGAAGGCACAGCATAAGAGAAGAGGCAGAGTTAGCAAAGGTGTTGTCAACTACAGCATCCTGTATCGGCAATATGTCTTCTGGTAGTGTTGAGTCCGTCACCCATGTGACTAAACTTTGACTGTTCTTTCCCTCCTCCGATACCTCAGGTGTCCCTTCTTGCATAGAACTACTGGAGACACAGAGAGGAGGTATCACTTGCGCTACTACAAAACTGGAATCTGCATTCATGAGACAGACTCCAAGGGAAACTGCACGAAGAATGGAGTCCACTGCGCATTCGCTCATGGGCCCCATGACCTACGCTCTCCGGTGTATGACATCAGGTTAGTAGAGCTTGGGGCTCTGTATGAAAAGGGTAATTTCTGTACCCAAATGAAAAGTCAGACGATTGAAGGACAGTACTACTTCAGCGTGAAATGCTTAGTGTTGGAGTGATGATATATCCCTTCCTAATAAGGCAAATCTACAAAATCTCCAGGGAGGATACTCGGAATGGGGAAAGGGAGCACACTTTAAACGAGTTGTGCTGTGGTTTGGAGCCTGATGGGGGGGGTCCAAACAATGCATCTGGAATTCCCAGGGAATGAAGAACATGAATTGCAGTTGCTGTTCGTCTAAAGATTTTCTGACAAAAAATGAATGAATGAAATGCACCCGCTTAGGAGTTGTTACCACGCTCCAGTATGTCAGTTTTTATACATCTTTATCTGTCTCTTCATCTGCTCGGTCTGTATATTCATTTAACTCTGTCCACAAAGGGAGCTTCAAGCGATGGAGGCTTTGCAGAATGGTCAGACTACATCAGAAGGTGGCATAGAGGGTCAGTCTGCAGTTGCTGCTAGCCATGCTATGATAGAGAAAATACTCAGTGAGGAACCAAGGTGGCAAGGTGAGTGTCACTTAGGGTCTGTGGCGTTGGGAAAGTTTGTGGAGTGCCCGCTCCTGTCAAAAACTTTTGTATAGTAAATACAGATCATGGTCATCTCCCACTAACTGGTTGCTTCTTTTGCAGATACAACGTATGTGTTGGGAAATTACAAGACAGAGCAATGTAAGAAACCCCCCCGTCTCTGTCGCCAGGGTTATGCCTGTCCCTACTACCACAATAGCAAAGACAGAAGAAGAAGCCCAAGAAAACACAAATACAGGTACTGTGGTCCTGGATATTCTATTTCCCAGCTGAGCAGTGAGGTATAGTAGAAATCTGTAATGAAGGATCTAGGATTTTGTCCACTAGATACACTAAAAAAAATTATCTCCAAGGCCTGTACTGACAGATGTGGTGGACTGTTATTTCTGCCTAGGAGACAGGATAACAAACTAAACAAGGAGTTTTGTTGTATATAGGAACCAGTATCTCTAATAGATGACTGTTGCTAAATCATGTTACAACTCTGGTTTTACGGCAAACAGAAGCTGAGTCTGGGTTCCCCTTACCGTACAAACTCCTGCTTTAGAAAGCAGTGCAGGAAAAAGAAAACAAAAGAAAGTTTTAATCCCCATCTAGAAACAAACTCACACAGCAGTGTTTTCATGGTAAAGGATTCAGAATCATCAAGCTGTTTGTTGTGTATGCCTGGTGATGGGGATCGTGAGGCACGGTGTGACCAGTACTGTAGCTGGACATGCATTCCTAACCAACTGCTAAGGACTGTGCTTTTGAGGCACCAGGGTGTTCTTGTCACTCAGCTGTCGTTGGATTTTCAGCATGCCACGTCTCCCTCAACGTGTTTCATCCAAGTTATAGGCCCTCATTTCCTCCAACACAACAGAGCTTTTGTTGTGATCTCAGTGGGGCTTTTCCTTAGTTCCTTTTTGAAAAACATAAGAGCAGACCAGAAAGCCAGGAGAGAAAATACCATGGATGTTCTCGCTTCCCTTCCCCACCCCCCATTCACAGAAATTTTTGAATTGGCACTGAAATCCCGTATTTAAAAAAACTAAATATATAAAAATTAAAGGAACATTAATCCCAAGACCTTCAGGAGAAACAGAAACACTAAGCCAGTCTTCAGCCAGCAGCTATGTGCTTTCTGCCCCTGCCTGGGCCCTTTGGGAAGGGAAGAGGTGAAAGCTTCTCCCCTCCTGATCTCCACTCGCTTCTGTGTTGCTTTCCCCACCCCCAGCTGATGTGGCTGCCTCTTTCGTGCAGGCATCTGCTGCTGCTATCTGCTTCCCTCTGCTGTTTTTTAAGGGAATGGTTAAGAGCATAAAGAGCAGGGGAAGTAGGTCACAGCAAAAATTCAGAACTGGGAAAAAGAACTGTTCTGGCTGGGAGAAAGAAAATGGACTTGCCTTTTCCCCAGTGACCTGACTCAGCTTCTTTTCCACATGGCCATGCTATAACCCTGGAAACATACCACTGTAAGGGTATTATGTGTTTTAGGATTAACCAATTAACTTACTAGCTTTCTATGAACGTACAGTTCCAAACCAGAAACCAGACCCAGCATCTCTGACACTAATCACATCAGCTGCTAATATTGTTAAGTTATGTTGGTACAGGTTGTATTTGGTTTCAGATGGAGAGCTAAGCCATTTTTCTTTCACCGGGAAATTGGAAGAGGGGGAAGAAGGTGCAATAGCGGCAAAGTGGGGGCTGGGACAGCAGCAGCCAGCCAAACAGATTGTACAGCTGAGGGTGGGCAGCTGAACCTGCCTCCCAGTTGAGGAAGAAAAGCTCAAAGCACATTTGTGGGTCTGATGCATTCTCCTGCTACCTTATTTACACAGATCTTCGCCATGTCCCAGTGTGAAACATGGAGATGAGTGGGGGGATCCCAGTAAGTGTGAAAATGGAGACTCATGTCAATACTGCCACACTCGCACAGAACAGCAGTTCCATCCAGAGGTACAGTAACCTGCTCATTCCGTTTGGTAGCTGACTAGAAAAGCAAAAGCATTCCAGGCTTATGAAGTAAATTAGTGTGCCAGCTGCGAGACTTTGTGGGCTGCTTGTAGTGTGGTCCTGGGATACAGAGGAACTGCCTGTTGGAAGTAAGCTGAAATTCAGCTGCTTGACAGGGGTGCCTTTTCATTAGGTAGACCATATGGGAGGAGGTAAGAAAAGTAGGGGAAAACTCAAGTGTAAGAGCAGTCTCATGCATGGGGGTCCTTTTGAAAGCATGATGTGGATTTGCAGGTGAGCATACAGCATCTGTTTCCCTGAGGAAAAATTCTTTGTTGATGATGATCAAACTAAACCATAGATACCCACGAACTGGTGCTAAAAACCACCAAGCTCTTAGTTGTGAGCATGCCCAGAGCATTCCAGTATCCTTACAGAAAGTGTAATTAAGACCTTGTCCTAGTCTGCTTCATGTTACAGTGTTGAAAAGCTTTGTTGGGCCTGTATCAGCAAAGTAACCATTGTCACCGCCTGTCAAACTGGGGGGAAGGGGAATAATCCATTTCCTACAATCATTGTCAACGGTTTGTTATTTTCCTTGCAAACATGTGGCTGTAACTTTCTTTGCTGTCATCTGTCAACTGTTTCCTACCTTTTACCATTTGTAATATCCATGGAGCTTCCAGTGAGACTGAGGGACTTTTTGGCAAATGGTGACCTTTGGGTGAGCTGACGTGTGATGGGCTGATCTTTGGGTGAGCTTAGCTGTGATGGGCATATTTTGGTGTTTCCCTAACTATAGTGGGTTTTCCTTTCTTTGAAGCAAAGCACTGAAATGGTCACCCTGAACTCTGCTGGCCTTTGTGCCTTTTATCTGTGTTCTATCTTGCTGTCGAGTCTCTTCATAGTACTTTTGTACCTGGGCTGCCGGTCACTGTTTTTTCCTGTTCATGTCTGGTTTTTTTTTTGTTTTTTTTCCCATCCTTAGATCTACAAATCCACCAAATGCAATGATATGCAGCAGTCTGGCAGCTGTCCCCGAGGACCCTTCTGTGCCTTTGCACATGTAGAACGTACGTGGGCTGCTTCTCTCGTCTTTCATGGATATTTGAGCTATGGAGAGCTTTGGCCAAAATAAATAGTTTAAAATATAAGGCCACTAAACTAGAGCTTCTGTGAAGGATTTTCAAAAACAGAGTATTAACTTTGATAATTCCTATAAAACTGTGCTAGTGTGGGAGGTGCTGGCAGAGCTGAAGGCAGTAGGTAGTCTGTAGGACTCAGCCCTTAGCTCTCACTGCACTGTCTCTTGAAGTATCTCCCTCTGTTCCCTTTCCTCGCTTAGTTCTTTTTGTCAGTTTAGGAGGACTGGAACAGAGAGCTGCCTCTCCTCTGTACGTGGATGAACTGTACCTAGCTAAGTTGCAAAGTGTTGTATTTTAAAAAGCTGAGGATAAAATTGCTAATTATAGATAATGTATTGATCCATTTTAAAAATTAAATACTATTTATGAAGTTTTGCTTAGAGTTTAAATCTTTAAGTCAGGTTGGAGAAGAAAAATATGCAGCTTTTTGTCTGCTTTTCCTCAAATCCTCTTTTCTTGCTAGCTCCCGGATTTATAGGGCATTATTTCAATCCTCACTTTCATCGTTTGTAAACTAGTGATGCTGTTTTGGTTGTGGGAGTTCAGGTGGGTACTAATATTCATAGATAAATGGTTAGCTCCTGGTCCTATGGCTCCTACTCAAGTTTCTGCACTCCAGTCTCACTGTTGAATTTGCAGCAATTAGAGCAGGTTACTCAGAAGTCAATAGATTCGCTCTGATACTGACTCACTACATGGCCTTGAGCAAATCTTTGTTATTTGATTATCCTTTGTAAATGGTGGAATTAGTAATTGCTGCCTTTGTCAAGGAATGGTGAGAGTAAATTCCCTACAGGTTATGCAGTTCCTTTTATAGGAAGCCTTGTCGACAAGCAGTAATTATAGCTAGAGCTGTGGGCTATAATGGCCCAAAACACAGTAGTGCAGCTACACAGTATGATCCAGCAAGCTTGAGAGAGAATGAAGTCTTGATAAAGAAGCAGCGTTTAGCAAACTCCCTCGTGTATAACATAGTGTTTTTGTTTAGGAGATTACTAACAAGATTACTGCACTTGATACAATACTACTTTAAAGCCAGAGTAACCTTCTGTGGCACTTAGGTCATTCTAACCTGGTTATTTCTTGTGCTGTCTTATGGAATTGTATCTTTTAGTCCTTTCTTAGCAAGCTGAACACTGAGGGCCTAATTCAATTAAAGTAACAGGAGTCCATTTATTATATCTGCTCTTAGCATGAGTTTTGCTGATTATTAGCAAGAAATGTGTTGAAACCAGTACTTTAAAGATATTGCATTACAGACATAGTGTCAGTTATATAGTTTTTGTAAAGATGCACTTCTAAGGAGGTGCTTGTGGAATATTTCCTCTCTCATCTACAGCATCTCTGCTTTACCTTCCAAGCCAATGACACTTTCTTTTTGTGTATGCCTTTCAATGTACGTGACTTTTTTTTGGTAATGGTTTGTACTGAGCACAGATGGAAACTTATCTCCCTCAGCTAATTATAATGCACCCATCAACTTTGTGCCTAGCAATGAAGGAAGCTCTGCTTAGTTCAAGACAGCTGAATGAATAACACACAATTCATGCAGGGAAGATAATTTTGGAGCAGCATTAATGGACTAAAGAGCAGCACAGTGTACAAATGATGACAGTAATAATGTAAGGAATATTAGATAAGTAGTAGCCATTTGCCAGATGAGGTTTCTCCTTGCTTCTATACTTCTAAGGAGGTGCTTGTGGAATATTTCCTCTCTCAAGAATATCTAGGTATTCTTGTTCCTGAATGTCTTGTGCTCCATTACAATTGCACAGCTTTGAGTAACATTCCATGTGCTTTTATTTCTTCCAGAGCCTGCGCTCAATGAAGATTTACAGCAATCCTCAGCTGTGTCTAGCCCGACACAGACAGGCCCTGTGATGTATATGCCATCAGCAGCTGGTGATTCTGTTCCAGTCAGCCCTTCCAGTCCACATGCCCCAGACCTTAGCAATGTATGTAGCACTGCGGGAAAGCTTTGTCCGTATTTTGTAAATCTGGGTTTCTCTGCGTCACTGTACTTCTTTCTCCCAAGAAGAGAAATCTTAAGGATCCAAAAGCCCAAAGGATATGGCATTTTTCTTTTAGGTCTCAGCTCCACACTTTTTAGAGGGATCTATTTGTTTGGAACATACAATTCAGTGGCTTTAGTATTGTCCTCTCACCTATAAAATTTCTAAGCCTTCCTTTCTGTGCAGTTTGTTGATGTACTTTCAGGAAAGTGGAATACATCCGCACATGAAGTCCAACTCCTTCCTGTCTGGAGGTACATATTGGGCTTAGTTTCCAAGTACTCTAATTAAAGGCTGTGAGCCAATAACATCTAAAGTACATAACTACAATCGAGTTTGTTTACATATGTAATCTCAGAGGCTTAGCCTGTGCATATTGTGTGTTGCACTATAGGATATTCTTGAGTCCCTCCCTCTCCTACTTCTGGAGATAGCTAAGCTCTGGAATATGTTTAAGTAATGCCCCAGATTGTTGGCAGTACTTTATTTTAGTTGTACATACAAGAAGGGAGATCTTCAGATGCTGAACAGATACACACAGACAGATAAGAAGCCCATGGAATGCTAGACCACTTCATTTTTGCTGAGGGTTTTTTTTGTTTGTTAAGTCTTTCCTGTTTGCACTGCTGTTGATAAGGTGTGTAACCTTTTCCAATGGTTGGTTGAGGTTTTAAGAAGGTAAAATGACATGAGTTTAACTCATTTGAAACTGGTCAGAATGAGGTGAACTCATTTAGGACCTCTCCTTTCAAAGAGGGGGAAAAAGGTAAAGGAGAAGCTGATAGTTTGATTTTATTAGTGCCAAAGCCAACCTAACAGTTCATAGTTCTCCCGAATTTGATTGCAGCTAGAATTCCAAACAGATCTTAAAGTCTGGACATAATATTTTCTCTCGCTAAATAACACTGTGGAAAGCAGTAAAAAACAAAACGCCTTCATCTCATGAATGTATCATCTAAATTATCTGAAAACTGCAGTGAAATTGAAGATATATTCCCCTTAATAGACCATTTAGGTCTTTTCTATCTCAAGCTCTTAGTCTTTTAAACAGTCTTTCCTAATCCATGGATATATGCCAAATGGCAACACATGTCTTTCTGTGACTTCGTCACTCCACGGGGCATCTGCATTTAGCTTGCAAACAAATATGGCTTTGCTGGTGATCATTTTACATGATGAATTAATCAGAAAAAGGTCCCTCTAGCAGCCAGCCTCACGTGGCCTGTTCTGTTTTGTATTTGTACTGTAGGTGTGGAATAAATCAGGAACTCTGCCAACTAGCCCCACCTCCACCACAGTGAGTAGTATCTTTGCAACTGTAGGGAAGCGTGGACAGCAGAATGTCTATAAAAATAAAATCAAAACACTGTAGGATGTTCCTTCTTTCTAATGCCAGCCCAGACTGTGCCACGTTTGAATCTGGTAGTGGTAGCTGTCTAAATGTTGTCTGAAGCACAGTCGTGCTTGCCAGTGCAGGCATATAATTTCTTGTCCCAGGAAAATGGGATATCTGCATTGATCCAGGTAGGCGCTGTCTCTAAAACTAATCTTAATCTCCTTTGCTGCTGTCTGTGGCTTCATCTACAGTGCAAAACTAGCCTTGTTGCATGTGGTTGTGATCCCTGGTATTAGTCCAAAGAATGGAACTGTTGGAAATCCTTGGGTTTTTTAATGCAGCTGTTGATACTTGGCTTGTGCCTGCATTAAAAATTTCAGATTTCCAACTGAAAGCAAAAGATACAGTATTACACGTAGCTCAGATATGCTTGGTTGTTCTGACTGCCATAGCACCTTTCCAGGTTTCACGCTACTACTCAGAGTGCAGACAGGATCTGCTGTAGCCTAAGGAAAGCAAAGAGACTTTTGGTCAGGTTTGGAAACTTGATCAGTCACATCTGAGGCCTCAAAAAGAATTAATGTCACTAGAGCTGTAGGTTGTTTTTATAAGACTGCACTCCAGTACAAAGTAATGGCAGTAAAACCATAATTGTGGGACTGTATAAATCCAGTATCTACTGGAGCTTTTTCCTGGTTTTTAATTACTGTTTACTGGAAGCTTGTATGCTTGTGTTGACTGTCAGTATAATCGATGCACAAACAGTGAAGTGAATGAGCCTTTCCATGGGATGCCTCTCCTCCTTGAATCGTTGCTACTAGCTGGCTCTACTTTCCTGACACTTGTTCCTTCTATTAGATTCTTTGTAGGAACAGCAGTCTTGGAAGCCCATCTAATATATGTGGGTCTCCTCCTGGCGCCATTGGAAAGCCACACAGCTTGGAGACCATTGGTTTTCCTCCAGACTCAGTAACAGCAGCCGGCAGCTACAAGAAAGCACCGGGGTTTGAGCGAGAAGATCAGGTGGGGGCCGAGTATTTGAAGAGTTTCAAATGCCAGGTTAGTAGGGAATATTGGCTGGAAGAGTTGGGGGGATGAGGAAGAATGAGAAATTGCCCAGTCTAGCTTGAATGTATTTTAATTTTTCAAGGAACAAAAATGAGAAATAACTATTCTCATTAGCAGTTCTCAGATCCCTGCTGTTGCTTTCAGCCTCCCTTCCAGTCTCTTCCATCTTACATCTGTTCTTGTCTGCCTAGCTGCCATCACACACTCAGTTTGTAGAAGTCAAGCTGCTGCTTGTTTTCCTAATCCCTCACAACTTCTCTCCTGTGTTGACCCTGGGTAGCTTCCCACGTATCACTTCTTGCTCTTTCTTTTTCCATATTTAGGTCCTTGCCAAGAGGTGCTGTTTCTCTTGCTGTATTGTCTCATGGAAACTCATCCTTCCTTCTCTGTTCTCACTCCGAACTCTTACCTTGATCTCCGTGACTTGGTTTGTCTTCTGTTTTCACCATTCCTTTTTCCGATGTATTAAAAATGTCATGTTAGTTGTCTCTTGCTTCTCTGGCTGTATCATTCTGATCTTTGACTCTCCTGTGGTTTCTGTATTAAATTTGACTGCCTCATTCTCATTTGAAGAACCCTCTGCAATCTTACCCAACCCACATCTCTAATGACATTCCCTCTTATCCCTTTTGGATATCCCAGTCTTGTCTTGCTGCTTCCTCAGTCTTCTCCATCTTGGTGTCATACCTTAGTCAGACTGCTCCCTAAGCCTAGAACAGTCTCTTCCATCTCTTTTGCCACACATGAGCTTTTCCACAGTCAAGTTCTTATTGTGAATTTCCTTTCTTGATGTTACAATTAATAGTTTCTCTGCACCATCCCTTCCAAGTCAGCTGAGTCCAACCCAGAGCTTGGGTCTCAGTTTTTATTCCTCACTGGGTTTGTAAATGTAACAGAACAACATCTCGATTTAGGCGAAGGAATAGCTACTTTTATGAAGAGGTGCCTGCAAAAATATTTCCTAGAAGTTCTTTTTAAAAAAAAAATATAAAAAGGAATAAAAAGACCTGGTCTATGTTGCTTGAAAACAGAGATGACAAGAAATGATGCTTTCAACCTGGCTACATTTAAACTCTTGTCTGTAATATTAAAGAAGCTAGCCTTAATAAACTCACACTGCTGTGTTAGTATTGCACTGCTGTGAGAAAACAGTGGAAATATCCCGTCCAGACAAGATCTTGCATAAAGTAGTTAGATTTAGAAGCAGACTCTGTGGGTTTTGTTTTATTTATTTTTACAACTTTGGGAAAATATGACCAAACTTTGCAGTAGGATCAGTCTTGAACACTGTTTAGTCTAATTAGAATGATTTAGTGACAAATACAGATTAAGCTATATGCATGTACGCTTTCTTATAAATGCTTTCATTGTCTTGCTTAATGTGGATGTGGCTTAGGAAATTTCAAATTGATGCAACACGTCTTTGGGGGTAAAGAGCAGACCATGCTGTGATCCTGGCACTTCTTGTGGGCACAGCAGCTTGTAGCAGTTGTTTAGAAACAAAAGAAAAAACATGTGCTCGTTCTCTATTGCCTCTGCTGCAAAGGAGGAGTGAACCCAAAGCCGAAGGACTGAGAGAACCCCTGTTTCCTGCCAGCAGAGGCAGGGTGCCAGGGAGGCCCTGCTTTGGAGAAAATGAGCAGCAAGCCTAAGCCAAAGAGAAAGGGGATGGAGCATGAATAGGACTTTTAAAAGGAGGGCCAGATGATGAACATTTATGTCTGAAGTCCAGGCTGTGCTACAAAGATACTGTATTCAGGTAGCTTCTTACTCACGTGGCTTTAATTAAGCAAAAACCTGTGTTAAGTGACTGGAATAAATAACTATTAAGATATAGATGGAAGTAATCACAGTTGCCTTATGCTAGGCTTCTACAGACAAAATTAGGTGTCTCATAAGTGTCCTGATTTAATTTTCTTTTAATCTATAATTACTTACTTTTTTTAATCCTCTGTAATTCCCTTTGGCTGCAGTGGGCACCAGAGACTCTCATATACCCTGTAAATTAGACCAATAATTAGGCATTTAACTTTGTTCACTCATATTTGAAAACTTAAGAGACACTCTGGCTCAGCTCTGCAATAGGCTTGTCGTTTTTCTTCCGTAGAATTAGTACAAATAGTTTCTATCTTATTAGAATGAAAAATGCACCTTCTGTGTTAATAGGTTCCACAGTTTGTGGTAAGGCTGAGCCAGCAGTTAAAGCTAAAAATACTTTTCCTGAGTCCCAAAAGATTTAGCAAGCTGGAAAAATGCTGGCTGCACTGGAAGGACTTGAGTGCCACGACTAGGAGGTGTTCCTAAGTCTTGACACACAGTACAGGAGGTTTGTTTTATGCTGGTCAGAAAACATTCAGTTTCACTCATAATTTATGTCCCCTGTTCTCTTTCCTGACTGCAACAGAGTGAGCTGGAGAATTTCAGCCTGCCCTTTGAATTTCTGTCTTGATGTATGCCCTTTCTAACGTTATTCAGAGCTAAAGGAGGCTGGCTTAGTGGTGACAATCGGTTTGCTCCATTTTTCACTGGTGTTACATGAATTCAAGGCAGTGGAAATTGAGACTAGCTTAGAAATGAGTTCACTTTTTCTCCTCCTTAAAGATTAAAAAAAACCCAACCCTTCCAGTAAGACTTAACTGCACCAGAGCCAGCTAGCTACATTGGCAGGAAGCCTCTCGGGGGGGAGGGGGGGGCATGGCTGCATATGTGCCTTCTCTTTAGCTTCTGACGTCTGTTGATAGCACATCTTGTGTTCAGATGAGTGTCAAACAGGGTAGGGATGTGTTGGATAATCTAGCAGGCGTGTTATCAGACGCACACAGATGCACTAACGTAACGCATCTATTGCACACAAAGGAAAACAAGCCTGTGATCGGTTCAGTGGTAGTTTTGCTGTATGTAAATGCACTGTATGTTGTTCAGGGAAGCGTGACAGAATGGTACCCACTGCAGAAGGATCTTTGCGTCTGTATCTCAACTGCCTGTTTGCCAGGCTTTGACCTCCCCATCTGCCCATAGGCATACAGTTGAGCAGAGAAAATGATTTAATTAAGTAAAACCAAGGGATGAATTCTTCTGCTGCTCTTTCGCCTGTCTGGTTATGTCATCCCTCTCCAGCAATCATTTATCTTTTGCATAAGACTGTTTAAGCCAAAAAGTCAAGGCGTATCACTTCAGGTCAGTGTGGCATCTCATGCGCTGCTGTTGTACATCATGCCTGAAGCTCCCCTGCAGAGATGGTGACTGCCTGCATTTGCGATAAAAACGACTGAGTGGACTTTATGCCTGGAATATGTCTCTGATTCAGACTGAGGGGGGTTGGAAAGCGAGTAAACAAGCAGCCCTGACTCTCATCACTTTTTTTGCTCCCTCTCTGTGCCCGGAGGGTGTGATTGATCTCCCTGTGCCTTACGCATGTCCAGCATGGGAGGAACAGAGCCAGGCCTGCAGAACAGACCGTTACACACTGACAAGCTCAAGAGGCCACTTCCTTCCCAACTCTGGTTGCTGTAGCTTAGAATTGACCGATGTTGTGAGGCAAGAGGGTTGATATCCGTTAAGGATATAGTACTGGAAGGTCCTTAAGCTGAATTTTTAGGCTGGATAGTGGAATTCTAAATATATGTTGGCATCCATGCAATTCTGCAATTCCAGACAGCCTTGACCTCTCTTATGTTTTATAGCTTTGAGCTCTCTATGTTACGGATCGGGGAAGGATTTTTTTTTTTTAAAATCAGTTTTGATGATGTTGCTTTTAAAATTGGTTAGTTATCACTTTATTTTACTTTGCAGTCCTAGCTGGGAGCTGGAAAAGTTTGAGGGAAAACATAATCTACATACTTTATTTTCCCAAAGCTGAAAAATGTTTACATAATTTAAAAACATAGTGTGCCTCCCACCATTTCTGTCCCTTTTTTAGATACTAGTAGGGCTGATGAGTTATTTATAGCAGGACAAAATAATTCATTTTTGTTCTTGGTTCTTAAGATGTGTTTTGTGCTAGCAGAGGACTTAGAGCAGCATTGAAGGCAAATGTAATTGTGACAAGTCTTTGCATAACTCTAGGGGTGACGTGTTGGTATATAGAAAGCAAATTACTTGGAGTGTTTTCAGTTTGCTATGCTTTCCCGCTCTCTGAATTCTCTAGTGCCCAGAGCAGACTGTAAGAGAGGAGGGGAGTATGTTTCCCATGGCCTCTCCAAAGCCAGCAGACAGCCATTTTTAATTTTGCTGCTAATCCCTCTGCTTATCTTTTGTTCTGTTTCTTTACTGCAGCAAGCAAAAATGAAGTCCCACTCACTGGAACACAGGAGCCAGGAGCAACCTTTGTTACAGCCCAAACAGGTACAGTACTGCTAGCAGGCCTCTGAACCTAGCTCAGTGCTTGCACCACCACAGACAAGGACATGGGAAATCTCTGTGGATCCAGACAACTCTGCAGGGAGTAAATGGCAGTCCAGACACCATTAGGGATGCTCAGCTTGAGGGATTACTTTATGAAGATGGGATGATTTGCTGGAGGGGTTATTTGTGAGTGGCTAGACCTGTATCTATCCTGAATTCACACATAGGCCTGGACCGTGCTGGAGAGAGTCTCCAAAATACAGGAAATTGAGCTGGAATGGATCTCTGGAGTCATCTAAGTTCAAGGATTTGGCAAAGAGAATTTAATATCGGGTTCTAAGTCGTGTGCTGAACTAAGTCTGAGTGAGTGATTGTGTGACCCATCCCTGTGATTGCATGCAACCTGTGGGTCACAGGAGTTAATTCTGGGGCAGCCTGAGGGATGTTTGTAATACTGGGGAGGGGGGGCAGAATGGAGAACAGTCGGCAGAAATTAAAGAAAAGCTGTTAATCTCTCCCCCAGCCCAGTAGTAGCACTAGCCATCTGTCAGGTTGGAAGCAGGCAGGAACAGGTTTGCTGCTGATCTTTGGCTCATTCCTGCATGTTTCAG
>NW_008824894.1:1500644-1506530 GCF_000699105.1 Pygoscelis adeliae
CTTTCCCTTTTAAAACTCTTGTTTCAGGACATACTGGGTATTCTCCCAGTGGGGAGCCCGCTGACATCCAGCATCTCCTCTAGTATCACCTCCAGTCTGGCTGCAACGCCACCAAGCCCTGCCGGCACCAGCAGCATACCAGGCATGAATGCCAATGCTCTTCCTTTCTACCCAACAAGTGACACCGTTGAGTCTGTCATAGGTAACTTTGCCTTTTTTACTTATGCTAATAGGGCTTCCTCAGACGTGGATCACCAGGTATGAGACTTGGAATAGCCATGGGTGTTCCAGTGAACTCCAGTTTTTCGTCTCTGTCAGTGTTGGCAGATTCCTGAGGCTGTAAGCTTTTTCTGTGACTGTGATACATCTGATGTTTTCTGCAGGTCATTATGGATGAAATTCACCCACAGGACCAAGAGAAGGCCTCTGCGCCACTTACTCAGAATGTCAGATGGTTTAAAGGGCCTTAGTTTTAGGTTTGTCAAAGTGACAAAGAGGTCTTGGAGTAGGCAGGAAATCAGAGGGGCATTTTCCACAGTTACAACCCCTTACATTCTAAATGACAATTTTATAGCAAGGGCTACCACCAGGTAGATGGCAAGGACTTGCCCTTCCTAGAGTGTGGGACAGAGGCTGTAAGAAAAAGGAGAACAGGAGAGTCCAGAGAGTGGAATCACTCCTTTTAGATAGGTACGGGTTTTTTGGTCACCTGGTTGTGGTGGTTTTGGTTTTTTGTTAGTTTTTTTTTTTAAATCTAACGTTTCTGAGGTGATCTCACTAATTTGTTAAAAATAATAATAGAAATGAGTGGGCATGTGTGGGATGGAATTATATTGATCATGATTAGTGATGAGGCATCTTCAAATAGATATAACATTTGCAGGCATTCACAAGCTTTCTTTATTTCACCCCATCTTGGAACCTCAGAGATGATTTTCAAGTGTTCCCTTCTACTGGTATTTCTTTTCGGAGTGGCTTTTCAGCAAAGTAGGGACAAAGCACAAGCCAGACCCAGACATGTCATAAGCCAGTGTTATTGCATATTATGGACAGACTTGAAAGAGCAGTTTGGGGAAGACTTATGGGAACTGCTGTTATTTCATCAAATTTTTGTTTTCATATAACATTTGGGAATACTTTGAGACAAAAAGAAATCAGATCAGGCAAAAGAATCTGAACTGAAAAGCTGCCCATGACACTTCTGCCAAACCATTTAAGAACAGCGTTGCACAGGGCGGAGAGTAGGGCTGTGCAGACTGACAAATAGAGAGCAAAGGCTCCTCTGCATGTAGGCTCTTTGGGCCATCCTATCTCTTGAAGTTGTTGGTCCTTTATAACATAATTGGTACCTCTGTGTCTGGCAGAGTCTGCCTTGGATGACCTGGACCTGAATGAATTCGGAGTGGCTGCCCTGGAGAAGACATTTGACAGCAGCACAGTGCCCCACACGAGTGGCATCATGATAGGTACATGAAAGCAACAGAGCTTTCTTTATCTTCTGCCAAGCAGTGTTGCCCAGTCACCTCAGTGGAGCCAGCCCAACAAAGCTCTAAAACCAGTCCCAAAATAACGTTGGTTAAAGCAGCGATTATAACAAACTCTGGCAACCGCTGAGCATCTTTGAAGTGAAAGCTTGCCCTTATTGACTAGCAGAGCTGAGTTCTTGCCATTGGGCCCAGGTGTCTTTGGGATGTTTCTTGAGACCGAATGGGACTTGCTTGATTTTTTTTTTTTTTTTTTTTAAACTGTGTAAGTAGACTCTAGAAGGCATCTGATACCTTTAAAAACAGGCCAAAGTATAACGATTTGCACCTTAAGCAGAAAACTCTCCCTAGCAGTAACAGGAAACTCATTGACCTGGTAATGCTATCCATCTGTCACAGTGTCGTCATGGTCTGCTGATTTGGTTCCTGTAATGTCTGTCTCATTTTAATACGTGGAGGTAGGCTAAGGCCTCTTCTACCTGTCTCTAATGAGTGTCCAGGGAAAAACAAAATGTCTCATAGTTTTTTGGAAGTGGTTGTAGTTTCTGGCTACCCTTGCTGTGTAAGACAGGTTTTGAATGAGAGTGAACTTGGGTAGTCTGAATGTTTCCAAGGGAACTACACTGCCTGGAGCTGTATTGAGGTAGGAAGGGACCTGTGGAAGGAATCCTAAAGAATATCGCTTCCACTTCCCTGCCAAAGATAAGAGCCTGATCGGGGAGTTTACTGTGCGTGTCTGCTGATAGCCCTGCTTCTGCCGCTACCCATCTGCAGTGGGTTAGAGATCCTCCGCACTGCTTTTCCCTCTGTTCACGTCAGGTCTGGGTGTTACTGGGTGATCTTCTTAGAAGGGAGGTCAGGAGACAGTGGGGAGCAGGGCTGAGATCTCCCTCAATCTGTGTGTGGCAGGCAGAATGACCTCTTGTGTAAGGGAAGCGTGATGTCTTTGGAGGTTGGACTTTTGTTTATTTGGGGTTTTTTATTATTGATAGATCCAGCACTCAAGTATGTCTAAAATGACTAAAGCTAGTCACTGAGTTTTAGTGGTTAAGATCATGACCTGACCCAGCATGATAGTCATCTTAGCTACAGGTTGTTTGGAAGTATTAAAGGCACATGTTTTAGAAGTGAATTTTTCATTACAAGGTATTTCACCAGATACCAAATTCATCTTCTCTGGACTGATAGGGACTGAACTCTGCTCAGAAAACCTTTTGTTGCTTTGGCCGATGAAAGAGTAGTCCATTGAACTCTGGAGGGTCTTAATCTACGTGGTTCATGGGACGGCAGCTTCGGTGCTCTTCTTAAAGGCTGAGAGGGGAATGAACCATGATGAGAAGCGGAGGGAATCCCGAGGGGCTTAGGAAGGAGAGGGGGAAGGTAACGCCTTCTGCTCTGAACTCCTACACTGTGCTCTGGCCCATTCTTCATGGTCATACATAGCCATCCTCTCTGTGTGTTCTTTGTCCAGGTGGGAGTTTGCTGCAAAGTTCTGCTCCTGTAAATATCCCCGGGTCCCTTGGAAGCTCTGCCTCCTTTCACTCTGCCTCTCCTTCTCCACCGGTCAGCCTCTCATCGCATTTCCTCCATCAGCCCCAGGGACACTTAAGCCAATCAGAAAATACATTCCTGGGGACATCAGCTTCTCATGGATCATTAGGTAAATGCACAGTGTGTGTGTCCCATGTACATGCCTGTCTGTGCCATGTAAGTATTTTCTTTTAAGTTAGCTTTGATTTTAATGTATTTCACTGCTGCCATTTGTATCTCTTCTTCCCGTAAGAACAGCAACAGTACTAGAAGCTGCTTTACCAAAATCGGCTAATACCTTGTGAACAAGGGAGCAATTCCCTGTACTTCCCATGTTTCTAGGCTGAGAAAAAGAGACAGATAGGTTAAATGACTTGCTCTGATGATGCCTTTCAGGGAAAAGAGCTCTGCCTTTTCCTGCCAACAATGCTGTGCTGAGACTTCGCTTTACCTAAAACTCAGAGGACTACTGGGTCCTTAGCTTTGCTTAGTTAAGGTGGGGGTTGCAGTTTGCCCTTGGGACTGCTTGTAGGTCAGATTGGCTTCTGGGAGCTCTAGGGCAGACTTGGGTCATTGTACTTTTTTCTCCTATTTGGCACTCTGCACGCAGTTTTGCAGTATGGACTTTGCAAAAAGTTAGTTAGTGTTCCAGCTTTGTCCCCTTTGCTCCTCCCTCCCCTCCCCCCTTGAGGATTTGTTTCCTGTGTAAAGGACTGTGAAGGGATGAGAAATTGCTTTGGAGCTTCAGCTGTATCAGGCAGAACTGGGAACTGAGGGGCCAAATCTTTTATTCTCAAGACGCAGGGTTACCTTGAGAAATAAAACTGTTTGATGGGCTCAAAGCTACAGGAACACTGGCTCTGCTGATTTCTGTTAGTAACAGTAAATATTAGTTCTCTCTATTGATACCAGACATAAATGCTTCTTCAAATTTGAGAGACACTTTAATCCATAATATTCAATTTAACGTAATAAAAGGATTACATTCTTTTGTAGTCTATTTGTGCATGCACTTACCTGTGTAACCGTGTCCCTTGTTTGCATAGGCCAAAACCGTGCTTCCATGCCTTGCGATTGCTATTTGTTTGGCTTTAACAGCTTTTACAATTGCTGTAATAAGAAAAGAGACATCAGAGGGTATCTCTGCTGTTATTAAGTGTTGAGGCTGGCTGTTCATCCCAATTTCAGTAAGAAAAGGAAAACTTGCTGATAAGGCCTGCTTTTAATTTCAGAAGAAACAAGTTAAGCAGTTATATTTGTATTGACTATGTAGTTATACAAATAAAAAACACAAAGAAATGCAGGAAATTCACAAATGCATTTAAATACTTGATTTTTAAGAAAAAAGTTAGATATTTTCCTGTAATAAATCAAAACCATTTTTGCTGAGGTTTTGATAAGATATTTAAATAGTAACCTAGCAGTTGGGAATCTGGAATCCATCTATTCCATGTGACTTGCTGAATGCACATAAGTTAGTGTGTAGTGTGTGTAGTTATTACTTATTTGTATTGCAGTTGAGTTAAAAATACCTAGTCCTGGGCTAGTTCCAACTGTGCTAGATGCAAAATGTGCAGAGAAGGCATTCCTCACCAAAGGGGCTTGCTACTTCAAATGTGAAATGAGAACAGCAGGTGGAGAGAGTAAGGAGAAACGACGAGGTACGCTTGGTGAGCATTATGGCAGAATTTGTGGCTTGCCAAGCATCCTGCTTAGTGCTAGATTCCCTTTCAAGAAGACTGGAGCTTTAAAAACAAAATGTGAGTTGAGGTTCCATTAAAACTTCTTGCTCTCAACTGAGCATGCTTCAGAGCAGCTGAAATAGATCTATGGTAAGTGGCTTGAGCCAGTGAAGAGTCCTTGTTGCTCTGCTAAGTGACTTGTTAATGCACCTAAGCCCTTAGTGAAGCAAGTTACTATTTTTCAGCTGTATTTTTTTTGTAACTGTTTGTGTCTTGGCTGGTACTAAATGGGAAGTAAGTGGTGCTGAATTAGCCCTCAGCGAGAGGCCATTGGCCGCAGGGCTTGCTTGCAGACACAGTTTGGCTGCTGTGAGATCAGAATTATCAAATGCAACTAGATTTAGGAATGTCCACACCCAGTGGTGAGCACCACTAAATGAAAATTACTCTTATATCAAACTGTTGCACGTCTGTGTGCGTAAGAGTCCACGTCACTCAGTGGCTCTGTGTCGATATGAGCTTTTCCTACTAGTTCTCCCCTGAGTGCAAAGTGTGGATGCTTATTTTAAGTAAAAATATTTTTGTTATTAAGAGAGTACAAACTTTGGAGTCTGTGAAAAATAGCCAGTTTTGTTTACAACTAGTTTTATACTGTTTTGTTTCCTAAGCCTTGAATTTCTTTCTGAAAAGAGAAATTGTTTGAAGAAGCTAAAATAGGGAAGCGGTTGGTTAGTTAGTTTTCTCCAGTACCAATCACTAGCTTTATGCTAGAACTCTGCAGGGGATGAAGCTGATGTATATACTATCGCCTCTGCCTGTTTATAAACAGGGTTTTCCAGTTAGTGCTGTTTCTTGCAAATGCAAACAGTAATGATGTTGATGCATTTTAGTCTCACTGTTTGGGAAGTGAGATTCCTTTTCTAAGCACCAAGCTGAGGAGAGAAAACCAGAAGTTTTCTTAGGGTATAACGTGAGAGGAAGCACCACCTGGGTTGGCTGTGTGAACCAATCTGTTCACCAATGCTGATGGCTGTGCTGCACAGAAAAGTGGGAAGGTAGTAAGCAGTTCAGAGGTTCTCATAGGAGAAGGGGGATTCAAGCTGGTAGTCAGCTCTGCTGTAAAATAGATGCTTCTAAAACCAGCCTGGTTCAAAAGTTGCCTCCACTCAGTTTCTTGGGTCCTCCCTGTA
>NW_008824894.1:1506738-1515573 GCF_000699105.1 Pygoscelis adeliae
AAGCAGTTCAGAGGTTCTCATAGGAGAAGGGGGATTCAAGCTGGTAGTCAGCTCTGCTGTAAAATAGATGCTTCTAAAACCAGCCTGGTTCAAAAGTTGCCTCCACTCAGTTTCTTGGGTCCTCCCTGTACCATTAAAGATGAGGCCTAAGGGTGTGAAACTTCCCCTATAAAGTCCCTCTATGACGGACTCCTGGGTCCTGGGGATGAAAGTAATTCTTAAGATGATCTTCTCTTTCCTATGCACACATTTTTGAATCTGGATTTTACAGGGGTAGGGAGGAAATGGGGAAATTGCCAGCACCTGTGACATAACCCTCTCTATTTCCCTGTGAAACAGGTTTAAATGGGATGAACAGCAGCATATGGGAACACTTTGCTTCGGGGAGTTTTTCGCCCAGTACCTCACCTGCATTTCTGTCAGGTCCAGGTGCTGCGGAGCTGGCACGGCTACGACAAGAACTGGATGAAGCCAACGGCACAATAAAGCAGTGGGAAGAGTCTTGGAAACAAGCCAAACAGGTACTTGGGCAACTCCTGGGAAGAGGGATTAGGGAGTGTAAAGGAGTAGGAGGGTGTCAGGCTTTCAACAGGAGCTTTCCAGACACTGAGGTGATGGGAAGAGCTGTAGGTTTTACAAACAGATTCTCTTAAGCATTCTTATTCTTTCTTCTCCCTTGGAAAGAGGGACTGAATCACTGTGCCTGATGTGTTCAGGTGCTGGAAGTGCAAGGCCAGGTGTCATAACACATGCACTGAAGTGCTTGACAGTCTCTCAGTCCTGCCGGTTGACTTAGATCCATGACAATTTGCGGGTATGCAAAGTTCATCCCCTTAATGGTGTGAGCCAAATATGTAGAACCGCAGCCCAATCAGATGGGGTATCTGGAATGAGCAGCGCTTTGAAGCGAAGCTCCAAGGATATTTCAGAATTTGGGAACGGGGCAGATTGGACAGAACACGCTGCTGGTGAGGAGTGTATGGAAATAGATATTTTTGCCTGGGATTCTCTCTTGGAAGCTGACCAAGTTTTCAGACTGCTTCTTTTACCCTCTTTGTTGGAACTTGCAGGCTTGTGATGCTTGGAAAAAGGAGGCAGAAGAAGCAAATGATCGCGCCAACACAGCTAACATGGAATGTGAACTGGCCCGGGAGCAGAGGGAAGCCTTGGAGCTGCAGGTGAAGAAACTGCAGGAGGAGCTGGAGAGGATCCACACAGGCCAGGACCCTCAGTTTCTGCGCTCCTTCTCTGAGCTGGAAACGCTCTCGCTCTCTTCGCTTTACACCCTTCAGAAACAGCTGCGGGCAAACCTGGAGAAAGTCGATAAGGTGAGTGCCAGGGATTTGCAGGGCAGGGCCTTGCTCGCTCTGCTCCTACAGATCGCAGCTTTTTTCCCTCTTCTTTAATACAGCCAGAAATCAGCAGCCTCTCAAAGCAATTCCATGTGGATGTAGCCAAAGTGAGTTTTAACCAGCTTACAGGAAAATACCTACCTCCTCTTTGTGCCTAAAGTACAGAGTTTAAGTCAATCAAAGCTGCTTTGTTGATCCTAAAGGTCCTAAAAGACATCATGCTGTGCTGCTTTGCTTTGCTTTTGCTTCGGAAGATGAATGGGCAGACAGCTGCAAGTCCTTCCCCTGCTGCCTCCTTGCTGTTCCCCAAACTGCGTAGCACAGGACGGGAGCCCTTTTGCTTTGTGACTTTGATGCTTATGTTTTGCCCTGTCTTCCTCTCTTGCAGGCGGTATTTCAGATGCAGTCAGTGAAATGCCTTAAGTGTCAGGAGGAGAACCGGGTGGTGTTACCGTGCCAACATGCAGTGCTGTGTGAAACGTGTGCCGAGGAGGGCGAGTGCCCCATCTGCCATCCCAACAGGCCCCACTCTCTCCAGTCGTGACCTTCCAAGGACACTTGTTCTAATCATATCGTATAGAACTTTTTAACTTTATACATACGTACATATATATGTATGTGTACATATATATATGTATGTGTATATATATATGTATATATGTGTGTGTATGTGCATGTTTGTGTATGTGTATATATATGCACACACACACACATACACACATAAAAATTAGTTGCAGAGCACTTTTTAATATTTTACATCCCGTATCTAAACTGCCCCTCACCCGTGCCCCACTAATTCTAACTCTTGAGGAACTTTGAGAGCTGTTTTTAATACAGATCAAAGGGCCATTTGCAAAGAGTCTGTGTTTCTCCTCTTTTCTATTTAGGTGATAACAAATTTTTTGACTATTTCCAGAAGGATTTAGAGTGGGCAAGAGGGGCTTCCATGTGCTTTCCAGAGGAAGAGTTGAGATCACAGGGAGGATCAAGGTGGATTGAAATGACTTGTTCATGTCTTCGGTCTCCCTGCTCTTTCACTGACCCAGCTTGGTTAAAGCCGTCCTCCCTGATGGAAGCTCCGCTGGGTGCCTGCCTGGTGGGCCTCACGTTGCCGATCTCTGAATGTGCAGGAACTTTGTCTGTCATTTAATCAGCAAAGTTCGCTTTTTAAATTTTTTTTACACTCTTTGTATATTTGTATGAAAAGAAGAAAAGAGGGAAAAAAATGTATTGGATGTAGAGCACGCCAAGCCCCAAAATTCAGTGACTAGTGTTCATTGCTGATACAGCTAATACGTTCCAGGTCTGAGCAGCCTTAGAAGTATTGTCCTTGTGTCAGCTAAAGCCCTTTATGAAAGAAATATGGATGCAGAGGTTAGTTCTCTCCAGGCGCCCCTTTGTCTGGTGGCTGTCTAGAGACTTTTTACTGTTTTCAGACCAGATTAATTTTGGTTTAGCCACAGGGACCTGATTCATAGTCACTGCTGAGATGCATGAAACAATTCCAGGTAGTCTGAGGACACTTGTTGAACAGAGTCGACGTTGCCTGTGTCGGCACCTGAAGGATGGTTTATGGACTACTGGGTCCAGAAACCTTAATGCTAAAGATCATGTATGCCTGTGGTGACAGAGAAAGTCCAGCGTGACAAAGAAATGCCACCAACTTAGACCTGGTGACATTAGCTGAGCTTTCCTGTTACTTTACCAGTGTGTCCATTGGATTTTTACATCAGGTGGATTGCAGTAACCTGCTGGGATCTCAACCAAAAGGCCACTTAGTTGAGTAAACACTTTTGTTTTGCACAGGGATGCTGCCTGTGCTACCCCTCCCTGACCTGGAAAAGCACTGGAACCTCCAGCAGCCCACTGTTGTAGGAAAACTGAATTTTTACCAGAGCCTCTCAGAAAGCTTCATATTTAATGCAAAGACATAATTAGGTTTGCTTCCATAATTCCACCTTTCCTTTACATGGAAGGGGTTAATATGCATTCCCAGATGATCTCTTAAGTGCAGCTCTGTGTAGTTCTTTTTTATGTTTTTCCCATTAACTTGTTTTTGGGTTTTTTGGTAAAAATGCTTTTTTTTTCCATGTGTATTTTATTGTAACTAGCATCAGTTTTTTTAATTTTTTTTTTATGGAGAGACACTGTTGAGTGACTATTGTGGCGATGTTGTTTGATTATAGCCTTTGAATGTTTGTGCCATGGGGCAGCACACCTGCCTTGGTCTGATCTTAAGGAAAGACCTTTTATTAAAATACGTGAACATTTCTTTTTTAGGAAAAAAAAAAAAAAAGAAAAAAGTGGGGGGAGGAGGAAAAAGCCCAATTAAGATAAAAATTTACTAAAAAGTTTTTGTAACTAACTTAAATCATAGGAAATAAACTCTTGAATCAGGTCTTTAATATTTATAAGAACCAGAGCTGATCAGCCTGTTTTGGCTATTGGTTTGTAACACTTACTTTTTATTAGCACGGTGGTTTATCTGCTCTCCTGCCTCCCTGTGGGACTGTTCAGGGTGACGCTGTCTTTGGCCAGCCCTCTTTTTTTCAGAACTGTCCCGCACCGGGCTGCGTGACTGCATCCGATTCCCACAGGGGCTCTTCACTTTGTCCCTTCTCTTCAGATGAAACTTGTCCGCTGCTGGCAGCTCTAGCTGTCTCAGTGGGACTTCCAGTCACGGTGTGATGCAGGGCTATTGGGTCTAGGGGAAAGAGATACTTGCCCCCAGTTTCCGTGGGGGCACATCGCTTAGGCAGGGGGGTACAAGGAAAATTCCAGGCCAGAGAAAGCGTGTTTTTCCCTTTTGAGTAAAACAGTTTCTCTGTTTTAAAACTTATACTGAAGGACCAAAGAATTCAAAGCTTCACCTGTTTGCGGCCCTTAAATTTTAGCTTTCCATTGCCACGCTGCACTCATGGCAGAACAGCCTGAAGGAATTAGCACTAGCCCCTTCCCTTGCCCCCACCCCAACGTATCTCACACTCTCTTTGCACAAGCACATAAACTGTTTCTCGCTTTCCTCTGGTTCTTTAAGAAACACTTCCTAAATTTAGGTTTCTATGAATTTGTTTGCTGCTTTAAAAAGAAAAAAAGAAATATCTGAAATGTGAATTACTTTCTTAAGCATCAGATGGAAAAGAGAACTTCATCGTTGCGTATTTTGTGAATATTTTGGGGGGCCATTTATGTGACAATTTCCTAACTGAGTGAGGTGAGAGCAGGGGGAAAGGGCAGCGTTTCTGACCCACTCCAGCAGTTGTTACTGCCTGCCTCAGGCAGGAAGGATGAACCATAATCACAGCACTGCGTTTAAGGCTTAAGAGTCTGTGGTCAGCTTCTGTATGGTGTAAAAAGAGTCTTGTTGAAATAAACCTGGTGCTAATATGTACAGCCCCTGTAATGTACTGTCACGCTTCCTTCTGAAGCAGGAACTCCCTTTTTCAGGACACGCAGTAACACATCAGAACTAAGGGGGCTTTTTTGGCCGAGTCACGCTTCAAAATGAAGTTTTGGTCCACAAGGCTTCTTGATGAGCAGCCCAGCTGGCTGTTGCTGAACAGCCGTGAACAAGTCTGGGTCCTGCCTCTTCACACAGACTTCTTATTGGATAATGACATTTTCCTCCCCAGATTTTTGGGAGCTTTGGAAGTGTTGACCTCGGTGACTAATTGTGCAGGTCAGACACTTCTGAGCTAAGAGCTGGGGGAAGGGAGTCTTAACTGTGTTGTGAAACCACCGTATCTTAAAGGTCAATAAACTTTTACGTTATTATGGAAAAACAATATAGAAGCAGATGGCTTAAGACAACACTATCCTGGGTAGATAGGTATCAAAAAGCCAGGCTAGAGCTGTAGATGATAGCCAGGAGCTGAAGAATTTTGGCATCGCTTTGGGCTAACAGGACCACTTTTAGATCATCTCCAGCCTTAGATGATGTAGCCGCATGCCAGCTGTGGCACAGGAGGGACCGGGGGAAAGTCTCAGAGCTGGAGCACAACATTTTGCTTAAGCAGATCGCCCCCCCGAAGGGGGTCGCTGCAGCTGATCCCCTGCCGAAGGGTTTCATACTTTCCGTGCATCTCTGAAGCTGAACCTGAGCCACTTGCAAGGCTTGTGCAGCTGAGACGATGAAGAGAAGTCCTTACCCTGTGAGGAAGCCCGTAATGCTGAATGGACTCAGTAATTCATTGCTGTTCCACCAGCCTCCGAACCTCCTCTCTTTCTCCTTTTCCCCCATCTGAGAAGGAAGAATATTACCAGTGTTTTCCTCCACAATTATAATAATCCTTGGAGTGATGGCCAACAGCAAAATAGATGTTACTGATGTAAAACCTAGTATTTTAAAGGTGAAGTATTCCTGCAAACTAGTGACTGCATCGGAGAGATTTCTGGGGCTTCCCCGCTCCGTAGCTTCCAATGTTAAAACAAAATAAATACAGTATACGTTTAAAAAAGAATAATAATAATACACGCTGCAGTATTTCTGGTGGCAATTCTTGACCAGTCTCTTCCCTGCCTTCCCCAGGAGGAAGGGCACTGGGCAGAAGCGCCCCTAGTCCGTGTAGAAGTTGGCAGAATGGTGATCGGTGGTGTGTAAAACGTGTTGTTGATTCCATGTATAGAACTGTGATTTCAGCTGTCGTTCTCTCGTACTCTGTAAATATGTGTTTTGGCTGTCGGAAACCTGGTTTAGACTCTTTTCTTGGCAGAGTGAATTTGCATGTGGGGCTGGAAAGAACTCAATCTGTGTCACAGTTTCCAAGGGCAGGATGGATTTTTTTTTTAGAGGACAATAAATTTTTATTTTTTTGCTAAGAAAAAAAAATATATAATAAAGCAGTGTGTGTGTGTGTGTGTGCGCGCATGCATGCCCGGGGTGTATGTGCAGCCCTGCGCCCTGCTCTGGGGCTCGGGGAGGTGTAGAGAAGCCTGTGCAGCGAAGCCCTCAAAATAACAGATCGAATTCACCTCCGTGGCCAATTTTGCCTTCTCCCTTTCACACGACCAAGAATAATTTCTTCCTGAGCTCCCTTCTGGATCAAGCCCCTTTTTCAGGGGGGGTTGCCCTTCACCTTTACGATCGAGGTGCAGTGGAAGAGGGGGAGAGTCGATGCGGCGCAGTGAGGTGGGGCAGTGACTCCTTTGGAAATGGCAAAACAGCAGAGCAAAGAGCGTTTTATCACCCAGATTCTTGGTGTGGACAAGAATTTCTCTCTAAGCGTCTCCCACAAGAGCCAGGCTGGGCGGAGGTGAGCTCTGCCTGCGCCTGTGCCCGTGCGGCTGCGGGGGATATGAACAGTTAAAGCATTACACATACAGCTTCATGCGTTGGCACCCAAAAGAACATGCCTTATGTATGGATCCAAGAATTACCTTTTCTTTTTGGTCTAATTAATGCTTCAAAGATGCACTTACCCTTAGTCCAATCACAACAATAATCTGAATCACCCAATTTATATTGCAGGTTACTACTACTGCAATAAAATCGGTAGACCTAAGTGCCTGCCCCCTTCCCTCTTGTGTTGCAGCAATCTGCCTGTGTCGGGGTTCTTCACCATGATGATGATGATGATGATGATGCTGATGATGGGGATTTCTTCCTCCTCGGTCTTGCATTTGCTAGGAGCTGGTTTTGTGTGCTTCAAGCCGTATTTTTTTAATGCTTAAGCTATTCTCCTCCTGGTCCATGGGAGCTCTGATCGTTTAAGGTTTCTTAGTTCTTCTCTGTAAAGGGTATGATTTCTTTTGGGGTGGGAAAAGACCCACACAACTGCCCGGACCTGAGCAAAAATTAAGCTAAAACACCTTGGATAATAAAGTGCAAACAACCTCAAAACAGAGGTTAGCCCATGCCACCTGCTCACTGGGACACACTGTCTGCTGCAGGAAGGGCAGCCTGGGTGATGTCAGTCCAGGGCAAGTTAGAGCACAGCAATTTTTAAACATACAGCTAAAAATAAGCTAAACCACGTTCAAACCTGCGGCCCCGTATAGCTAAGCCTTGCACTAAAGCGTGAGGCTGGTTGCTAGCAGGTGCCAACACCAAATTAGCTGCAGAGTGCAGGCATGGGGTTTCCTCTCCCGGAGCAGTAGCAGCAACCCGGCTGAAATGACGCCCTGGGACAGCGTCTCCTCTGCAAACGGACCCTTCTCCGGAATCTTATTTCTCTGCAGAGCTACAAGGGGGGACTGAAACAAGTGATTTTTAAGCCAGCAAATGGCTTCCTTGTGAGTGAGCAGCGCCTTAATCCCTCCTGCTGTGGGTTGGATTGAGCCTGGCCATGTCATATAGATACCAAAGGAGCTTTTCCCCACCCCCCCCGGCCCCTGCCATCGAGGGCTTGACCTGGATTGACCCCACAGTTGCTCAGCCCACCGAGAAAGCAGCTGGTGCTCAGGCACCAGGGAGGGGGATGCTTTTAATTTCATGGGATGTGGCAGCTCGGAGGGACCCACTGCAGCTCAAGGACAGCCACCCCCCCTTGCAGGGTGGGGGCAGAGGAAGCTCCAGATTTATAACTACTAATAATTGCAGCTAAAACAAGCTCCAAAATACCCAGCAAATAGCAACCACCTGCCCTGCTGGGCATTTTAGCTGGTACACCTGGGCCACCCCACGTGCAATGCACCCTGCAGAGCTGCTTCCCGCCGCTGTCCCCTGTGTGCTATAGCAGAGGGATGCAGGTCCGTGGCACAGGCTGGGGGCGATGCCGGGGGCCTGTCCGCTGCATCTGGGCTCTTGGCACCCCGACCTGCTGCGTGGTTTGGCTGACGGGGCTGCAATGCTCTTCATTGCTGCCCAGGCTCCAGCAAGCTCCCAGGCTCCCTCAGCTCCAGCAAACTTCCTGAGGTCAATACGATCAGTGGTAAAATACAAAAAACACACACACGAGCTATGCACATTTTAAAAAAGGGAAAAAAACCAAAAACCCAACAAAAAAAAAACCCCAAAACACCCCAAAAACACAAAGCCTGACGGGCTGCACAGCGAAGTGCCAGGCCCGGAGCCAGCAGTGGCAGGCTGGGCAGGGATGGCTCCTGCTCCCGTCCTTTCTCACCCAGCACCGCGCAGCCCCGAGGACACGCACATCTGCCTGGGAACCTTTTTTCTTTTTTTTCCCCCCCCTCACCAAACCACCACGCACTGCCTGTCCTGAAAGCCTTTTGCCGTACCTGAGCCAGACCTGGGCTTTACGTGTCTCGTCAGCCTCTTTCACAGGCCAAAACCCAGCTCCGCCGGCTCCTTCGGCAGGTTGATGGCCACCGGCCGTGCTGCGTGTTCAGCCCTGCCTGCCTCCAGCACCGCTGGGCGGTGGCAGCTTTCGCAGCCGTTTGATTTATACCTCGGTGTAGGTGATACTTTGCGATGGCCCGTAACTCAAAACAACGCTAGCTGACTCCCTGCAGAGGAAAAACATCCCGTCCGATTCAGCACGGCCGAGCTCTCGCCAAAGCCTCGGCTGCCTGCAGGGACCAGCCA
>NW_008824894.1:1515628-1517143 GCF_000699105.1 Pygoscelis adeliae
GTCTCCCGTGCCCTGGGCGAGGGCCCCGGCTGCCTCCCGGTGCCGGCACAGCCACCGCCAGCGGTGCAGGCCTCAGCGCCATCCCAGCTCCCCATCCTGCTTCCAATGGGAAAATTGGACAAAATCGCTCATGTGCCATCTCCTCCCGCTGAAATCTTGCAGCCGGCTGCCCCTTCCCGGCTTAACCCTATCGAGAGGGGCAGCCCTCACCGTACCCCAGATGCCTTGTCCCACCCCGCTGCACTGCTGCTGGCTCAGGGCCATTGCCCCAAAGCACCCTCTGCACAGATTCAACCGATGCATCATGTTGCTTTTAATTTAAAATAAGAGGCTTATCCACAAGAAAAAAAGACTTAAAAAAAAAAAAAAAAGGCAGGTTTGGCCACAGGTTGTCCCCACCCCAAGGAAGTGACGATGCGTTTGCATTGCCCTGACGCAGTGTCGCGGACAGGAGGGTTGGCGACACGGCCGGGCAATGCGGCACCGACAGTGACTGACAAGCTAATGGGGACGGGCAGGGACAGCCACACATTTTCACATTCCCCGCGTAGTGTTGCTAGTCCAGACAGGCAAAGAAATCCCCTGAAATACCGTGTGCCCAGCCTCCCCAGCCTCACGGGAGCATTGCTACCCAAAGGTGGGGGTGAGACGGGCGCTGGGAGGTGGTGGCCCCTGTCCCTGTGGCCCCTGAGGATGGCTCCTGCTCCAGCACCGGCAAAACTCCCGGGGTCCCGCTGGCCAGATCCCCTTGTTCCGGGACCCTCACTCCATCTCCTTGGACTGCTTGGCTCGTTGCTTGCGGAGCTTAACGAAGGCCTGAGCCTCTTTGTCCCCCTTCCTGGACTCCAGCAGCTGGAGGATCTCGTCTCCTGCCAGAGAGGAGGGGAGAGATGGTGGGAGTTGCTTGCTGCAGCCCCCTCCTGACGCCCCGGGGGCTCAGCAGGGCTCAGCCTGGCTGCTGCACCACGCACGTACCGGTGGGTTTGGGGTGGGTGAGGGGGAGGCGGGTCTGGGGTACCCGTCCCGCGTCAGCCTGGTCCTCATTGGTGTCGAGTCCGGGCAGGTGGCAGAGGGGGAAGAAGGCTTCGCCCTCCAGGTCGTTGGCCCCCAGTGTGTCGTAATCGAACACGGTCAGCAGCAGGCAGGCCCCCTCCTGCCGGCACTTCTCGGGGGGGATCAAGCTGCAGGGGGATGGGATGTGAGGGACTGTCACATCCCATCCCCTCCGTCCCAAAATTCAACCTTCCCTCCAGGGTCCAAACAGGCTTCCCCAGGGTGATGCTCCATGGGAAGCCAACCCCCCGCACTGCACTGCACCCCTTCAAAGCACAGGGCCCCAGCACGGTCCCGCACCAGCCTGCAGGACCCAGGTGTTTGGGGTGCACCTACCCCAGCTCCCACCGTGGGACCCCACAGATGAGCCCCCAGTGGGGTGCAGGAGGTGAAATCCCAAGGCAGGACCCAGTTCCCTCAGCAGCAGCCCCATAGCAGGGGCTCGGTTGAAGTGTGGGGGGG
>NW_008824894.1:1517162-1521567 GCF_000699105.1 Pygoscelis adeliae
GGGGGGGGGCCCGGTGGGTGTCAGCCCCTACGTACAAGTCGAAGGCTTCGTCGAAGAGGGGGTGCAGCTCCTTCCTCTTGCACTGGGTGGTCCGGGCCACCACCTCGGGGAACTCATGCCGAGGCTCCAGGGTGAGCTGGACGAAGGGGTCGCTCAAGCCTGGTGGGGTGCAGATATCAGCCCCCTCCCACTGCCCCTTCTGCCCCGGCACGGCTGGCCAAGCCCAGCCGGGGGGGGTGGGCACCCCGGGGGGGCCGGGGGGGCCGGGCACCCTCACCGTCACCCCCCAGCCCAGCCCACGCTCCTGGGAGGGTGCAGGGACATCCCCGACCCTGTCCACACAGGGATCAGCCATGGGTGACTGCAATAGGAGTGACCTCTCCTGGAGACCTCCCCAAATGACAGCCAACCCGAGAGGCTGTCCCTTGTCACCCCGGCATATTTTTCTGTCCGAGATGTGATTCGCACGGTGGAAAATATCTGCCTGCCCTGGCTGCTGGCTTGTGCTGCAAAGTGAAGGCAGGGGGATGTGGGCATGGTGTCCTGCCTGGTCCTGCCTGCCGCATCCCACTGGACCACCCCGGACTAGTGCAATAACCCCCCTTCTTCCCCAAATCCACCTCTTTGGATGCAAAAGCAAATAAAGACAGAGTCCCATTACTCCAAGCACTGCCGGCATCTCTCCAACCCAGGGGCATATCGGGGACTGAAGACAGGGGGTCCCAGAGTGGTGGGGCTCCCCACACCCACCGTTGGAGTCCAGTGGGATGAGGTTGACAGCATTGAGCACTTCCACGCGGAGTTTCTGCTCCGAAGGGCGGTACAGCGCTTTGATTGTCACGGCACCATACTTCTCCGAGCTGGTGTCCAGCTGAGCGATAGGGTACAAGAATAAGGGTGCTGCCTTTTGGCACACTCATGGAGGGGATGCCCGGGGTCTGGTGGAGGCTGAGCAGGCATTTTGGGGTACCGGAGGGTGATGGGCATCCTCTGGGATGCAATTGAACTCCCTCCTGCCCACCGCTGCAAAACCAGCCCCAACAGGCCCAGGACTGGGAGGGTGGTGGGGAAATCCCATGTTTCCACAGGCAGGCTGTGCCGGGCAGCCTCTCGTGTGCAAGGGTGGGGTGTGGGAAGGGGCTTGGGGCATCATCCTGACTCCTACCTGCTGCTGGATCCTGTTGCTGAAGTATTTCTGGATAAGTTTGCGGCTGGTGGCAGAGCAGAGGGCCAGGTGGGCCTCCAGCGACTGCAGAGAGGACGAGAATTGATGGTCAAGCACGTGGACAGGTCTGCAGCCTGGGGACACCCTCCCTAGAAAGCACCCAAAGGAAACTCTGGGGACCCCCACATCCCCAGCACCCCGTACCAGGAAGGCTTCAGTGTGGAGGGTCTCCAGCGGCAGCCCACAGCCCTCGGCGTGGAAGCACAGCTCCAGGCTCTGTGGAGAAGGATGCTGTTAGCCGGCAACCAAACACCCGTCCCTGCCGGGGACTCCCTGGTTCCCCCCCTTGGTACCTTCAGGGCACAGTGCAGTTTCTTGTAGCACTGGGCCGAGGGGATCTGCTGCCCCGTGGCTGCCGACAGCACGGCCAAGGTGTGATGCCAGAGGAGAGTGAGGAGGCTGCAGGGGCAAGGGAGGAAGGTTGTGAGCAGGGGGCCGCGGGGGGTGGGTTGGAGGGGTTGGTCCTCAGCCGAGAACCTTTACAAAGTCCCAGAGGGAACTGGCTCAACCCGCTGGGCTGAGCAGCCAGCCCCAAAGCGGGATATCCCCAAGCCCCACGGGGCTGAGGGGACACTCCTGCTAAGGGACGGTGATGCTGCCGGCCTCTGCCATGGTGCATCCCCAGTGCCTTGGTCACCTTTTGAAGTTCTCCTGGACCAGATGCTTGTTGAGATACTGCAGCTCCGATTCCAGGAACTTCATGAGCGGGATGATGGACTGCAGAGAAAGGAGAGGGGAATTGGGGAGGGCATGGGGGGGCCGTATCCAGCAGGGCCCTCTCCAGCGGGGAGAGGGGAGACCACCGCTGGCTGGAGCCAGCAGGGCAGGGGCGGGTCCAGAGGGGCTCCCTTCCACAGTGAGGACATGGGCAGGCTGTGCCCTGTCTGGTCCTGCTGCTGACATGGGCATCAAACGAAGCACACCATGGCTGGTGTGTCCTGTGCCCCAGGTGTGGGGCAGGGAGAGGTGGGGAAGGGTGATGGGGGCCTCCACCAAGTAGGCAAGGGTTATTCACAGCTGCCTGAAAAAGATGGTCCAGGAGGGGCCGGGCCAGGTACTTACGTCCTCAGGCTCCCGGGTGTCATTGGAAGATGAGAGCTGCTGGATGTGTCTGGCGATGCCCTTTTCCAGCTGCCGGGGAGAAACGCACGGAGGCACTTGGGCTTTGCCCTCTGCACCAGCCTCCCCATGCCCAGGCCGACCTTGTCTCCATCCCAGGAGCATTATGGGCTCCAGGCCCCCTTGGGTGAAATCTCGCTGCTTTGGGCCAGGCGAGGGCCAAGGGGGGGTCAGTGGCAGGTGGTCACCTTGGTGGCCAGGGCTTGCACCACGTCCCGGACCTCGTGGTCCAGGCAGGAGACAGTGCTGTCGAGCTGGTTGTGCAGCGTGTGCTGGATCTGCTGGTGGTCGATGACAGCCCCCGTGCGCTGCTCCAGCTGGGCCCAGTCCAGCTGCGACGGCAGCTTTAGGATCAGCAGCCGCAGCTGCTTGATGTTGTTCACCACGATGCAGAGCTGGGGGAGGTGGGTCTGCTTTAGGGTGTCCCACACCCCCTGGTGCAAGATCGGAAGCCCCTCCCCATACCCAGTCCCATCCCCATCACTATCCCCATCCCCATCTTCATCCCCATCCTCATCCCCATCCTCATTCTCACCCTCATCCCCATCTCCATCCCCATCCCCATTCCCATCCCCATTCCCATCCCCATCCCCATCCCGCTCCCCCTGCTCACACCATTTCCCTCCTGATTTTCCAGGATTATGGCTATTGGGGGTCAACCGGTCCCCATGAAAGCCAGACCCAGGATGCTGGCTGGGCGCTCAGCAGCTCATGTCCCTCTTTGCCCAGAAACCATGGCCAAATCCTGTCTCTTCCTAAGCAGTGGACCCTGCCCTGATACCAACCCTGTTGGCCGCTTCGCCCTCATTCTGCTCGTTCAGCGACAGAGCCTCAGCCCTCTCCTTGATGATCCGGCAGTATATCAGGGCGATTTTACACATGTCCTGCAGGATAGAGAAGAAGCCAACGGGACTGATCTGGGCAGCACAGGGACCACCGCGGGGCCAGGGGACCCCGCCATATCGGCATGGGACACCGGCCCCATTCATGGAGGCACATCTCCAAGAGTAGGAGACGAAACTCCGGCTGCTGATGCCCGTGAGCATGGCATCTGCCAGCAGGGCCCAGGGTACAAACCTCCACGAGCTTCACCATGATCATGAAGGCTTCCTCGGGGTCCGGCCAGTTGAGCTGCTGCCAGGTCTTCACAATCTGGGCATAGCAGGTGGACAGGTCGACGGTGGACGTGCTGTGTTTGTTGTGCTCCCCGAAGGGCACCAGCTGGGAGGGCAGAGAAAGCAAATGCAATTTAGCTTGTATAAAGACGGGTAGATGAGGCGCGTAGGGACATGGTTTAGTGGGCATGGTGGGTTGGGTTGACGGTTGGACTCGATGATCTTGGAGGTCTCTTCCAACCTTAATGATTCTATGATTCTATGATTCTATGATTGTATGGAAAGGAGCCATCCCAGACAGGGGAGCTGCTCCTTTACTTTGGGACTCTCTAGCCCGTCACCAGCTCCATATATCCTGATGTCATCACCCTGTCACTTTGGAGAGTGGAGGACATGAGGATGGGTGGAGTCCCGAGTTCCCCACATTGGGCTGTGCCCCATCATATTCTAGCCCAGTGTTGTTGGACCACACTGAAGAGTGGAGCGAGGAGCCCGCGGGCCCATGGCTGTCTTCCCTCCCCCCTTCCTAAAGTTCAGAAGTGAAGGGGATGCTCACAGCATGGCTCAAACACAGGCTCATCAGCTCGCTCAGGCTGCCAGAGAGCAGAGAGGGAAGGGGCACGGGGACGTGGTGTGGGGCCAGGGTGGGATCAACTGGTCCAGGAGACCACGTACTTTGCTATGCATTTGGGAGAGGAACCAGCCCACCTCTGGGCTGCAAGAGGCACTGTCCTGGTTTTGGCTGGGGTAGAGTTAATTTTCTTCCTAGTAGCTGGTACAGTGCTGTGGTTTGGGTTTAGGATGAGAACAATGTTGATAACACACGGATGTTTTAGTTGTTGCTGAGCAGTGCTTACACTAGTCAAGGGCTTCTCAGCTCCCCATGCCCTACCGACTGAGCAGGCTGGAGGTGCACAAGAAGCTGGGAGGGGGCACGGCCAGGACA
>NW_008824894.1:1521798-1526366 GCF_000699105.1 Pygoscelis adeliae
TCCTATTAAACTGTCTTTATCTCAACCCATGAATTTTACTTTTTTTTCCCCAATTCTCTCCCCATCCTACTTGTGGGCAGAGGGGGGAGTGAGCGAATGGCTGTGTGGTGTTTAGCTGCCTGCCGGGTTAAACCGCAACAGGCACCTACGTGGTGGTCTCAATGCTGTGGGCCAGACACAGCGGCAAGGCACGGAGGGAGCTGGAGTGTCCCCAAAGGACCGAGGGAGATGTTCTCCTCCCTGGGTTACCTGGTCCATCTGGACGGCTCTCTGCGCCCTCTCCAGCGCGATGGTGTAGGCCTTCTGCAACCACTGGGGCACAGCTTCCTTGAACCACTGGTGGAAATTGCTCAGAGCCAGAGGTCCATCCCTGTGGAGGAAGGCACCAGCTTCTCCAACTGCACAGCAACGGCGCGGGGCCATCACCCCTCCTTGCTCTCACACACAAGAAACTGCCCCGAGGCAGAGGCAGCACGTAGCACTGTGCTAAGGAGAAACCTCCCCTTGTCTGGAAGTTGAGGTCTCCATCAACCCCACTCAGAGACAAGCCTGAAACCCTTCTGGTGACGCTCGCATAGACCCCAGACACCAGCAGCCTTGTGTGTAATTAGTGATGTAGGAGAATGGGAAGGATTTGGAGTTCCTCTCAATTAACTGCTCATTCCCTCGCTTTGGCATCTCCCCTCTCTCTGGGTTGGATACCTCTTTGGGAGGAAGCCCTTCATCTGATAGAGCTCCTGCAGGTTCATGTAGAGCTGGAAAAGGCTCTCGGCTGTGGGCTTGGACATGCTGCTGTCGACCTCATGCAGCTGCTCCTGGACATGCTCCGCGACCTGGCAGTGAGCAAGGGAAGGGGGGGACAGCTGTTAGTGAGGGTCCGGCCGGGAAGGCTTGGTCTGCTAGGGGGTCTCTGGAGCCACAGGGTGAGAGTCAGCTCGGGGGACTCCTCTTCCTTTTGGGTGGCATTTCAGGAGATTCATTGGGTCAAGTAAGCAGATGACAGTCACAGATAGGGCACGCAGGGAAAGATGGAGAGTTTCCCTGGCTTGCAACAACCAGTTGCCATCTGAAGGGTGGCCAAAACCTCAGCCTGGCTTTAGACCTTAGTCCCGTGAGTGCAGAGCAGCCCAGGCTTGCTCACCAGGCTCTCCAGTTCCAGGTAGGCGATGGAGAAGAGATTCAATTTCAAGGTGCTGCAAGAGAGAAATGGGGAGTCAGGAGCCTGCCAGCCCCAGCCCAGCAAACCCAGCCCAGCAAATCCTCCCAGGCCATGCCCTTGCCGTAAGGGCGAGGACAGTACAGCCCTAAGAGGCAGAGACGTGACCACAGATGCTACCTGTGGAGCCCAAGAGCCAAGGAATGAGTCATGCAAGTGCCCTGTTGCTCTTGACCCCAGGGAAGGTGGATGAGGGGAGATCAAGCTATGAAACCTACTTGATGAAGAATTTATTCCAGATTTTCTGGCACTGCTGGAGATCTCCTATCACCTCCAGGAGGAGTCTGGACAAGGCTTTGCCATTCTCTTCCATGCTCTGCAAAGGAAGGAACAGCTTGTTTTGGATGCTCAGTGATTTTGAGTTGACCTGGGCTCCGTTCTGATTGGATTTATTTCTATGATTTGTTCTCGTGGAGTAGCAATCTATCATTAGATCCACATTAGGAGCACCAAGAGATTGTCAGTAACATCCACTGTTGCCCTGTGCTTGCATGGCTGGGCTGGGGACCACCTCCTGTTCTCCTGAGCATTGCACCAAGGCCTTAAGCTTCAATGCACCTCAGCAGCTGCAGGTAACATGGCTCATGGTATTTTTTAGCTGGAAACCCAAACGCCTTGACTGTATCAGAAAACTGGAGAAGCCTTGTCTCAGTCTTGTCTTCCCGCCCCCTCGGGCCTCCCACCCCAAGCCCAGCAAATTGCTTCTTATAATGTCAGAGAGGCAGAGATGGGAACTGACCTTCACCATGGGCTTGAGGTGCTGCTTCTTCATGTGAAACCACTCCGTCGTGCCTGACTGCAAGAGAGGAGTCCTGGTGTGATGGCAGGGAAGCAGGAGGAGCAAAGCCAGCTCTGTCACCCCCTTCACTCTCCCTGTCCCCTGGGTGTGGTCAGGACCGAACTCCATGTGGTGGGAACCACAGGCTGGGACCACCAGGTTAAAGAGGGGCAGGTATTTCTGCCCCCCCACGGTGGTCTGTGTGGCTTTGCTGAGGTGTGGGCATTGGGCAGGGGATGGATGGGAAGGGAGAGTCGCAGGGTTCCACCTCCCCGGGGCTGGTGAGGGTGAAACGCCTGGTCTCACTACCTTCAGCGCTGTGGAGACCATCTGGGGGAGGTCGGGGCTGAGCGTGCACAGCTCATGGAAAGCTTTCATTTTGCACATCTGGACCAGGACCCTGCAAAACGAGAACCTTGAGTGAAACCCAGCACCAGTCTGTCAGAAACAACCACCTCTCCCCGCCAGAGACCCTACCCAAACAGACCTTCCCTCCCCTCCAACAACATCCCCCACGGGGAGCCCAGGATGAGGGACAGGACAGGACAAGTGTCACAGCAGCCTAGAAGGGGGCAGAAAGGGCTCACGTGGGTTTTTGCTCGAGCTTACAGGCTTGTCCATCATGGTGGCCAAGCCATACAACCCCATGCGCAGCTGGCACCAGTGCTCGACTCACCGGAGCAGGGACTGGAGCCTCTCTGTGGACCTTGGGACAGAGAGGGGGAAAATGATGCGGTACCTCCGGATGAGGGAGACCCCGTAAGTCAGCAAGGACTGGAAGGACTCGGCCAGCTCTTCTTTCTGGGGAGAAGGAAGGAAACATGCACTGTCTTCCTCAGCGGCAGACAGAGATGCCAGCAGGACCACGGCACCATGGCGGAGGAGCTGGTGGCTCCCGTTCCTTTCTAGCCTGCTCCAGGGATGGAAAAAACCCCTGATGCCTTGGGTAACTTCTCCCTGGAGGGGCTGAACTGAGCTTTGCACTTAAACCCCATTGCTATGCATGAAAAATTCGGAGTCTCAGCAGGGTGAGGGGATGCCCTGGGAAAATGGGCGGGGAAAAGTAGGAATTGGGTCATATTTAAGTTTTGCAGAAGGTTGTGATTGACTTGATGGCAGTGATGGAGGAGGGGGATGTCGGTGTAAAGGGTAAGGCCTTCTCCACGGAGAGGGGGAACAAACCCCTCGGGCAAAGGGGCTCCCCAACTCGTGGGTTGTCCTGGTCCCCGTGGCAGGTTCTCCCCAGAAATGCCCTCCAGCCGCCCCAGCACCCCTGTACCCCACAAGCTCCTGCCCTTCCTGGAACACAGGGAGGGAACGGCCCCGGGAGCTGGGAGGAGAGGCTCGGGTTCAGGTGCACGGGGCACGTTTCCCTGATCTCTGCCCCCCACATGGTGTTGGAGCCCCCTCACCTGCTCTGGCCTCAGGCGCTCCTGCACCCACTGGTACTCGATGCTGGTGATCTGGTGGAGCAGGCAGCTGCTGTTGAACTCGAGGCTCTGGTAGAGCTTGCTGTACGCCAGCCACTGCCTGGGGAGGAGGGAGAGGCTGGGCTGAGCCCCCGGGGGCTGGGGAGCACCCAGGGGCCAGCGTGGGGTTCCCCCACCCACAGCTACAGCTGGGATTGCAGGGGCAGGACCCAGGTCTCCTGGTGCTGCCCGGGACAGGGGGCAATATCAGACACGCTGGGCTCATGGGAGAGACTGGCTGGGGTCAGACGGCCCCAGGGAAGGCATCGGGATCCTTGACACCCCCCCCCCCCCCCCCCCCCCCCCCCCACGCAATGCTGCATCGTGGCTCCTCACACATGGGGTACTCACGCCATGACCTGGTGGAAGTCGGAGAGATCCTTCTGTGTGGCGTGCAGGTACAGCACGGTGCTGGCGTGCCTGCTCAGCTCCCCATCCCAGGCGATGCTGCCGGCCTGCAAGGATGCAAAAGGAGGGTGACATGTCCTGGAGCAAGCTGGGCCGAGTGAGGAGGAGGACAGGCACCAGGGTGGAGTGTGTTTGCAGGACCATGGGAGAAATGGGTGCCCTGCAAAGATGCCAGGCACAGGCAGGCATCATCATGACCCTCCTTCCCACCACACTGCAGCAACGTGTCAGGCATGATGGGCTCCAAAGGAAGCCCTCACCCCAGCCCAGCTGCTGGAGGGCTGCTTCTCCCCCTTGGTACCTGGTGCTGAAGGATCTCATAGGACACCAGCTGCTGCAGGAGGTGGCGATGGACAGTGTAGCTCGGCTGTGTCCGGCTGCTCGTAGTGGCCCTCTGAAAAGAGACAAGGCATAGAAGCAATAACCATAACTTGCCTGAACACACAGGGATACAGTCAGAGAGTGGGGACATGCCCAAAAGCCATGGGGCCAGAGAGCCCTGTTTGAAGCCAAGCCAAGGCGTGCAGGTGCACCAGGAGCAAAGCCCCCCATGCTTGCATGGAGCTCAGGGGAGGGTCGAGCTGGTTTCCAGCACAGGCAAACCCTGGTGCTGGCACCTCTGGTCCTGGGGCACAGATCTGTGACACCAAGATAGGCCCCAAGGGACAGGCAGCTGCCCCATCCTGCCAAGGCAAGG
>NW_008824894.1:1526397-1531743 GCF_000699105.1 Pygoscelis adeliae
TGAGCAGGAACTGCAGGTGACACTGTCCCCGGTTGGGGTACGTCTCCGTCCGTGGCTCCAGCTGGTACCACTGGTCATCCCAGCAGTGCAGGTCCTGTATGCACAGAGACAAGGGTGAAGCCCTGGGCAGCCTTCCCGGGGGAAGGATCCCACTCAGGGACCAGGTCCCACTGCGCTAATGGGGCAGGAAGATGCTGTATTGGATGACTCTAGTACTGGATTCAAAATAAAAGACATATATAATCACTGAGCGAGTGTGTTGGAGTGGCTGGGGGGAAAAAAAGGGACCTGGCATCAATTTGCAGCTCTGAACGAGGACCCTGGGTGCGCTCGGTGTCGCCACGGGGCTGGGATCCTGCCCAGACCCCGTGAGGTTTAACCGGTGCCTGGGGAGTCACTTGGAGGAGGCGATGCACCGTGGCACTCACCTTCAGACGAAGGACCACATTCCCCAGGAAATCGTCCTGCCCTTTGTCTTTGCGAGCATCTTTAAAAATCCTGAAAGGTATGAACGAAGGAGGGGGGTGAAAAGGTTTCCTGCAGCCATGACCCAGCCGTGGTCAGGGTGAAGAAGGGCGATGCAGACCTGCCAGCCTCCCTCCCTTCTTCCAAAGGCAATTCTAAAAATCCAGCAGGCAAATAAGCGTTTTCCAAACCCTCTTTCCTCGGCAGCCGTTAGGGCCACGCCAGCACCAACCGTTTGAGGCCGTGGAGGTCCGTCAGCTCCCCCAGCTTGTGCCGCACCGACTCCACCATGTCTGAGTCCCTGCGAGGGTGGGCAGCGAAACCCACCGTGGGGAAAGGAGGAAATTCAGGCGATTGCAAAACAGTTCAGGGAGCCGCAATGACGGCAGAGAAGGGAAGGTGCTGGGGTGGGGAATATGTCGGGACTGAGGCCACCCCCAAAACTGGCTGTCCAGCCAAAATCTGCAAGCACACAGCTTCTTGCCATAAATAAAATCAGGGCTCAGGATCAGCCCGGCCTGGGCAAAGCCAGCCTGGGCTCTCTGCTTACGCTGGTCGCATCCTGCACTGTGCACTGCTCCAGCAGAAAGTGATGGGGAAAGGGGTCCCCAGATGGTTTCTGGGGCTTTTTAAAGGGTGCAGGTTGAAGGATCACACCAGCGACCCTCCCAGGAGGCAGGACCCCGCTTAGGGCCGGGGAGTGCTGCTGCTCACCACATGTCCAGGTGGAAGCTGGCCGTCTCCATGTCTTCAAACTCCCTGCAAGGCACCAGCAGGATGCTGTTACTTGAGCAGCATCTGAGGGACCGGCAGCAAGCAGGCAGGACAGCTGGGGATTACAAGCAGGAGGCTCTTCCCTGGGGGAGACCCCAAACCACCCCGGGCGGCCTGGGGAAGTGGTGGGAGAGCCCCGAGGCAGGGATTTTTGCCATGCTTTTGTTTTTCACCTCCCTGGACCTGCTGCACTGATCGGACCAGAAGCCTGGCAAGCCCCAGCGGGCATCGCCCCGGCAGAGCCCCAGCTCCTGGTTGGGCTGAGTCATGAACCCCCCCATCCACCCCCAAGAGCCCTGGGCACCCCCTCCAGCCTCCCATGAGCAAAGCCAAGGGGTGGCAGATTACAGGATAAATGTCTCGTCCCACACCGGGCTGAGGGTCTGGTTTATGACTTGTGTGCGATGGATCTGGTCTTCGGGGATGAGGTCTTTGACCACAGCCTTCATCCGCTTCTTGTGGTCAGAGTGAGCCGGTTCCTGGCTCTTGGCCTCGATGCCCAGCAGACAGTACGGGTCGCTGAACCCTGCGAGGGAGGAGGCGTGCAAGTCCCCGTTGGGAGCAGCGGCTGTCCCGTTTCCGATGGGGACACCCACCTGTCTCTACTTACCGCTGACGTCTTTACCCAAAATCCCCTTGGCTTCTTTCACGGTTGCTTTCAGGCAAAAAATTGGGCTCTGGAAGAAAAGGGAAAAAAAAAAAAAATGCTTGATGTGGGGTCACCAACCCCATGAGGAAGGATGGGGCTCGAGAAGGATTTCATCGTCGGCTGCTGCTCAGGTCAGCAAACGGCTCCTGAGCAACTCCCCCAGCACAGCCCGGGGCACCCCATACCCCAAAGCCCGAACACAGGGGCTGGGAGGCACCACAGCCCCCAGCACCACTCCGATGCGGGGTCCCCCCCTGGCCACAGCATACTGGGGAGACGCCATCTCGCTGCGTACCTCCAGTTCCTTGACCTGTTGCATGATGACGCTGTGCTCCTCTGCATCCATGCCGAAAGCCTGTTGTAGATATTAGGGCCAGTAACAGATGCTGCCCTGTTAACGGTGGCTGGAGAGCAGCCAGGGGCCTCCCTCCACTCCCTGGGAGCCAGCTGCAGCTCAAGGGGAGAGGAGAGGAGCAAAGAGCCCAGCAGAAGGGCTGGGGACCAGCTGAAAGCTCTTGAGGGAGAGCCTTCTTCCCACCATCCCGAGCCTAAGATAAATATTTCTCCGTAAGGCTAGTATTTCCCAGCTGCAAGTTGTCCCAGCCCTCCAGCTGGACGCTACTGCTACGTCTTTTAAGGTGCCCGTTAAAAGCTCCCTCCAAGTGTCCCCCATCTCCTTTAGCCGGGAGGGTGGACATGTCGGGGGACAGGTTTTGGGGACCCTGTTGGGGAGGTGGGGACCCACCTTTTGCACGTAGGCGTAGAGCTCTTGGACATCCGCGACGTGGTGGTGCTCGGGCTTGCCCAGGCGGTGTCGGATGGTGTAGAGGACCTCCTCGTAGAGCAGGGCCAGCTGCGGGGAGAGTGCCGACACCTCGTGCGGGGCCAGGCCAGCGGGGACTTGCTCCGCGCATCCCCCAGGATTAGCGGGGTGTTCCCCCTGCCCCCAGCTCCCTGAGCTGCCCGCTGGTCCCTGCCGACCCCCTCCCGGCATCCAGCCCTGCCCAGTCACCACTGGCTGTCCCTGGGGAGCACCTTCAGGAGCTGAGCCATGTCCCCAAGCCCCAGCAGCGCTGCCACCCCCTCCAGTGCCACCAGTGGAGATCATGGCAGGGCCACGCTCGTACCTCTCTCTTGGAGAACCGGTGGGACAGATCCATCTAGAGAAAGACAAGAAGCAGAGAGGTTTCCCATGAGGTCTCATGGCAGAGGGTGGTTTCAGGAGGAAATTGCAGCTGGGCAGGGCAGGGCAGGGCAGCCGGGACAGGGTGGCATCACCTGCAGCCCATTGGGTTGGGATGCCCCAAAGGATGCCGTGACATCCCGCAGACGCCCCACAGCCAAGGGACTACTTCCTCCATCACCCACCGGTGGGGCAGCACGGGGGCTTCACTCCCAAGCCCCATCAATTGAGGAGGGCACAGCGAGGATGGCAACAGCAATTTGGGGTGAACCATAGGAGGCTTTAAAAGCCAGCTGCCCGCCTCTCGCCCCACAGAGCTGCTCGCTGGCCCAGCCAGGCCCAGCAGGACCAGGCTGGATCACAAACCAGCCAAGGAAGAGGGCAAGCGGCCAAAGCGCAGCGAGGAGCTGCAGCTATGGGCAAGGAAAGGCCAAAAAGCCATCGGGATTTGTGACTCTAGTCCTCTTGCCAGAAAGAAAAACGAGCACTGCTGCAACGGTGCATTGCTTGTTGTTGAGCTGAAGGTCCATTCCCCACTTGAAGGATGACCAGCAACAGCATTTACTTTCCAAAAGGCAGCTAAATTAAAATGGTGCCACGCAACGAGGCACAGCCCAGCTCCAGTGGTGCTCAGCCCTGGGGCTGGATAGGGGGTCCTGCTGCCCACACAGCCCCCCTTGTTCCCTGCCTCAAATGTCACCTCCCACTCATCCGGGCTCCGCATGGGTCCGGCCGGGAGATCAAACCACCTCTGCCAAAAATACCCTTTTCCCAGGCAAACCCCAGCTCTCAGCCCATCCTCACCCCCTGTTCCCTGCCTGATGCCGAGGCTGAGCCCATCCTGCATCTGCTTCTCTAACCAAGGTCTGGATTCGGCCACCACCACAGCTGAGCAACTTGTTCCTGCCGCGGAGCCTGGCCAGGTGACCGTGACTTTGCCACTGCCACGAGCCGGGTGACCAGCCAGAGGAAGGGGGACCGGTGCCCCTGTGCCATCCGTTACGGCCCCCCGTGCTGGAGCCTCTGGGAGTGCAAGGGGGCGATGCCAAAAAATATAATGGAAATTTTTTTAAACCAGTTTGGCCCTTTTGTGCCAAGGGGCATATACCGAGCACAGCCCCAGCGACCCGCTCAGCCAGGGCTGGCAGGGACGGATGGATGGACGAGCCCGACCTGTGGGTCAGCTCAGGCTCCAAAATGACCTTAGGATCCCCTTAACAGAAAAAAAAAACCAAAACAACCCCGAGCTGGAACATTAACATTTGCTTATGGCAAATCTAGGGCTGGCATAATCCCTCGGCCATCTGGACTAAATTCAGCTCTTCCACCCCCAGCGAGTTTAACCCTCGAGCTGCTTCTCTCCCCACCTGCCTCCATGTCTCTTCTTTTAACCTCTGGTCGGTGCCGGGGGCTGCAGTGGCTCAGCAGCCCCTGTGAAAGAGGGACCTGTTGCACCCAGGAGGGCCCCTGCCTGCCCCTGCCCGGGGCACTGTCCACCTTCCGCTGCTCCTGGCACCGTCCTGCCTGCACCAAGGCACGGCGGGCATGGCCCCATCCCAAAGCCTTCAGCATCCCCGTGGGCAGCGCTGCCCCGTAGCAGGGTTGCAAGTGCAGAGGGGAGAGAAAAAGGACTTTATTTCTCTGCTGCTGTCACTTATCAGCAAGGCACAAGCGTCTGCTCCTCGCCCAGCAGAGGAGTAGCATGAGAGGGCAGGGGGAGGAATTGCTGTTGATCTGGGGGGGCAGGTCCCTGTTTCTCCCTCCTGCCATCGGGGATGGCTGCTGCGGGATCTGCTTTGTGCCCACCCATATGCGCACAGGACTGGTTAAGCTAAAGCTGAGCCACCAGGATATGTTTACTGCTGCTAATCCCCACACCAAGACCCCAGCTCAAATCCAGGAGCGGTGCTTAAATCCAGGTCCGGATACAGCCACCAGCATCCCTCCCCACCCCGTTAGCTGCAGCAGTGTCACCGGTGCGGGGGGCCAGCTGGGCTGCGGAGACGGTAACTCTTAGGAGGGAGGACAAGTCCGTGGGGGGCAACACCACGAGGACAGATCATCCCAGGGCCCAGGACAGATCATCCCAGGGTTCATCATGGGGATTGTGCCCACACGCTCCCAGCAGCGCCGGGCAGAGGCGTGCAGAGCTGCGGGTCCCATCTCCACGGGGGCGGCTGCAGGGATGCCGTCTGTCTGGCCACTGCAGAGGAAGTCAGTTGGGTGGAGTTGGCCGAGAGCAGGGCTTTGGGGGATCTTCGGGCAGCAGGGAGCC
>NW_008824894.1:1532281-1548809 GCF_000699105.1 Pygoscelis adeliae
CCTCCGGAGCCGGCAGGGGGAGGCCGGCGCCCCGGCCCCGCTTCCCACCGCCCCGTCCTGCACAGGCAGCCCCTCGGCAATGGGCACCTCATGGCGCAGACGGGATGGGAGCAAAAGAAAGGTGTCACATCCAGTCCCTGCTATTATTTACGAGCAAGGAATTGGGAATAAGTGGACAGAAATAGCCCTGAGAAGGCAAAGCCCAGCAGGGAAAGGGGGTGGTGGGGAGGATGGGTGGCGGCAACATGGAGGATCTGGGCTCCTATGTGTATTGGGGATCCATCATGCCCTGCGAGTGCAGATGGGGACCCTGCAGAAAGCAGAAGTCATCTTCAGCCCCGGGGGGGTGGAGGGGATTCAAAATCCGGTGCAAAAGCTGGAGCGTGGGAAATCCCTGTGGCACCCGGGGGTGCTGGACAAAGTTGGGCTGAGAAATGATGCAGTTAGTGCATGTGCCGGGGACGGCACCGGGAAAGGGCGTGCTGCTTATTTCCCTGAGCAGGCTGTCTGGGCAGAGCTGGTTACTGAGAAAAAAAAGCAGCAGGAAACGGAGTTAAAAACTCGTGCTTTACTGTCAGCTTTCATTCTTGTAAACACTTTATCTGATTGCAACTCTTGCCTATCACAGACCAGCAGCAGAGCCCACCCCTCGAAGATCCCTATCGAAACGCCTGCACTGATGGCAAATGCGGGGAGCTGCAGCCCAGGAGATGACCAAGGGAAGAGCTGGTTTGCTCCTGGATATTTAATGTACTTACACACACAGCTAAGAGCAGCCTCGGGCTCGGGGTCGGAGGGGCTGTTGAGCTGCGCAAGCATTTGCTGCTCAACGGACGGACCCACAGCCCGGGGAAGGACATCAGCCTTGCGCTCAAGACTTGCATGTCACTGCTGCGGCTGCTGAGCACCCACGGGCTCTGCAAAGCAGGGCCATGACCATGGCTGACACTACACTCTCCGTCGAGGGGGAGTTTCTGTCTTTCCAGCCTTCCTATTTCTGGCCCGCAGACACTCCCGGAAGCCGTAAACAAGATGCTTCAGATGCAACGCAGGGGGCAGAGGCTCCACGTCGGGTTCAGTGGTGCTGTGTAGCCTGCCAGGGATTTCTGCTTAATCCAAACAGGAAACCATGACCGTGGAAACTGCACTGGAAAGTTTGTCCCCTTAACTACCATACGAGGCACTGCAGAGAGAGATGGCTCCAATAGCACGGCGGTACCCCGCAGCACGCTGGCTCGAACCAGGGCTGCAAAGGGCTGCAGGAGGATGCTGGCAGCAGCATCTCTGCGAGAGGACAGGCAGGGAGGCAGGCAGGCAGCCAGTCCCTTTCATCCTTGCAATCATCTAGTCCTTTAATTAAGGCAGGTTGCACTGTTGTAGCTGCTTCAGGAGAGACACAAGTTCCCTTTGCCCTGAAACCCTGTAAGAGCAGGTTATATTGGCAAAAGGAGTTCCCTGAAGATGGGGGACCAGGAGATGGAAAAAGGGCTGCCGGCGTTGGCAGCGGGTCAATGTGGGGGTCAGGTTTTCTTTATCCAGGTCAGCCAGCACAGGGCCGGGGCCGTGAGGGGCCGCACAGCGAGTTGCCAGGGGCAGGGGGATGCCAAGCTAAGCTACGGAATAAAAATCCAGAGATAACAGCGAGACACCGAAAAGCTGAAATCCATCCCTGCTCTCACAGCGATCGTTCAGCCTCATCCCCTGAGGTCTGAAAAAAAGCTGCTCGTTACACTTCTGCTTTCTCCCATGTCAGGAAGGCTCTTTTGTAACTGTCCCCAGGAACCAGCGCGGTAACCCCGGGGAACTGGGCTTCAGCATCACTTCCTCTGCCCTCCCGCGTTTGGCAGTGGAGCTGCCTCCTCGTCCTGCGCCCGGTGAGGGTGCCCGTCCCCTTTGCTGGCAGAGATGCTCGGAGGTGTTTGCCCAGCCCTGCCAGCCTCAGCCCTGCCTTTATCCAGCCTAGCATTTGCTTCATCTTGGGCAAACAATTTAAAAGCATCTCCTCCCTCACTGATGGAGGGGGACACGGTGGACGGGTTGATTTCTATTCTGCATCCCTCTCCCTTAACACACACAAATGCTGCTTATTGATCTGGGACATTAGTGCCAGGCTCCACTGCAAAATAATGTCAGTGGGAATTAGAGCTGTAAAGTGCGCTATGGCATTTGAAAATTACTGCTGTCATCTTTGCTTTTAGCTTTGATTGCAAAAGCAAAATCTGGCCTAGCAAAGAGCAACCACAGAGATAAAGGCAGGACGCGGACGCAGGATCCCCGAGCAGCTCACACCTTTCGCTGCTTCTTGACAACAAAAAGTAACAGAGATCAAAGAAATGTCTCTTACCTCAGCCAGCACAGAGAGAACAACTGGTAAGAATTTAGTTAACCTCAAATCTACCACCCTTCTCCTTGTAAAGCTGAAGAAATAAAATCCACTGCAATCATAAAAATTGCTAAGCATCAGGCAATCATTGCCCAGCAAGGAGCCGGTGGCTGTGCTGGGGGTTTGCAGGTTTTAGAGAGGAAAACTTCAGCTTCAGTGTGGAAGTGTCTGTTAAAAAGCACTTTCCCCAAAAGTTCCCCAGCTGGTCACTGCATTGCTCGGGGCTGGTTTGCAAAGCCGGCTGGAAACGCTCAGGCAGAGCCTGGCAGGGTGGGCAGCACACGTCCCCCATCAGAGGCCAGCATGGTCCTTACAGAAGGTCTCTGTGCAGGGCTCGCATGGTTTTGAGCCTCTGTGTGTGCAAAGGGAGAGTTGTTTGGTGATCCTGTTTCAATAGCAGCAAATATCCTTTTTTTCCCCCTGGGTTTTACCAGTAGCCACCTGCTCCACAAAATACCGGTGACAAAAATCACTGAGCTCACGTATCCCATCGTATTTGCACCTCCAGTTACTCCTCACCCAGGAAACAATAAGAAAAGCCCTGTAAAAGCAGCTCCAGAAGCTGCTTTCTGGTTAGCAGACACAATCCCAATAAACTCCATGCCCCAAACCTGCAGGACAACTAGCCAGGACCTTGCGAAACATCCCAGACATCCCAGGTCAGGAGCGCTGTAAAAGGACTTTGGTTTCCAAAGGGAGTGGGTCTGCACTCCCCAAACCAGACCTCCCTCCCCACAACATCAATCTGCCCCCCAAAATAACTGCCCAGAGGCACGTACCGTATATATGCACAATACAGAGTGAACCCAATATAGAGTGAACCCCTCCATTCCTTTTAAGAACAACTTGTCTGAAAGGAAAACCCTTTTCCTTGCAGGCTATAGGGATGTACTCCTGTGGGGTTACAGGCTGCCCCCGATATAAATCAAGTCCACAGTTCACTCGTGCACGGGGTTATAGGTGCTGCTGAGAGAACAGATCTCCAAAGAACAAGCATTGTCGCCCTCTTTAAAGGGTATCTTCCCTTTAAAGGAAAACCTGGTATGAAAGGACCCTCCACAAGCATTAACAGCAGTTTATCTCCCTACCTCTTGGCTTGATAATCCTGGAGCCGCAGCCTGCCCTCACCCTTATCTCAAGCTCTCAGCTGGAAACGGGCAAATAGTCAAAAAATTGATTTCAGCATGTCCCTCCTCACTTCTTTTAAACACGGGGTCCAATGACTCTGCAAAACCAGGCCGTGCCTGCCAGAGTTTGGCAAGGTGCACAGCAAAAGCACAGCGCAGAGGAGAGGAGAGGAGAGGAAGGTGGTTTCAAAATGAGATCAGGGACAGTCCTGCTCTCTCTGCTCGGGGCTGCCCGGCCAGGGCGTCCCCCCGGGGACCTGCGGGTGCTGTGTGCTCTGGGACCAGCGATTTCATACCCGGAAGGGATGTCAGTCATTTCCCCTCCTTGCCTACGACAGGGCTTTCCAGTTATTTCTGCTCTTACCCCCCATCTTTTCTTCCACAGGCTCTCCCGAGCGCTTTGAGTGCACCTAGCAAAAAGCAATGGGACCTGGGAAGGATGGGGGGGACACACAGCACACACCCCCCCCCCCCCCCATTTGGGACATCTTAGAAGGACATCAGGGCAAAGCCAGCCCTTCTGGGAACAGCAAAGGGGAATTCCCTCAGGAGTCCCGGGCAGGAACACGGGGTTTGGCATGAGACCTGCCGGCTCCACAGCAGGGGCATGTGAGGATGACTCCGGCCACGCTGCCCATGAGGCAGTCAGCACCCCAGTCACCCGGGGGGGGCTTCACCGGCCAGCCCCAGCCCCTCCGGAGAAAACGCCGCTGCGATGCCAAGCTCTGCTCGGAGCTGCTCCAGCTCCCCAGGGAGCTGGCTGGGTCCCAAAGGGGAAAGCACCACGTGCCAAGCCCACCCTGACCCCGCTTCCCTGCTGTCCCCCTGGGACCCAGAGCACAGGGCTGACCTGCCCGGACACCATCCCGGCTCAAACGCTGCGTCCGGCTCCCCGCACGGCAGCACGAGGCAGGGGGAGAGCACAGCCCCCCCGGGCAGCAGCCTGCCTTGTCCTTTAGGAGGTCACAAACATCATGTATTGATCTGGATGCCATTCGTTTGGCTTGGGGTGCCCTGCGACAGCTTTAAAACGTTTCCTCCATCACTGCCATGTGCTATGTGTATGCAGCGAATATTTCATCCACCTCCCTCTCCCGGAGAGATGAATTCAGTGTCAGCCACTGGATTTATCATCCCTTCACCGCAGGGCCGGGGCAGCGGCGGCTCTCACTGCAGGGACAGGAAAGGTGGGGGACACAAATGTCAAGGTCATTTCATTTGCTAGTTTGGGGCGCTGAGTTCAGAGCAGCAGGACCTACAGCACGTGCTTGAGGTGAGGAGGGACTAGGGTGGATGCCTGTGAAGGTGGAAGAACTTGGAGCTGACACCCCGGTACCAGACATGCCCCATGGATTAAGCACCTTCGTGCCTATCCTGGAGCACACACACCAAATTATTGACCAGCTTCAGCACCGAAAGGGTCCCTCCCTGGCTTTTCCACCACCACCTCTCCCCACACGGGTGTCAAAGCCCCCTGAGGAGCCCACCAAGCCCCACGGAGCTGCAAGCTTGGACGACGGGAGGAGGCTGCAGGGCTGAACCCCCCGCCACCGCCCCCGGATCCCAGACAGACGCGCCAAAACACGGAATATTATTGCAGCCAATCCGTGCCACGGGGAGAGCGACCGCGTCCCAGCCAGAGCCCAGCCCTGACAGAGCAAAGTACATGGAGGAGGAGGGGAGTGAACTTGAGCAAGGGAAAGGAAAAGTTTAGAACGACGGGATTTGCTGAACCAAGCTCACAAATGGAGCCCAAGCTGATACCTTTTGCTCCAGTATCCGGAGACCGTAGGAAATGTGTAGGAGATGGCAGGTGGGCGGCTGGGAGGACGCAGCAGAGATGGATCCCGGTCTGTTTGCACCCTGAGGCGTGAGATCCAGCAGCCTCTGCCGGCGGGTCCCGGCTCCTGCTCGCTGTTACGTGGGTCTCTTCACATCCCGTTGTGGTCTCTCTCGGCGGCACAGCAGCGGCCCTTGAGCAAGGAGGGTGCTGAAATACCGGTTTCCAGTTCAGTCTCATGATGGCAGCTCTTTGAGCTGACTCACGCAGGAGGCCAAACGGGTGAGTAATAGCCGTCACGGCTGCAAAGAAAACCCTTGCCTAAAATGAAGATCACCCTGCATGTCCCGGCATTTCATACCAACCCACAAAAACCTCACATTTGTCACTTGGGCTTACTTGTACAGCTTTAAACCTGAAACCACCTCTTGATCACAGCCTGTCTTAGCAAAACCCGTCTTCTAATACCAACCTGGCAGTTGTTCGCAGCTGGAGGTGCCTGCGTTGCGACCGCATCAGCCAACGTGAGCTGCTCACCGGCGAGGGCTGGCCCTGCTCCCGGCTGCTCTGGGAACAGCTGGGTCCAAACTTCGCCCCACGCCTCCTGCCACCTCCAGCGGTGCTTGCGAAGGGAGCTGGCATGCCAGGCTGTAGCTCATAAATCACGGTGTCCACCATGCGGCAGAGATGCAATTTGACTATCTACTGCTCAGAGAGCTGTGGGAACTCCTCACGGTCCCCGAAGGAAGACACGCACGCAGCAGGCAGGCGCTGGCCAGGCTGGCTTAACCACGGTCCCTGTGACCACCCAGCGCATCCCCCCCAGCTATAAAGAAATTAATGCAAAAGGATGATTTGTTTTGATTTTTTTTTTTAATAGGTCGCATGAAGCGGGACTGCTCAAGGTAAAACCTGGGCAGAACGGTGTGGAGGAGGAGGAGGAGGGCTCAGTCTCTTCCTTCGGCTGGAGGCAGACCTGGGGAAGCACACACATGCCCCGTCCTTCCAGGGTAAAGACCTTCCCCAGCCCCCAAGGATTATCAGCAAGATTTCAGGGCCGATAGTAGGAAATCTGTAAGTAGTACCTGCAGTTCCTGCAGTCACAGTTTTTTGCGTAAGATCTCAAAGCGCTTTAGAAATACCTAGTTACACCACACTCCTGTGAAGGAGGGAAATAGCCACGTGTTCGGAGCGGGGAAGCAGGCACAAGGTGCAGTGAGCAACTTCTCAAATGAAGAGCCTAAATCGCATCAAGGAGACAGAACTGCACACGGTGGCAGAAAATCTGCCTATGCCAAAAGATTAACTGGATCCGACACTAACTGTTCCCTATGCCCCCTCTTTTTCTTCAATAGTATAATCCAAATACTGGAATTTAGTGGTACCGATCCAGCTTTCGCATGACAGCCTTTCTGCTGCATAGCTGATTAATCATTCAAGCAGGGACCAGCTCTGGAGACGTATTAATGCACATTTCCTCCTGCCCTACTCCCACCCCACTTCCAGAGCAGAAGCAGACTTTCAATTGCACTTCCCTGCTCTAATATTTAAAATCTTCTACGTGGGCAGCAGGACCGGCTGACCCTTCCACCCTCTCTAAGCCCTTTCCAAAGCGGAGCACAGCTCCCGGTTCCCATCAGGGAGATGGCAGCGAGTGCTGAGTATCGAAGCCAAATCTGGGTTTTCAGGCTCTAACGAGCGAGGCTGGGATTCTCACCGGCACCTATCTGGCCAAAATCTGCACCCTCCTGAATCGTGCCGCTCCGCTCAACCTAATACCTGCATGAGCCTTGCTGACTGCGTGACTTGCCCAGCCTTTTGGCCCCACAGCTTCAGCATTCCCAAAACGTGCTTCACTTCTCATCAGCGTGCTCCAAACACACCGAGAAGACCATGATCAATCTCTTTATTTTGGCTTGCTCCTTCTCACCTCCCTGCAGGCCATGCCAAGCTCTAGCCAGGAGGAACGGGGACATTCACCAACAAACCATTGTAAAAAGCTCACAGCTCGTAAAGCCGCTGATGTAGCTCACTAATACCCATGTTGAGGAGAGGAATATTTCATTTATTCCAGCCTGACTCATCCTCTCAACATATTTTCCTTTTTCCAGGCAGCAAACCTCATGGTACCTCTGCAGATCTCACCGCTTGTCCACACCAGCGGAAGAGACGCTCAGCTAGAACCATGGAGCCAAGTTCTCATCAGAACAGATGATCTAAATGTTTCTTCTCTCAAGCACACTTAGTTGAGGAAAGATTTTAAAACAAGCTCATGGGCTTGTGCTGATTGTTGGCATGAGAGCTGCACAGTGAGCGGTGCTGGGCAAGGGACCTGGAAACTTCGTGCAATCTATGTTTTCTAGGATTATCTGCCTGGTAACTGGGATGGAGCCATTTTAAAACAGAACAGCATACAGAGAGGTTTCTGCAGCATCTTTCAGTTGGACCAATGTGATTCAGGAAACCTCGATTTGAAGTAATTTAATTCACAAAACAGGATTTATTAGATTCCTACTGGGCTGTAACATTTTATCCTGTAATGCTTTCCTTCTCCACCCACCTCTTGCTACAGAAAACAAACCCAAGTGGCTCAGCCAGCCTTAAAATGCAGTAAAACAGCCACGTGGGAGGACAGGAGAGTCAAAAGTGATGCCGAAGGAGGGCAGAATCTGGAAGATGTCTGCCCCAGCTGATCAGGGAGTTCAAGAGAATTAAGGTGGCTAGAGGCAGCTGGGAAGAGGGAAGAAGCCAAGCAAGGTTTGGATGTTATCTGTAGAGCGGCTTCTGAATAACTTCTGTTTGACAGGTCAGTGCAAAGCGGAGGGACTCACCTGACCTCAGTAACCACAGGACCAGATCCCGCGTGGAACGCCTCCTCTCCTGCCCAAACTACACTGGCACACCTAATCCTGCTCACACGTAGGAGTAACAGCTCTCACACTGCTGCTGGAGCACACCCAGGAGGAGCTCTTCATGCTGCCAGGGACAACTCCCCCTTTTTTTCAGGGAGAAGAGCTACCAGGTGGAGTGGACCACACCACCTTAGAGCTCAGACCTAACTGAGCACAACTACCCAGGCATCGCAGCACACTTTAAAAAAAAAAAAGGATAAAATTATGGATTGCTTCTAATTAGAGACAGATTTTAGATGCAACACTGCTGCGTCCCTTGACTACTTCTTCTAGCAACAGGTTACAACTTTTACAGGGAAAAACCATCTGGGTAAAGCGTTAAGCAGCCACTTCACCAGTTTACAACAGGAATTGCGAAATGGGCATTTGTTAAAAGATTTTAACATCTTATTTTCATTTCACAAAGTCAGTCAAGAGAAATCAAGCGACTAACATCACCAATGAATAGCCAAGAACAAAATCCAAGTGATTTTGCTGTTAATTCTCTCTCTCCCCATCCAAAGCTCCTAAGTCACCATCAAGTTTGCCCACTCACACACAAATACACAAACACCGTAAGTTTTGAGCTGATTTCTCTTTACTTCACAGTCTTGGCAAAACAAATCTGCATTCAAAAGTCATTTCACATTAATATATTAATCAAACATTTTCAAAATAAATATTTTGTTTTAAAATAACCATTTCTTTACATCACTGCAGTAGCAATTCTAGAAAAGTCAGTGCACAGACAGTAGCGATTTGATTAATTAGCTAGACTCAAACAAAAGAAAACAAGAGGTGGACCTTTTTTCTCTCCAAGCAGGCTGCATGCAGCAAGTCTCAGCAGTTTCCCAGCACGCGATCTTTCTTCACACTTGCTGGGAAGGATCCTCTCTCCCTCAGACGCTGTCAGAATTCAGTCAAGTCTGGTTTGTGCAAAGCTTTGTATAACGCAAAGTTTTACAACCGGGTTACTGATCCGTCCCGCAGAGGTTCTACATACTCGAATCGCTGCTAATGACATCAATGAATCAACGCTACGGAAGGAAAACGCTTGACCCCTCAGTCCGAGGAGCCCACGTTCCAGTTACCGGGAAGTAAATTCACAGCTGACCCAGGAACACTAACAGCGTTAAACAACATTCCAATGAGCAGCGCAGTTATACCTAGCAGCTTATTCCAGCGTTTTGCATATTCTCTCACGTGCTTCCAGGGCAGAAGTAAAGCAACTATTTTCTCCCCATTAGCTATTAATTCACCAGTTAAATCACAGCAGTAAGATGCTTCACTGGCCAAAAAGTGTAACTCGTGTTACAGCAGAGGAAAAAAAAAAAGTGCATTATAGACTATAAAGAGAGTATTCAGGACTTAGAGGCCTCAAGCCCACATATCTAACTGGAAAAAAGAGACAACAGAAAGTTAGTGTTCCCGTATGATCTGTAACTAGTTAGATGGTACTAATCAACCCTGTTTAAAGGGTAGTATGTTTTCTTAAGAAGGGAAGTTTGTCAGCATCACCATACACGGTACTCAGCAGGGAAATTTGGAGGGCTACCAGATTATTTGCTACGATTGTCAGGAATGACTTAGCTGAAAAAAACCAAGAAAGCTTAATAGATATCTGAAAAATGTAAGAGATATCCATTTCCTTTGAGATCCCAAAGGTTCCCTTTGAAGCCCTTTCTCAGTAGCAGAGGGAAAAGCTGGATGCGATACTCTGGGTTGAGAGGAATACCCAGAGACATCCCTGTGTCCAGAGATGCTCCTGGCTGCACACTAAGGTAAATTCAAGACCCTCCCAAGAGCCTTGCATCCATGTTATGAGCATGTTAATTACCAGTTTGGAGCAGTTCTTTACTCTGAAGAGGTATAATATAGTTATCAAAAGAAACAGACGTAAGGGAAACAATCACAGATGAAGAGAACCCCCAGTTCTAGCGACGCCGTGCACAGGGAGAAGGGAATACTGCGGTAGGACAGCAAACCCTCAGAGCTCTACGAGGTAACCCAGGCTGCTGAAATCTCTTCCCTTGCTCTGCCCATATCTACCACTGGAGTCCATGGAAGCTATGTGCCTCGGGGGAAGGCTCTACTCCTCAGTGCTATGGACCATGCCCCAAGATTCTGCCAAAACGGGAAGTAAGAAAGCAATGAGTTGTGGAGAAGTTCTCTGTTAGCTTATTGGTTTTTCTTGTCCTCTGGTGGGAAGTATGGAGGAGGGGGTGGCTGGTCCTGAAATAAAGACAATAAAAGAATATCAATTCATGGCTAAGGAAAAAAAAAACAACAACAAAAAACCAACAACGACAAAAAAACCGGAACCAATTCAGACAAACTTTGCTGTGTCACTGAGAGAAAGAACTGCTAAATACACGCTTGGGCTCACATTGCGATACCGGAATGATGCAGGAACTTACCGTGGGCATATAGACGTTATGTGGGTTGGCTGGGCTGTAGTAAGCACTGGCAGCGGCTTCGGCAGCCTTCGCTTCAGCTGTCACAGAAAGAGAAGTTACAGATTTGGTGACAGGCAGAGAACTTTTACAATCAAACAAGAACTCCACATATTCTTGGCCATCAAGTGTTACTAACAGAGCACGATTTGACCAACGCTTGAGTTGCGAAACAGCTGCGACAAACATGACAATTGAGCATTATCTCTTCCAAGTACTTAAGATTCAGTTGCCACAGGATTGTCAAGTCAGAAGTGAAACAGTCCCAAGACTTAGTTTGGAAGTGTCACCTGGGACTTGCCCATTAGCCAACAAATAAATGCTAACAGCTGTTTTGCCTAAATACAGACAACACCCCTTAAAAAGGCAGTCAACAAACCATCCTTCTTGGGACTGAAAACACAAGGCGAAACAAAAATCAGCACAAGTTTATAGCAGCTCAGGGGATTCATGAGTTGAAGATGGTAATTTATGAATTATAACCCAGATCCTCTATTTCTGCAGAATACAAAAATCTTGTACAACCATCTGGATCAGTGCCACTTTCCAAGTAATAGTTCAAAGATGACTGGCTCTTTATTCAAACAAGTAAGAGAAGTTAAGGATATTTGTCTGGATAAGAATTTATCTGTGAGAGATCTATGGTTGTGTCCAGCCTCAAAAGCTCTTTTTTGGGTTGGTTGGTTTTTTGTTTTGGTGTCCCCCCCTGCCCCCGCAGACCTTTTAAGACCGTGTTCGAAATAATTTTGATAAATCCCAAATGACTGAAAACGAGACCGACTTTTCCCCAGCTCCTTTCATTATCTATTCCTCTGTTCCACATTGTTTCAGCAAAAGTAACCAGATTAGAGTGAAATGGGGGAAGGGGGAGCAAATATCAGCAAAGCCACATTTGCTGACTAAAATGAACTAGACATCAATTTCTTTTCACTCATCTAACAGAGCAAGATCACCACAATAGGAGAATCACAAACTGTATTTTTCCTGCCACAACAAGAATAAATCCAGCTGCAAAACACCCGCTAATGGTATCCACCCTGGAGAGAATCAGGCTGGCCTCCAGACTGAGATGGATATACAAGGCTGGAGATTAGGGGAGCTCCCTAATCCCTCTCCTAAACAATTTTAAACTTCTAAGTGGAGCTTCTAAGTTGACTCGAAGTTCCCCAAGAGATAACAGACAAGAAACAATGTCTGTTTCATGGGTAACAAAACCATTGTGAGCTAATTCACCTGAACACGCTTCTTACCTGCGGGAGTGGAAGGCAGGTCTGGACCGCTGACAGGGGGTTCCATGGGCCCCGGGTACGGTGGAGGTGGAAGCTGCATGTAACCCATGTCTCCATCCGCCACGGGGGGGCCAGGATAAAACTCTGTCAGGAAAGGAAACAGCAGAGCAGAAGACTTAACTCCTTTGGGTGGGTCACAGCATAGAGCCAAAACAAGCCAAAAGCAAATATAATGAAGGTCAGAAATAAAAATCGCACAAGGCATCAGATCCAATCTAAAAGACTATGTAAAATTTGTGTGTCTTCCCCTTTTTACCTATTTTAACTCTTGCTAACTAGAATAATCCCCATCCTCAATTCCCAGACTTACCAGGAGGAGGTGGTGGGTACGGATAGCCCCCGTTAGCTGCAGCTGGTGCGAAAGCATAGGATCCATTTGGCATATAGGAATAGCCGTAAGCTCCATTGGGTATTTCACCTCTGGAGACTGGAAAAGTAAAGATAAAGTTGACCTCATCAGAGCATCAAGCCTGCATCAAATGCAGGCAAAGACCACCAACAAACTTAAAGAATCCTTATCTGAAAAACAAACAAGCTCCATCCCAATAAATCTGCTCTTCACTGGATGTGGAAAAAAAAAAGTGTTTTTTAAAGCAGGCAAGTTCCAGATACAGCCTGAAACTCGCATGGATTTGAATCCAACCTGCTGCAACCGAAAACTATCCTTGCTGCGAGATGAACGCAAGGCCTCCCGAAACCACAAAACTGTACGGCAGACACTGCCCGTCTCCCATACCTTGTGATGCCACCTGCAGCATGCGCTGCCCAAACTCGATAGCACCCCCAGCTGAAAAGGTCATCTTGAAAGTGGCGGATCCTTCCCAGCCGCCTGCAGGGAGGAAAGACAGAATTCAGAAGCGAGGAGAAGCCGTTCCGATGCTATTTAGCTTCCATGCTTTATCTACAGATGCCCTGAATATAATTCTTTAAAGAGCTTATCGCAAGAATCCAAGAAAAAAAAAAATGCAGATAAGGTGGCACAATTACCCTATTATCAAAAAAATTCACACTGGGGTATTTTCAGGTCAAGAGACACCTGAAGAAGAAACACAAATGAGGGAGACCTTCAAAAGCTTACTAAAGTTGTGCCTGTTACCACACCAGCTGCTGACAGACCAAGCTATCAGAAGCGCTGGATTTGCTCTAGCTTTCTATAAGATTAGTGCAGAAGAGAGGGATTTTGTTAATCCCGTTTGCTAAAAAGCCTTTGCAACTACACCTTACTGTCAGCCATAAATTAGTTTGGGAGTTTGAGTGCCCAATGAAGCAAAGAGCTTAATGAAAAACACGGTCCACATAAATCCATTAGAGTCCATGGAAGATATTTCAAGTCAGGATAACAATAATAATAATTATAAAAAAAATATTAGTGACATCTCATATTACAGACTAAAAAAAGAAAAACATGCACAGCCCAGAGTCCCAACAATGCATCAAAGCAGAAGCTGTGTCAGTGCTGAAACAGGGACATGTAGATTAAAGAGCTTTTTGAGCTAAACCAGACTCTCATGGCTGTTAAAGCAGCATCCTCATTAAAGGAGACAGCCTCTGGGGAAAACTCACAAAGATTTAGCTAAAGCCGCTTGCCTTTCACACGGTTTACAGAGTTTGTCGTTACTGCTCGAGCTTCCTCTCACGCTGGATAGTCCCACTTTGCTCCCATACAGAAGCTACAATGCTGATTTCAGGGTTATAGACTGAGGTCTCCTAAGCGCTGCACTGTGATTTCAGTCCCGCAACTAAGAGATTAAATCAAGCTGGGGATGAAAGAGTTTACTGAACTATGTGCCTTTGGTTAAAAGGGCAAGCATAAAACAGTGATTAAAAAAAAATTCTTCTTGAAAATGTCTACAACCTTCTCATTGAACATAATATGAAAGTGCCCCTTGAAGATTCCCTAATTTCAAGACAGTCCATTCTCTTCCAAGCGCCACTTTTACTGCTAAGATGCACTATAGCAATGGCATGCCTTTCCTTGAATTGCACAAGAAATTGATGATGGAGAACAGCGCTCTGGAGATCTGCACCTGAAAACCCAAACAGAGCCAGAAAGGAGCACAAGTCTTTGGCATAGGAGGACCTGGGTGCAGAATTAACAGGTAACCCCAACTGACCAAAGCAAAATGACTTCCTCACTCTTGCTGACTCTGCTCTGATGTTTACTCAGTGAGATCACTTGGCTGATTGAACTTAGTATTTTGCACAGAGGGCAGGAATGAGATGGGTTGCAGAGCCGATCTGTTCATTGTCACTGTACAGGGAGCAGATGAGGGGAATATTTTTAGCTGCTAGTTTCAAAGAAAGAAACACATTTTAGCAGTACTGTAAAAACCCATTTGGTTAGCATCCAGTTTCAGTTACACTGGATACTTTGCTATGAATTGTGTAGCTGAACTAAGATACAGAACATACCTCTGTACTATACATACCTCCTGCCTCTGCTTTCACTGTACCCTTGATATAATTTGCTCCAAAGACAGGCTGCTTAATCTCACAATCTTTCAACAAATAAAAGGGCATCACGAAAGACTGCATAGCATCCTTTCCCTTCGATACAAAGATAACCTGAAAAGAAAATAACATTACAAAGGGTATTTAAAACAAACAGGAACCACAGCCCCGATTTATTATCTGAAAAGACTTTTCGATGGACTGAAACTCCCTCCCCACATCTGAAGCTCCTCATCAGTTCTGCAAGCCAAAAGCTACACAGAACAGCCACAAGGGTAAACTGAAGCCTCAAGGCAATAAAGCCTTCCAGGAAGACTACCCTTGCTCAGATAATACTCCTCTTCCAGAGAACTCGCTGCTCCACACAGCTGCGATTTAGTAGCTGTGCTGTTGCATTCAGCATTTCCAGACCATTGCTAATTTCCAATCTTGAAGATGCCTGATGGACTGAACAGCTGCCTGTATAAGAACTAATCAGATTTATTATCTCTTGACAAATAGATAGGATATGCAATGAATTCATAATGCTCCCCAGAGGGACAGGATGAGCCATACTTCAAGGGGTAGTAGATTATCCTGACTTTCATGCACTGAGGACGTTTAAATACAGAATCGTAAAAAGCCCTTATCTCCTTAAACAAGATAAAGCCTTTTACTACTTACTCGGTACGGAGTCAAGAAAACACTCCCTTTTTTGGTCCCTTTGAAGGCATCTGGCATAGGTTCGATATCACTGAAGGTAATTTCTACGTGATCATAGGTCATCAGAACGCTGCAAACAAGAGGAGAGAAGAGACACGGTGTTACAGCGTTACAGCTCAAGGCAGAAGTGCAACATGCACATAAGTTTACTGACCTACCAAAACTGTCTTTAGCCTCAGGCCAGTGCTCAGACAAAATCAGTCTGGCTTGCTTTTTTTTTTTTTTGTTGGCAGCAGCAACTTAAGTAGTTCTGGCTGCTTGTTCTCAGCCTTGTGTTCCCTCCTCAGTTTGCTGGCACAGCTACCGCTGTCTCTGTAGCCAGGCAGTGAATCTAGTCCATTGAACTGATCAAGATCTCAAGACACATATACAGACGTTTTTTTTAAAGTTGTGCTGCATTTCTGCTGGATCAGTTCCCTAATTTGGTTCACCACAAGTAACACAACAGAGGAAGGGCTGCTGAAGCAGGAACTGCTCAGGCTGGCTTATGCAACACGGCTGTTGAAGATCTAACCAGAGCTTAAGGATCTCTGTCACAAAAACGCGATCAAGAGGAACTCCCCTTTCTTGTCACTAAACTTCATTAACCCCTGTTGTCTGCACTGACTCCTTAATTCTCAATTAGAAACCGACCTGATTAAAACCAGTGCAATACCCTTGCATGGATGCAGTGGGTAACTTGTATTAACATAACAGCATCCACATTAGGGACTCTAATCCCTAAAGCTGGAGAAGCCTCCACCACCTTTATCTTTGGCAGCTTATGCGTCACCATCCTCAGTCATTCGCCTTTCCCTTCTGCCAGCAAGTACCCATCCCTCCAGCAAAAGCTCCAGAAGAGCACAGGGGCCAGCAGCTCTGCTCACACTACAGCGTACCAGCTGAATCAACCACCACAAGCAGCCCGGGCTGCCGCCTGAGAGGCGACCCCTGATCCAAGGCAGGCTGACGACTGGGAACAGTAACACGTTACGCTGCCGCAGTTGTTCGTTTCAGTGAATGCAAATTCAAGCCCCAGAGTTGATCTTACTAAATTCTTCTAAGAAGGGTCACATCCCAAATGGAAGTCAGGCGCGGAATTCCTATACCAATGTTTAACCGGCCTCATGGAAAGAAGCCCTGAAGAATGAACTACTCCTTTGTCCCAGGAGCAGGTGACTGCTACGTCAGAACGAAAGCACGCTGGCAGACACAGAGGGTGAGGACAGCCCATTGCCATGCAGACAGAGGCAGCTCCGTGGAGGCTTTCTGTTTCCATGGTTATATCCAGGCACTTTTTTCCAGCACCGTTGCTGCTTCCCGAACACACGGAGGGGGGGTGCGCAAGGAACCCAGCAAACCAAACCGGGCAGGCAGCCTAGCGCTTCCCAAGCAGGCAGCTCTCGAAGAGAGGCAGGCTGCAGGTGCAGCATCCCAGCTCTCCGGCAGCACCGGCTGGCGAGAGAAGGATGA
>NW_008824894.1:1550631-1554091 GCF_000699105.1 Pygoscelis adeliae
ATAGAGACGTGATCCATATTCATCATGTTACCAAGGAGTGGGGTGGGGTTATTAAAATAAGCCGTTACCATATTTCTCCTCCTCCTGACGCCTGCGCACTGCTATCTGGTGGTCGCGGGCTGGGGTCTCTTGGAGGAAGGCCCGAAGTCTTCCTCCGTATGAACTTTTCACTTTAGGTGGTGGCGCATGCTCTATGCTCCTTCAGGTGCTGCGCCAACTACTAACCCAGCCTAAACCGGTACACTTTCTCATTAGACGGATTCTTGTGACAGCAAGCATGATATATAGCAAGACGTGTAATACACAGCTGGATGTGTAGATAAGCTGGGCTTGCAATTAGAGGCTATCTCCACATTTCGGGTACAGTAAGCCAGCTATACAGCAGGATGTGTAAATAACCTGGGTTTGCAATTAGAGGCTATCGCCGCATTTCAGGGCGCTCCGGTATAGCGGCGCTTCGCAGGTGGGAGTTCACAGAGCACCCCGTTGGTGTTCGCATTGACATTTTGTTTTAAAATGCTGTATTTTGCTGCGGTTTGCACCTCATTTTTTATCTTGAAGACATTTCCTGGCCGGCTCACTAGCGGATAAAACATTTTCCCTAGGAGGCTGTCCAGTTTTGCATGCAAGAAGGGGCTGTTTGCACATCCCGTGCAACCACAAGTGATTTTAACGCTGTTTGGCAGAATCTTCCAGGGAAAAGCCCAGAATTAAGTGAAATGGAGACAAAATCGGACATTCAGTTGATGGTATGGGCAGAATTCAGATGTTTGTAGAGCAGAATAAAAATCATCCCACGTATGTGATGGTGCTGCACATAAAACGAAGCTTAGCCCCTTAAACAGCGAAGATGCCTGCTCCGTTTCCAACATTTTTTTGTTTCACGTTTGATGCACGTTTCATGTCTCACACACTTGCAAATGGATTTTTGAGCCCGATATTTGTTCCTCTCCATGCGGGAATCAATCACCCTAAAATTACCCCTTTATATTGGAGAGTGTTAAACTGAAGGGACTAACCAGTCACCCTATAAACAAGTCAGGACCCTGTCTGTCTGTCTGTCTGTCTGGAGGGAATCTGGGAACAGGAAAATACCTGTGGTGTTTGAGAACTACCGTAAGGGTATAATCTCCTGCCTCCAGGTGCGCAAGCAGGAGGAACTCTTAAAAAATTAACGATTGCATAATTTCTTTAAAAATAGAAGCCCTGCAAAACTAATAAAATGTTTTGAGGGGCTCCTCATATCAATAACTGACAACTGTATATCAATAACAGACAACTATATATAAAGAGCATATATTACCCTAAATTATATCTTTTTTTACCCTAAATTATAACTTTTTACATGGCTTTGAGCTTTGTCCTGCAGGGTTTGCAGCCCAGCCCTGTCTGAGTGTTGGAGAACCAGATGGGGTGCGGGGGGGGAAAGCAGAAAAACTACATAATGGAAACCAGATTTAAATAAATGCAGTGACATAATCTGTACGGTTCTTGGCAAGAACAGAGCAAGTCTGTGCTTTTCATATCTGCTTTTTCAATAAGCTGTAAGTTTCCCTTTTAAGAAATGGTTATAACAAACAGTCCTGATTCCTCTCCTATTAAAGTCAGTAGCAGACATCCACTTGGCTTCCGCCAAAGCGCCCAGCTGAAGCATTGCCACCTCGCACGAACTAAGACTCGCCCAATAATGGTTTTCTCCTAGCTCCAGCCGATGTTTGGTATTAAGAAACTCAGCCTTCATTTAAAAAAAGTGCCGGTGTGAGTGCCAGCATGCGTGGGAAGCTCTAGACCTCCTCGTCACATAGAAAACCTTGGAAATTTATACTCTAAAAGCTGAAAACACTAAGGAAAAAGCACCTAATCTGTTTATCTTTGTTATTTCTAAGCTGAGGACAGAGGTAGAAGAGAGATCTGAGACAATTCATTGTTTTGAATTGCCCAGGACCCACAATATTGTTATTGGATTTTAGGATTCTTCCGCTCCTTTTGCAGCCGAGCAATAAAAATGTGTATTTGGCACAATTCCCTTGGACACACTTGGAAAATAAAATCTGTGTTATTTTACTCCAAATGTACAGGACACAGAAAAATAAACACGAGATAATGGGACAACTATAATGGTTTGGTATTTAAAGGAAAAACAACCCAGAGCGATGTCTGTGTAATATTTAATGGCAAATCATAGTATCTAACATCATTATATTATTCTGTTACAGTTTTTTCACACACTGTAAAATACTCTACAGTAGCTATATTTAAAAAATCCTAATTAAAAAGAGGAACACCCTGTGACAGCAGAAATAACTCAAGGGAACAGGGAAAGGCTGTTTAAATTGCCAAGTGCTATCTATCCATCTAAACCCACCACACACCGCATTGAGCCCTTCGTTCACAGCAAAAAAAACCCAGCAATCCAGAGCTGGCATAGTGCACATTTCCTAATCATTCCAGGTTACACCCCAAATTATGGGCAACACAGAGCAAACACTGGTCCAACACCCTGGGAGGGATTGCTCCCATCTTAAATGGGTCAGAATTTGCTTTACGCCCTAAACCATGAGGATTTATAGCACTTCCAGCCAGGATAAAAGCAAGCAGCAGGAAGGAGAGGGCTGGGTAGCGCTTCCCAACTGCACCGCAGCTACGGGAGCCCTCAAAACCCTCCATAAAGCTGCGTATCAGCATCCCAGCTCTCGGGGCAGAGGTGAACTACGCAAAAGCAGCGGCACAACCAGAAGCAAAGCGCGACCACCGGATGTGTCCTCCTGAGCTGCTCCCATGTGGTTACAGGACGGAAAGGGAAAGACATAGGATCCCGCCCAACCATCCTAAACCCTGAAGGAGTTCAGAGGCCTGCGTCTGTGCATTGGGCAACACGGAGAAGGGAGGGATGCGTGGCTGGAGCACGGGTTTCCCCACGGAGCAATCAATCCGCCTACAGCGAAACGAAATGGGGCAAAGGCCCAGATCCGCTGTATTTACTCTGGCAAAACTCCTCGCTGCAAACAGTGGGAGTTTTGCCTGAATAAATGAGATTTAGGGCCCAGACAGAGCAGAGATGGGAGCCTGCATGTGAGATCTCTTCCTGCAGGTGTACAGCAGAGATCAAGGTTACCTTCCTCTTCCTCTCGGGACATGACCATGCACAGGCTGTTGCATGTCTCTACCTTTCTTATCTGGTAAGGCATTTCTGACACCAAGTTGTCCTGGTTTCAGCTGGGATAGAGTTAATTTCCTCCCTAGTAGCTGGTACGGTGCTGTGTTTTGGATTTAGGATGAGAACAATGTTGATAACACACGGATGTTTTAGTTGTTGCTGAGCAGTGCTTACACTAGTCAAGGGCTTCTCAGCTCCCCATGCCCTACCGACTGAGCAGGCTGGAGGTGCACAAGAAGCTGGGAGGGGGCACGGCCAGGACACCTGCCCCAAACTGGCCAAAGGGACATTCCACACCATGGG
>NW_008824894.1:1554302-1554825 GCF_000699105.1 Pygoscelis adeliae
GGGGGGTGAGTGAGCGAGCGGCTGTGTGGTGCTCAGTTGCCAGCCTGAGGTTAACCACGGCACAAGTCCTCTCCGGTGTTAGCGAAACAGCAGGGGCGCCTGCGCTATGTCACCGCTGACATCTCGTGCAAAGGCTGAGTTTTGCAGGAGCGTGACTGGTGCGAGCCAAACAAAGCGGTTTTGAGATAGGAGCTGAGGACACGGGGCGTGAATTCCCATCCGGACAGAAGTCCGGGCAGCATTCCCGCTGGCCGGAAAAGGCCAAGATTTCATCCGAATATTCACTCTGGAAGCCCTATCTCCCCTTTTCCCACCGCCTGCAGTATTTTAGGAGTCGCCGCATGCGGAGGAGGAGGAAGAATTTGCAGACGCATCCCAGTGGTCTGCCTCCCAGACTGACTCACCAGCCCTGCCCTGGGGAGGGGGCGGCTGCATTCGGGCCCTTCAGCCCCTCCAACGAGAGCCCAAAGCGGCGGCAGTTTGCTGGGGACTGACACCTCTTCCCGCGCCAGCAGGAGCAGGA
>NW_008824894.1:1554842-1562882 GCF_000699105.1 Pygoscelis adeliae
TAAAGGAGCTCTTTAAGCCTCAGTGTTTATGTAAATGTGGCTTTAACTTTAAACCTCTCAGCTTTGTGGCTGCCCTTTTTATTCACGTTCACTTTTTTCCCTTGGCTCCCCTTGAATATACCACTATTATTTCCAGCTTATCCTTTGGGGAATATATATATATATATTTCATATATTTAGCGAAATGGGCCATTTTCCATCCCTGTTGACTGTTGATGCGTCATCACTGACTCACTCACGCCAGCGAAGAACCTGACCCAATATATTTTTTCTCTAGGTATATATTACACAGCACTGCGATTCTGTAAAGCAAGCTTCAGGAGGTAGGTAGCAAACTAATCCCAGAAAAAATAAACTTGTGGAAAGGCACGCTGCGCTGAGACAGGGGCTACACTGTGCCACCCTCAAAGGCGGTGTTTCTGTACCACAAATACGACGTCTGCAGGGCAGAGCTGGAAAAGCTCCCTTAGGACACGTGAACTGGCATTTTTGGCTCTCAGCCTCAAGTTTCCACCTTTCCCGGAGGGGACACTTCCTTGAGAGTAGTTTTTGTTAATTGTTACTTATTGCCAGAGTCTAAAGGGTCATTTAATAACTGACTGGTGCTGCACCTTCTATCAGTGTGCTCACAGCTGTGCCTAAAACACACCATTTGCTCCCAGGACATACTCACAGCACCTCTGTCACTTAAAAAACCCTCTAAGCTATGGGGTATATTTACAGCTCAAGTGTGCCCAGGGTACTTTAAGAGTTGGGAGTTTAACAGTATTAAAATCCCCTAAAATAGTAGGGTCATCAAAAACACGGGGGGTGGGGTGGTGGAATTTGGCTGTAATATTTAAGCTTCTGTAAGCAGTTCCCAAAGAATGCACATCCTCAAAACTGTTTTGCACTGCTCGCTTCCCCATCTCAAGGCTGGAATGGCGCTGCTGTTTCTCGGCAGGAGGTCTCTCCCCATTCCCAGCTGGGATTTTTTGGCTGTGGTGGGGAACAGCCCCACGGCGATGGGGCTCCGAAACACGCAGGACCACGGCTTTTCCCAAATGAGCCCGGCCACAGACCAGCGTTCAAAATATCCACCGGCCACAGCGCGAGGGAGGGCAAAGATCCTCATTTCACATTTGCAGCGCTAACGGGTGGTCAGCCCCACAAGGAGAGGTACTGTGTCACCGCAGCATCGCCCCTGCACCCAGCCGGGCTCCTCTGCATCTCACCTGCCCCGGAGCACCCTGCTCACCCACGCCAAGGCACGACGGTGATGCGGGCACCGGGGAAGCGACCGCATCTGCTTTGGGGTGTTTGCCCAGTCCATGCTGGGCTTGCTACTTCAAAGGCACTTCATAAGGAGCATGCAGAAGGTGTCGATGAGCCCATGCTTAAAAAAGCAGCAGCAGCGACACAGAGACTGAGATAAAGGCACAAAGCGGAGCATCTATGCAAGTTGACAGGGCAGTGCGGGCAGATATTAAGGAGAGGGACCGGGCAGCCCGGCAGCTGGCCAAGATACAGCTTCAAATCTACATGGCACTTCTCCTGAGCAACGTGCTTTACCAAGAAAGGCTGTATCGCAGTCCCTGATGTCCAGAAAGGGAAACTGAGGGGCAGGGAGCAGCACAGAGACTCGCCCAAGTTCACTCAGCAGCCCAGCGGCAGAGCCGGCACTCGGATCCAGCTGCCTCCTGGCTCCCAGCCTGCGGCTCTGCCCGCCAGACGGCTTCATCCACCCCTGGGTCACAAACAGCACAGAGCGAGGAGGGAGGACTGCCACAGAGAAATACGACGCTATCAAAGAGAAGCCATGACGGCAGCAATACACTGCAGGACAGACTTTTCTGGGTCTTCCTGTGCTCCCGCTCTCCAGGCAGTTACCTACGCTTTAGCACCGAAACGCAATCTTTCTTCAGTGGCCCGATCTGCAGGTGGGCATCGACGCTCTCCAGGAAGAAGGCTGGTTTCAGCTTGCTCAAGAAAAGAGAGGCAAATTGGTGGTTGATCTTGTTCTGGAACGGGTCAAACTGACCCTTGGCAAAATGGGAGACCTTGAGCTGCTGCAGGCAGGTCATCTTGGAGTCCTTGACTCCGTAGAAGGTCAGGGCCTTCTCCGAATACTCCAGGAAGACCCCAATTGTGTGGAAAAACGGCTGCTGGATGACGGACTCAAAGCCACCAAACCAGGCCACGTAGTTCTGTCCGTTCCACTGCAGGCAGCAGGACTTCTCGTTCCGCCCCAGGCGGCCGCGGTTGTAGGACTGCCGGGGGTCGAAGTCCTCAGCGATGACGCCAATGCTGACCCAGCCATCGATGAGCTCCACCTCCCAGTAGTAGTTGCCCCGGTTCATGAGGTTCACACCCAGCACCTGCTCGCAGTTGATGAACCGGGTCGGGCTCTCCGGGTAGGGGATGGGGCACAGCACCCGCTTGGCCCCTTTGGTGCCAAACAGCTGGATGAACTTGTCGGCCGTGTCACTGTCCAGGTCAATGATGAAGGCAACTGTGTGGGGCAAGAAGGAGATATGAGGATGATGAGGGAAACAGGAGGAAATGCCTCCAGCCCTCCCTGCTCTGATCCCCTGCTCCAGCCTTCGGTGAGTAGCACGATCCTTTCTGACTTCCACCATCACGCTGTCCCCTTGCTTTTAAATCCCACGGCCAATTTCAGCTGATGAGGATAAGAGGCTGAAAGAGTTGCTACTCCCATAAGCAGGATGAATACAGGTAACCGGGCAGAGGAGAGAGCAGAGGGGCTGCTCGATGAGCTCAACCATGATATCAGGCATTGGAGAGTGTAGGTAGAGTGGTAGTAGGAACATCCCATATAAAAGCGGGTTTCAGGCAACCACAGACAAACACAGCAGGGAGGGACCCCAAGAAGACAGGAGAACAGCCAGGCACATCACAGCTACAAACCAGCTGCTCCTTGTGGTTGGCTCTCACTGCCCTGTGGCTCCTGCAGGAGCAGAGGCAGCTCCCAGCGTGCGGAGCCACGTGAGAACCACTGCTGGATCCTGAACAGAGGGGATGTCCAGCGGGAACAGTCTTGGACATGTACCACTACCGATTGCGTTGCAGGTCTGAACCCATGGCGTGTCCAAACCCTATAGCAGCGGCACAGCACGCCCCGCTTGAGCCCAGGCTTTGCTGCCTGGCTCCCAGCGGGGTGCACCGGTGCTGCCGAGGCAGATCTTGTCCCCTGTGAACATCTCAGGAGGTGACCCCACATCCTCTGTAAGGCTGTGGGGGGACGCACGGGGTGTTGGACCCCAAGCACAGCCCTGCACCCTTCAGCCTCAGCCCCTTCTGCCCCACTGTCTCTGCTCAGCCACGGGATTATCCCTCTGCTAGCTGCCACTGAAGCTGACCCTCATCAGACTGCTGCTCTGCAGCAAACAAGGCAGATGCACAAACTCTGATCTAATTTAATGGAGGATCCAATTTGTCAAGGGCTGGAAGGCAGCAGAAATTACACGGTATGCCTGCAGGCCCCGGGGCAGCTGGTCCGGCAGAACCACAGACAAGGGAAAAAAAAAATCACCTGATCAGATCATGACAATTGTCAGGAAAGCAAGGAGGCTTCCCTGTTAGCTGAGCAATATTTCCTCTGGTGGCGGCAGTGCTCCTGCCAGCCATTGGCTTGGGACCAGCTCCGGCCAGGCATGCAGGAAGGAGCCCGCCGGCCGGGGGGAGAGGAAAGGGAAGATGGACCTTAGCAACAACTGCCAAAGCAAAAGTCCCTCGCTTACATTTCAGGAAGTAATCACGGCTCTCCAGGCAGGCGGAATTGTTTGGCTTGTCTGGAAATCGGGACTCGACCAACACTGCAGAGACATGGACAGAAGGGTTTGCCATCAGCGAAGAAACCAATGCCACAAACAAGGGTGTTACTGGAGCATCGCCCCCCACCCGACACCCTGATGGTACCCAGCTGCTGCGGCCCCCGAGCCCCAGCTGGCATCCCCAGCTCCCCCTGCGCATCCCTGCCGGCTCGGACACGGGAAAGGACAGATGCCACCTTTGCCATCCTAGGGAGATGGGCAGGGGGTGCAAGGAACCGGCTGCAATTCCCACGGGCATCCAAGAAAATGAGAGAGAGGAGAGAGCTCAGGCTAAATGAGAAAGCGCGGGAGAAAACACGGGAGAATGCTGCTGCGGTGACCGCCTAACCCTGGCAGGTTTGGGAGACCACAGCCTGCCCCATGAAGAGGATCGTCTGTCCTGGGAAGAAAGAGTCCCCTTTCACGGGAGGCCACTTTGGCCACTTGCCCCCTCCCACAGGGCCCTGCCTAACTCCCGGGCTGTTTGTTGCCTCTCCAGGCTCCGGTCTCTGTGGAAAAATTCATAAAACCTCAAGGACGAGGCGTAAGCCCAGACAGGGATTGTGCAACGTGCAGCGCAACCGTGCCGGGCAGCTTCCAGGGCTGGTGGGAGAGGGGCCAGCGCTCGCTGGAGCCATCGAGCCGGCAGGCATCTCCCACCTACGCGGGGAGGATGGAGGGTGATGGAATGACCTCCGGGCAGAGGGGCTGGGTGAACACAAACCTTCCTCCACCTCCGGGAAACTCAGCCCATCAATTCCTTTCCCCTGCAAGTGGTCCCACTGTTTTTTGCAGGCAGCAGACAGCACATCCTTCACGGTGCCCACGGCTTGGGTGCATTTGGTGAAGTTCAGCTCATTCTGGAAGCTCAGAGCTGGGGAGAGGTTTTCTTCCATGGCTACTTTTAAGGCCTGAAATTCCTGAGCCAAAAAAGACAGTGTTTCAGGAGGTTTCAAACAAGCCGAAGTTGTCTCTTGTTCCGCAACCCCACCCTGCCCCAGAGGATTTGCGAACTGGCAGCTCGCAGGACTTGGCCCAAGGACAGCCTTGCATAAGGGAGGAGAGTGCTTTCCCGGCCGTGCGCTCCTGGTGCCTTCTCTTCGCTCCCTTTCAAACCTGGACCCAGACCATGCCCACCTCGCATGAAGCAGCATTTCCTCCCAAAAAGGTCTCCTCTTGCTGGGCTGCCGGGGAGGGGGTGGTGTTGGGTAGGGGCACTGGGGCACTCCAGCCTCTCACTCTCTGCCCACCACACCTAGGTGCCCAGCCTGGGCAGCACATCAGTTTCTCTTGAGTCATGGCCAGGATGGAGGTGGGGGTGATGGAGGAGAAAGTCTTGGCTGCCCGGTCCCCCTGAGAGAGGGGAGGGGAGTGGACTGTGCCAACAGGAGTGAGACCCTGCAGCCCTCACATCCCAGGGCTCCTGGCACCCAGCTCCACGTGAAATGGGACAAAACCCCAAAAGGCAATGTTATCGGCTCCTTCTCCTTGCCCCATCCCACCCAAGCACCTGGAGGAAGTAGATGGTGTCAGTGCTGGGGACGTTCTCCAGGTTTTGCTTGCACTGGAGCAGCTTGGCTCGCCTCTCCTCCTTCCAGCGGAGATCGGCCTCGGCCTCCCCCAGCATGGAGCGCTCCCCGTGCTCAATGAAACCAGCCACCTCCTTCTGGAAGGTCGCCAGGACCTCAGAGGCTTCTGCAAAGAGCTTCTCGACTCTCTCCCTCTCCTTCGTGGCGGCACCCTGAGCACAGGGAGAGAGGGGTTGGAGTCACCTCCCGCACGCGAGGGAGCGGGACACAGGCGAGGGTGTGGGACGGCACCTTTGTTCCTTGCCCAACACCCAGTTCGCAGCTCTGTGGGGTCCCCCTGACACCCCGTAACCCCCTTCACCCAAGAGCTCAGAGCACTTTACAACCCAGGTGTCAAGGGACCTGGCTGGGCACAGCCGCTTACTGCTCCACCACGTCTCATGTCCCCAGGCGGTGAAGTGACGTGTTTGCACAAGAGCCAAAGGGGACCAAAACCCCTGTGAGCCTGGGGAGAGAAGGTGCAAGAGCCAGCGGATGCCCTGGCACGGTCCTTGCCCCATTCCTCCTTCCAGGTTGCAAACGAAAGCAACCAGACATGCCGTGAGGGTTAGTAGAGATGAGGAGCAAGAATCCTCAGGGATCCTTGCCAGGGTCACCATCGTTTTACAGAGCACTTTCTCCCCTGTGCTTCTCTATATCCCAGGTGCCCCAAAAGCTCACGGCCCCTTCACCTCCACTCCCCAGCCCAGCAGAGCTGTGCTAACGGAGTGATGCCATCGCAGAGTCACCTTAATGAGCTCCACCATCTTCTTGGCCTGTGCGATGGTGACTGCCAGCTCCTCCAGCTCGTTCTCTGCATCGCTGAGGAATTTGGCTTGTTGGGCCTGCGGACATGAAGGACAAATGCTGAGCTCTGCCCCCCGATCCCAGCAGCAGGGAGGTGCAGGGGACCCAGCCTCTCCCTAAGTTCAACCCACAGCCCCCTCTCTGACCGTGACCTTGCTATCAGGCTTCGGGTGAAGCGTGCAAGGGGAATCACGAGTTGTTTTCCTGTTTTCCTTCCCTGCAACATCCAACCTGCAACCATCCCTTCTCAGTCGGTTGGAAAACTAAAGGAGCAGCCAGGCTGCAAAGGGTCGTGCCCTGCTCCACGCTCCCCACCCCGGTCTCAGCGGAAACCAAACAAAATAGGAATTTGAAAGCAAAACCATGGGGCAGTGATTGCAGCAGGCGCAGCTAAGCTGCGTGCTCTTAGTGTGTATCCCAAGGCTGGGAAAAATCTGCCTGGGACGGGTGCAGAAACCGAAAGGCAGACCCGGAGCACTCAGAAACGCAGCGCTGAGTCTCCTGGACATGTCTCGTTAGGAACAAAGCAAACCAGCTCAGGAGCACAGGGTGCTACATGGCTGCAAAGGAAGCACCGTCCGAACACACGTTTCCTGACCCTCTATTGTTTGCGCCAGCCGTTGCCCATCACCAGGACGGGTCCCTCGGGAGCCAGGAGGGCATTGCACTCCCCAACTGGGGCAGCTCCCCCTCCCGATGCTCAGTCCCCAACCCCCTGCAGCGCTCATGCCCTGTGAAAGGGGACAGGCGCTTTCCCTGTCCATCGTTTCCACCCCGCAGTACAAGGGCGGTGGCAGAGAGCGGCCACCGAGGCCGTGCAGGCAACGTTAAGGAGCGCCTGCTGAGGCTTAATAGCTCCTCAGGGCTGGGATCACACGCGCCTTCTATTTTAAGGCACCCGATGACTAATAACACCGGCAAAAGGGTTTTCCTGCAGCCCCAAGAGCCTGCAAGGGAATGGGAGCTGGCTCGGGGCTGCTGCTGTGCTCCCTGCCAGCGCGTCTGCAGCCCCTGGGCTCTCCCCCAGAAGAAGCAAACCTCCCCAAGGTCCCCAAACGCCCCATGCCGACGCGGGGATGCCACCACGTCACGAGCCTCGCAGGCTCCCATCAGCCTGCAGCCCCGCAGAGGCCCCACACACTGAGGCAGCAGGGCTCAGGAAGGCAGCACTGTGGCAGGCTCGGAGCCCCGGCTCCTGGGGAGGCTCGTGGGTGCAAATTTGGGAGGTGACTCAGCCGCATCTGGGAATGGGAGTGACAGAAAAAACCCCGCTGCCAAAACACCAGGACACAAAGGGCTGGCGGAGTGGGAGCGGCGGCCAGGCAGGCTGCCAGCGCGCTGAGAAAAACTGCCTTGAAGCTGTGGGAACGAGACGGAGAAGACGGGTGCCCTGTGACCGCGGGGGCGGCCACTGCAGGGTGTCCCAGGCGCCCTCGCCCCCAGCCCTACACCCACGGGGATTGCGAGTTTGGCCCCGCAGTGGGACCAAACCCCACGGGCTGGCTGGCAGCGGGTCTGCCACTAATGCCTGTCCTGGGGCTGCCTGTCATGTCCCCACCCCACAGGGTGACCAGATGGCACAGCACCCTGTCCATACACCCCCCCGTGCTGGGGTGGGGGCCCCTGTGGGGACAGGCCTGCAGCACCCACCCCGCACAGAGCGTCCCACCAGTGCCGCACCTGCACATCCCCCCCCGGGGGTTAGGTCCCCTGTGGGGGATGTGGGTGCCGCATGAACCCCTCCCAGGGGTGCTGCAGCTCACCCCACCCAGGATGCCCCACCGGCACCGCACCCCATATGGACGCCCCCGTGCCAGGGTTAGGTCCCGCGTGGGGATATGGGTGCAGCACCC
>NW_008824894.1:1564475-1565591 GCF_000699105.1 Pygoscelis adeliae
GTGTTTTCCTGCCCTCCCTCGCGCCCGTGGCCCCACGTCAGCCATTCCCACGGCCAAAAAGGGCTGCAGTGCCCAGGTCCTGGCTCAGTCCCCGTCCCTTCTTCCTCTGGGGCCCGGCAGGAGCCGGCAGGCAGCAGGCAGGGATGGGGCTGGGGAGACGCCAAAGTGCTTTCAGTCTGAGGATCTGCCTGGTAAACGTGGGATCTCCGGACACCTCCTGTGGAGGGTACACCGACAATTTTTCGGCTCAGATACATTGCCAGGTCCCTGCCAGCCGAAGGACAGGTCTGGGAGGAGCAGGGAGGTGTGGAGTGAAGGAGGAAGCATGGCAAGACAAATCGCATCTGCCCTTGAAGAAGGGGATTGACCCTTTTAAGCGTTTTTTTCTCCAAAGGAAGAGAGCTGATGTGATTCATTCCCCGCGCGTTTGCCTGCACGTCCATAGCACCTTTGAACCCAGTGCCCAGTTTTGCCCCGTTAGTTCTCACCAGCATCCCCGCAGGGGCGGCAGGAGATGCCGGACCTGCGGTCTCGCCCTTGGAAAAGCTTCAATCAAATCTTCGCGTTTTCTTCTGCGCCAGGTCAACCTTGGGACAGAGCCGTAGGAAATCAAGTTTCCTTATCGCAGCGCTACTGTAAATAAAACACCTTCCATTTCTGCCGCCAGCCCCACTACGAGGGGCTGGTCCCCGCTGCCGGCCCTGCGAGGACGTGGAGGGGGAGGATGGGGCCCTGCAGGGATGGGTGCCGGAGCAGGGGCACCCAGCTCACCTCTCCCAGCATCGCTTGGTCCCATGGCTCCCACCACCACCGAGGTCAAACCAACAGGAAAAGAGAGTTTTACTGGGGAAAACAGCTTTGTACAAAAAGCAGCTGCAGCGTGGCACCCTAAAAAGTTGCTCTGCCATGTCCGAGAGTGGCAACGGGAGGGGCTTGGGGAGCAGCACCTGCCTGCGTGTGGGGCTGGGAGAGCACAGGGCTCCCTCTGCATTGCTCCACAACACCCCGTGGCTGCAGCACCCCCCTCCGGGGTCCGCCTCACCCCAAATCTTCTCCAGGCTTGGGAGGTTTGGCAGGGGGAGGAGGACGAGGAAAAACCTAATTCTTTCACCATCC
>NW_008824894.1:1565935-1569770 GCF_000699105.1 Pygoscelis adeliae
GCGGCCCGCCTAACAGCAGTGCGGCGGCTCCGGCTCAGTCCCTCCGGGACAGCATCACCTCTCGCCCCTCGCACAGCCAGAAGACGGGATAAAGGGGCTCGGTGAAGACATTGTGGAAGGAGTGGATGAGCCGCGTCCTCTCCCCAAGGCCATAGAAGGAGAGGAGCCCCTTGCCATAATCCAGGCTGACCCCCAGCTTCTTATACAGCTGCTCCTGGATTTTCTCCGCCTGGCCCTCGTGCCAGGCCAGGTAGCAATCCTCCCGCACCTGCAGCCCCCACGAGCCCCTGTCCAGCCCGATGTTGAACTTGTGGCCCTGCTGCCACTCCCGGGGGAGGCTGCGGTAGGTCACCCCCAGGATGACTGAGTGGCTGGAGAGCTTCAGCTCCCAGTAGTGGTGGCCATGGCCGTAGCCCTGCGTGCACAGCACCTGCCAGGGCTCGAAGCGGGGTCCCTGCTCCTGCTGCCCGCAGACGGCGCTGGGGCTGTGCTTGGCTTTCCGGTTATCTTTTGACAGCTCCAGGTACTTGTTGGCTGTCTTGGGATCGAAGGTCAGGTTGCGGTGATCTGGGAAGAGCAACGGCATGGATGGGGCTGAAATGCTTCATCAGACCTTTATGCCCTTGGCGTGAGCCCCCCCAATGGTGATGTGGTTTAAACTGCGTAGGGCTGGCTCCCGAAATAGAAGGGAACAAGTTGTAGCATGTTTGGAGGGGAAGGCGAGCAGGGTGAGATGCGATACCTGCCCACATGCCTGCTAGAAGGAACGGAAACAGCCCAGAAATAGCTGGCGAGGCACCGAGACACGATGCTTTGCGCAGTTCTTGCACAGCCCAGCTCACAGCCAGCAAGCAGCGGTGGCTCTGTGCTCATTTTGGAAAAGATGTGCTTGGTTTTAAGAGCAAAAAATATGAGCGTGGGCGGGGAGAGCGGAAGAAAACCAGGCGTTAAGTGAGCAACTATGGTATTGCGGGGAGTTACTCTCCCCTGCAATGGGCTGCGATAACTCCTCCTGCCGCAGGCACTTGCCGGCCACCAGCACCTCACCTTCCTCCCACAACAACCCGGCCCGGTCAGCTACGCTGGGCTCGTGTCTGCTGCCCAGAAATAACATTTTTTTTCCTATTAATAACCCTGAGAAAGTTTTGTGGGGCCTGATGGAAGGAATCCTTACAGGTCCCATAGGCATCGATTGCCTCCCTGGCAAGAGTGTCATGACCAACATGCCCTAAACGTTATCCAACCCTCTTCCCAACAGGGAGGAGATGGGAAAAGAAGCACTGAGGAAATCCCTAAGGAACTGGAGTGGGATGGGCCCAGGGAGGGAAGGGGACATGAAGGACTGAGTCTGGGAGCGCTGGGGCCATATCCCTGGATAGAGAGCAATGACTGTAGGCAGGGCTCTGCAGGCAGGGGTCTGGACTGGTGCTGTGCCGTGCAGAGCAGCTGGGGCAGCCCACGGCACATCCCTGTGGGTGCTCGCTTGCCAGCTGCTGGTGTTGCCTGCCTGCCTGCCTGCCTGCGGGAACGCGCTGTGTCTAAATATGGGTCATGGGGAACAGGCACGTCGCTCCTGCTTGGGCGAGACGCCCGAGGCGGGTGAAACGGAGCTGATGGAGACGGGGCAAGATCTGGGGCAGCGACCGACCCGATGCCAGGCACTGGCAGCCCCAGCTTCCATGGGAAAGCATTCCCTGGTGCCGCTAATCCCCCTAACGAGCCCCTTCCCAGCCCCACAGTGTCCCCCAGTCCATCCACCCTGGCCCTGCAACACCCTTCTCCGCATTTAGGGAGAGGGATTGGTAGAGCCAGGGAAGGAGCCCCCGTCACCACAGCCATGCCACCCTCTTCCCAGGGAAGAGCTGGGCTTGGTGAAATCTCTGCCTGCTGGGGACCCCAGTGGGTGCTGTCCCTCCAGACCCCCATGTGCTCCTCACCCTTCAGAAGCTCAGCTCGGAGCTGGCACTCGGGGAGAGAGGCCACCACCGTCACCGCCAGTCTCTGGGGATGCACCGGGTCTGTGGAGGATGAGGACAGGCATTTTGAGTGATGCCACCCGAACACTTGTTCCTTCCTGGCTTCAATGGGAGGACGAGGAGGAGGAGGAAGTCCATCGTATCCAAGCCTGGGAGCGGGCACGTGCCACCGTGGCTCGGCATTGCCAGCAAGGAGGGGGCACAGGGAAGCCACCCAGGTCATCCCACCCCATTGATACCCATCTGATGAACAGTAGATGCATGTCCCCATCCCAACCCCCTGCGCCCAGCAGCTATGTCCCCAGCACGGTGACACGGGCCAGGCTGTGGTTCAGGATGACTTGGAGCCCTTCGGGGTGGCCGTGCGAGCAGAAGGGTTACCTTGGCCAACGGGGTCGGGAGCTTTGGGGACCACAGAGCCGGGCAGGTCCTCCAGCAGGAGCCTGGAGATGTTGGTGAGGATCTCAGTGATGGGCTTGACCACGCCGGCCACATCATACTCCATGGGAAACCATGCCTCCGCACTCTCCAGAGGTGGGAGCAGGGGGAACTCCTGTGGACAGATGCACAGACACCCATGCACCGGCCTGGGGAGGATTGGCAGCTCCAAATCCCATCTGCACACGCCGTGTCTCCCCAGTGGGTGATGGAGGCGTCCCCAAAACGTCTGCCGTTAGCTGCGGCTGGCGCGTGGGATCAGAGGACAGTTGCAGAGGGAGCGTGAGGCTGCGGGGAGCAGAGGGGCTGTGGCACAGGACTTTGTGTTTTGCTGGCAGTGGAAGAGCCTTGCTGAGCAGTTTGGGGGTGGAGATGCTGCCCATGGCCCTGCGGGCAGCACCATCCGCTCTGATCCAGCATCACCCCCCCAGCTTTTCAGGGCCCTCCCCGAAAGCAGCTCTTCCCTGCAGCCCCATCACATCCCTGAGCCGGGCTGAGGACACGTCCCACCTGGGGAAGGGGTTGACCACGTCTCTGCCCTCACCGAAAGGGCACGGGGCCGGCAGCGCTCAGGCATGGGGAGGGACACGGCACCAGGACGGTACCTGGAGGAAGGTCCTGTGGTCGGGGCAGGCCAGCAGGCGCTGAGCCCTCTCCCTGTGCTGGTCAAGGACGTCCAGGCGGTCCTTCAGGAGGCTCCAGTTCTCCCACACGTGCCCCAGCGCCGCTGCCTGCTCTTGCTCAATCCTGGCCACTGTCTGCCACTGGCTATCCTCCAGGGCTTTCTTCAGGAGGGCAAATTTGCTCAGAATCACCGATTTGAGCCCCTTGGTGGAGTCCTGGGTGGGGAAGAGCCGTGAAAGCCAGCATGCACCCACCCACACGCCCGGCACGGAGGTGGCCGTGCTGCTACCTTGATGCTGTGCATTTGCTCGTCCAGCTCCTGCATCGCCCGCTCGATCCTCTCCGATTCCTCCTGGGCTTTTTCCAGGGACTCTTTCAAAAGGGCCTGCGAAGGGAGGCACCAACACTCTGCAGTGCAGCATGCTGCCGCCCGCACGGCCCCAGGGAGCCCTCTCAGGGTGTCAGGACAAGGCTCGCAGGGAAGGAGAAGGCTTGGGAAGGGGAGAGTCTGCGACCAGGGTCACTGAGAAGTGAAACCCTGTGCTGTCTTTCACCCATTTTTAGCTGTTTCCTCTAGATCAGGGGGTCACAAACTCGTGTGGCACTGTTCACCCAGTGCTGCTGGATTTACCCAGCTCTCTGCTGCTCCTGACAGCCCCAGTTTCTTGGGGAGCAGACAGGCGCTAGTGGCATCTCACTGGCCAGAGCCCGTGCCAGGCCCCTGTTCAGCTGAGGCTGGGCGCAGCTCGGCACACAGAGACGTGTCACATCCCCTCAGCAGGGCACGGGACAGCGGG
>NW_008824894.1:1569860-1571759 GCF_000699105.1 Pygoscelis adeliae
CCCTGGTCGTGCCACCCATCACCCCCCCCTGCTTTTTAGAGCGCTTCTCCTCGAAGAGCACCCGCTGGTGCCGCTGGCACTGCTGGACGGTGCAGACACAGCAGATGCATCGCTGCTCGTCCTCACAGTACAGCTCCAGTGGGCGCCCGTGCTGCAGGCACAGCTCGCGGTGGGTCACCTCACACCTCTCTGTGCCCGAGACCCGCGCCTCGCCATCTCTCGCCAGCTCCACCACGTTGCCCAGGGTGACATTCTTCTCCAGCTCCGGGCGCTGCTCGAAGCCCCTGCGGCACTCGGGGCACGTGTAGCCCTTCTTGGCCCCAGCGGGCACCTGCTCTTGCTTGTGCCAGTGGTCGTTGATGCAATGCTTGCAGAAATTGTGCCCGCAGGGCAAGGTCACGGGTACCCTGAACAGCTCCAGGCAGATGGAGCACACCAGCTTCTCCTCCAGCTTCTGCAAGACGGGTGATGCCATCCTGTCTGCACTGGGACCGGGGCGATGGGGGAAAGAAGCCGGGGAAATAGAAACTCAGCTGTGCAGAGGAGGAAAAGATGGTGACGCTGAGCCCAGAGGCGGGTCAGGGCTCCGGGCCAGGCATGCTCTTAAAGAGACACCCAGTAGGTGCCCCCTCGGCTCTGCCACGCGCTGTGGAGACGATGGGGAGGGTGGGAGCTGCTCCCCCTGGGGACAGGGAGAGATGTGAAGCACAGCAGGAGGCCCCGGAGAGGGTGAAACGCTGCAGCGACAGCACAGGGAGACACATGCAAGAGGCTGACAAGGTTCAGAGCTATGCGTATTTCCGTGAACGTGTTTGCACGGGTGTACGTGCAACATATAATTTGATTTCACTCCTTTTTTGCCCTTTGAGGGAACTTCCCGGCATCCTCACCTCTGCCAGGGCAGGGTCCCCGAGCAGAGCATGGCAGTCCCCCCTGGCAGAGGGACCTCAGTACAGCACTCCTGGCATCTGCCAGCCTGGGAACCAGCAGAGAGGGGCACCCACCGCTGCTGCAGCCACGTGTCACCTCCCTCGGCAGTGACAAGGCCTGTGACGCATGCCAGCAGCCGGCCAGGGCCACGTTCCGCCCTTGCATCTTTCCATTTTCAACTACAGCTCCTGCTGTTTGCACATGCCCCTGTGCGCACCCCCTACTCCTTCTCCTACTGAGTTCCTTGCAACACCCGTGCACATCAGTACTCCAAAACGTGAGAAAGATGTCATCTGGGCAACCAGTCCCTGCTCAGGTGGCAGGTGGAGCCTTCTGCCCGGAGGCGATCGCGGCGCCCGAGCACTGCGTACCTTCACCTTGTCTTCACGCAGTTCAGTTTCAGAAGAAAAAGCTCCCAACCTCCCAGTCCAAACCTTATCTCCTTACCCTCGCCGATGCGCTATCACTCGCGCCCACGCTCCCCGGCAGCTGAAGGCTGGCAGGACGGCCTCGGTTTGCGACTGTTCTGCAGCCTCCCCGCACGCGTGGCTTTGCTTTTACCCACGCAGGCGAGGGTGAGCGGGGAGGGGGTCTGTGCTGCAGCTGGGGCGCTCACCAGCCGGCTGCTGGGGGGGGTCAGAGCAGTTTCTGTACCACAGGCAGGCTCGGAGCCACCCCCCGGACCGCCCCTGGACTCAGGAGGTGACTTGGGATCTACCACAACTCCCTGCACGTCCCAGCGTAGCTTCAGCCCCCCAAACATTTCTTGGGGCTGAATCTGCAAATTGACACAACCTGTGCACCTGCCTGGAACCGCAGGACACCTGCACTCCCACGGCGGTCACCTCATGAGCTAATTCACCCTGGCTTAAACCAGACCCCAGAACCCTTCGGGGAGGGAGGAGAGTTCAGGGAGCTCAGGCACAGCTGGTAACGGCCCTGAGCAACAGCGGAGGGGGGTGGTGGGGA
>NW_008824894.1:1571804-1576439 GCF_000699105.1 Pygoscelis adeliae
AGGGGGGGAACGTCAGGAAAAGTTACTGAGAACCAGAGCTGGGAACAAGCAGCTGCCAACAGCAAGGGCATGTTGGTATTTGGGGGTTTAAACATGCGAAAGGGGGATGCACAAACAGCCCTGCAGAGCACAGCAGAAAGCAGAGTCTCTCCACAGCTTGGGTACAGGACCGGCAGGGGCAGAGTGCCAGGCCACCACCACGCGTCTGCCCCCAACCCCAGCAGCTCCGCAGCTCTGCTTTTGCTCCACCCATCCACAGCGGGTACGTGCTGTCCGGGGAGCGAGGGGAAGGAGGCTGAGGCCCACGTGCTCGAGTAGCTGTTGGGAGAAGCCAGCTCCACAGACGTTGACCTTGTGCAGGACTACCACCTGCGTAGCCGCACTCTTCCCGTCCTACAACGTCTAAGAGGGGAAAGAGACCTCATCCAGGGGAAGGGCTGCCCTTCTCCCCTGCACCCTGCTGAGCTCCCCCAGCTCTGCACCAGCTGGATGGGATACCAAGCTCTTCCTAATAAAGACAAAGCAGCACTGCCAGCATCGCTCAGTGTGTTTAATCAGACCCATCTCTTTAAGAGGACTGCACAAATGAAAGCTGACACAGTCCTGAATCGCAGCGCTGTACGGAGAGGAAATCCAGGCTGCCTGGCCCTGTTTGTTCCAAAACCAGGCAAAATGAGAACTGTGATCCTTGCAGAGAAGCAAGGCAAGGCATCCCTGCGGGACTCTACCCCGCCGCCCTCACTGATCAGCTCTGCTAGAGAATCAGCAGCAAGATTTCAGCCTGGCCACGGATTTGCTTTCATCTGGGAACGTCCTCTTTAGGTAGCCTTTTGACCACACACGGCTGCCAGCACTGCGAACGCCTGTTGCCCTCAGCTGCACACTTCCCAGCACTGCCAGCACAGGGGAACCGGGAGCCGAGGGGCTGAGACTTTGTTGTTTCCCTCCAGAGGCGCAGACGGCTCCGCTGTGTGAACGCAGGGAAGCCGGCAGCCCCATCTGCCCGGCCAGCAACCCAGCGTACGCCAGAGCGCCTCGAGAGGAGGCTGGGCCCCTAGTAAATGCCGTAGGTGGGCTCCTCGGTGTCTCGGTATCTGTCCAGGTACCTCAGAGGCTGGTGGCGCGGGAACTTTAACTGTGGAGGATGGTAAACGGGCGGTCGCACGAATTCAAACACAGGCTCTCTCATATCTGTAAAGCGGCGATGCAGAACGTTAGCAAGATGGCTCAGATCCAAACCCCAGGCCCTCCCCTTCACCAGCAAGGGCCCCCACGCGCACAGGGCTGGTCAAGCACGCCCTGGTGGAGGCTCTCTCAGTGTTACTTTAAAACGCTCATACAAAACAGCCTTTTACAGGTTGTTTCCTCAGACTGCTGTTAGTGTGGTGGAGGATGGCTCGGCAAGTATCCAGTCTGTGCTGTAACAGATCCCAGACGAGTGCCAGGACCAAGCAAGAGCCTACAGCCACAGCTCGCTTCGCTGACCCCGTGCTACCCGCAGGGCCACGTCCCAGCCCACAAACAGCCCGCCTCCAGCACCCCTGCACGCTGTATTTCTTACTGAGGAGCTGATGGAAAACCCAAGTAACGGAGCTGTCCCACTGACACTGGAAAAACGCCAGCCCTGCCGGGGTCATTGCATCCTCGTGCTTTCTGTAGAAGTCAAACGTGCTAAAGGTTCGCATCTTGAGGCTGTGGCTGGAAACAAGACACAAGCACAAGAGCTGAGGTGAACCTCTTTTCCTGCAGCACCCTGGTAGGCAACTACTTCTCCACATCACCCCAGAGTCTATAAAACAGAGGTGGAAAAGGAAGCCACCAAAAGAAAATCTCCCAGCTTCTCCAGCTCTGTGCACGTCTCTGCCCCAGGCAGGGCAAACCCCTTTCTTAACAGCCTGGTTTAAAGCAACAGGACTTTGCAGTGCTTGCAGGGCTGGGATTGAGGCTTCAGGTGATACAACAACTCAAAGGAGGCCCGAACAACCCTGCAGGTTAAAAGGAACCGCTATCCTACAGTGGTAACAAGTACGTCATCATAACAAGCCTCGCTAAGCGAGTGTGAAACTGCCCAGTGAAAGCCTGAATTACCATGGCATCGGCCGAACGTCCTCACTGAAATCTATGGGGCAGTCTTGCTTGAAGAGGAGGAAGATGAAGCGATGGTAGCCAGTTCCCATGGCAGGGAAGGGGGGCAAGTAATGGCAGATCTCCTTACCCGACTTGATGTCATTCCCCGGGATGTTCGTCCTGAACACAAAGAAGTTTACTTCACTATACATCCATTCATTTCCCTCCACTGGGACCAGCAGATTCACCCAGGATTGCAAGTCACACTGTGCTACGTTTTGACGTGACTTATGCCTTGTCTGACAAGTGAACAGATAGTAGAGGCCGCCTTCACTGGAAGAAAATCACACCCAGTGATGTGAATGCCAACCAGCAGCAACACCTGGAACTACCGCATCCCTAGCAGGACCCGGAACACAGGGGTAAAGAAGCTGATGGCACGAGCACCAGAGAAAGCCGCACAACTGCCTTAGCGAACGCTTTATTCCCGACCTCTGTTGGAGGAGTTTCTGCCCGCTTTCCCCGAGCTAAGCAGCACGCGGCTCTGATGTGCAGTACTCACACCAGCCAGTGGAGGTACTCCGAGTCGGCGTCTCTCAAATGTCCGTCTGCAAACGCACACAACAGAGAAAGGCGACTTAGTGACAACCTGGTGTTTGCGTTAACCCCAAAGCGAGAACACCCAGACCCCCTCTGAACAGAGGGGACGGCTCAAGACCTCCCAGAAATCCTCTCCTAGCAGAAAAGCAACGCATTCTTACAGGACTGAGCTTAAAATGAGGAGCAAAGAACTCTGAAGATGTAATTCCGAGATTAAAAGGACTCCTCGGTCAGCTGCTTCACTTCACTGTGCCTTGGTTTCTCAGGGTGAACAGCATCAGCTAACCTACAGGCAGACTGCCAAGGGAGAGGAGTTTGGGGGTAAACAAAAGAAGGGAGGGAGTCAGGGAATTGTTTCCTCCACGCTGTGACACAGGCCCTGTTGCGTCACTGTCCCATCTCTCAACTGCCAGAGGTTTGGGGAGGCTACGATCCTTCCTGCATATGTAATATGTCCCTACTTCGCAAATATCACATCACCTCTAGCTGTGCAGCCAAAAGAAACAGGAGCTAACCAAAAGCAGAGTGAAACAACCCAGTTTAAACATGTTTTTTTTAAAGAACTCGCTACTCACCTGGATTTGTGAGCAGCAAAGTCCAGAGGGAGCCTTTATCTGCCTCGTATGACACTGCAGGGGGACTGGAAGCCTAAAACAGCAACATAAAGAGAACGTAAATCACTCAAACGACAGGTTCCGTTAAGACCAGATCACGATTCCCAAGGCAAAGAACATGGACGCGTCACAGGCACGGCCAGGGTGCAACACAGACTGGGCCCAGCCACGCCACCGAGTAATCCAGCTCCACCTGGAGAGCCCCCAGAGCGATAATAAACATCAGCCTGCCGACAGACAACGATCCTGTTGCAAAGCTCTGTCCTTATCATGTCCAAGCAACGCATTTCCTTCATCGCAGAGGAAATACCCTTGTAAAAGAAATCCCCCAGAACGAACAATGCCCTTTAGAAGCATCTGACAAAACCACACAGGCTTCCCGTGGGGCCGAGGTTGTTCCCAGCTCCCCTCACGCACCTCTGACGGAGTCACCACGTTCCCATAGTAGACTGGCACGAGGTGCTCATCGTCTTGGCTGTACTCCACCCTCAAGGTAACCCAGGGGGTGAACGTGGCCCCCTTGAACAAGTCACAAAATATCCCGCAGTGCTCTGCCACACGTTGCTTGTGGAACGGGCCGCTGGTCTTCTCCCACTCAGCTCTGACTTCGTCGAGGGGGATCAGAGCTGCAAGGAGAGAGAAACGCTGCAGGAGGCAGCTGAGGACCCAGAGCGGCCGGGGCAGGGAGGGAGGTGGCGGGGCACAGACCAGTCCGGAGCCGCGCTGCTCTTTCCATCTCGGCCTTCTGGATCTTTTTTCTTTCCTTGATTTCCTTTGCCCGCAGCAGCTTATCACGCGGTAGGCTGATGTCGGTCTTTGGCTCTTCAGAGAGGGGTGAAAGAATCACGTACGTGAAAAATGCAAATACCCAAAATACCCAAACACAAAACCCCTGCAAAAGCGTTAAAGAGCGCGTGAAAGAGATGCAAACCTCAGGACATCAGAGACTTGATTTTACCACCTCTGCCTTCCCTCTGCGCCTCCACGCTTCTGCTCCCGCCTCCTCCCCCAGCTCATCGCAGCCCAGACCCACAGGTTTGCCAGCTGGTGAGCAGGTCTGGTCTCTGCAGCCGCTCAGCAGAGCGGCCAAACTGTATTATTTGCTGCGGGTCTAAAGCTCTGGTTCCTGGTCTGCTTTCCTGATACTATTGGGGTTTCAAGGAATCACTTCTTTACGCTGCTCCACGTCTTTTGGCATGTCCTGGCCAGCCTCCCTCCTTCCAAAAAGTGCCATCCATTTCCCCTGAAGACATTTGCGCTCTGCAAACTTCTACGTCGCAGAAGGGCCAACTTCATGCCAAAGCGCCCCGTCGGCTCTTTACAGGGCGGGTTTTGGGGCAAACCTGTGGCCCCA
>NW_008824894.1:1577130-1594111 GCF_000699105.1 Pygoscelis adeliae
TCCCCACAGCCGCCCCAGCGCGGCGGGCTGATCCCTCGCCCGGGCCACCCCTCCCCACCTCCGCCCTGGCTCCTCTGTACCCAGGGCAGGGCCCGCTGAAGGGAGCGGGGCGGCCCCGCTGCATAACCCCGGGGCAGCAGGGAGGGGAGGCGAAGCCCGGCACAACAGCCAGGTTTCTTCAGAAAAAGGCCCGAAAAGTACAAACTGGAGTGGCCCGTGAGCTGTGGAACATCCTCGGGGTGCTGGTGAACCCGAGCCCCAAGGCACGCGGCCGTGACAGCTCTGCCTCGCCCGGCCTTGCAGCTCGGCCACACGTCCGCAATCCCCCCTAACACTTTGGTTGTCGCGGCCCAGGGGCAGGCGCTGCCTGTGCGAGGGGCCAGCAGCGTGGCCGACCGAATCCACCCCCACGAGGGCAACTGCCTCCTGGCAGTGCCCGCCGGGTGGCCAGTGGCACTCGCCCCGAGGGATGGAGGCCAAACTGTGGCTTCACAGCCCGTAGGGATGGATTTCACACTTTGAACACGGAGATCGCTTTTAAAGAGAAGGACAGTTCCTCAGCTGAGAACTGGGATTATTTATTGTTTGTTTTCCTCCCCCATGTGGAGGGCACAGTAGCCTCCTGCGAGGACAGACGCAGCCATCCCTGGGATAGCGCGTGGGGATGCCACCACCTCAGTCTGACAGAGATGAAGTGTTGTAGGACGCTTTCTTCAGGGTCTCCAGGAAGAACTGCTCATCCTCTAAGAAATCGCGGTCCTGAGAAGAGAGGGATGGATGGGCTGGGTATCAGTGTGCCACAGAAACAGGGGTCACACTCCAGGGTGTCGCTCATGAGTGAGGAAGGTATCCCAAACCCTCCTTCATGTAGTGAGCAGTGGGCAGGTACCCATCCCTCATACCCTCCGGGGTGTATGGGCTCCCCCCCGGAGCCCATAACCTCACACTCTGAGCGAGACCCACAGAGGAAGCCTCAAAGAGCATCCCCACCTGGGGAAGGGCCCAGCAGGGAAGCAGGGGGCTGACGGGAAAGGCTGGGGGACACCATGAAGCCAGAGTCCAGCAGAGCTGGCTTCTCCCACCCAGGGATTGGGTGAGGAGAGGGGCAACCCCATCGAGCCAGGAACGATGTCCACCTCAGGTTGGACATCGAGCCAACCTGAGACAAGCTGTGAGGATCCACCCGTCCTTGCTTCTGGTATCACCCCTCTAGGTGCCCACGGCTTCTGCAAGCCCAGCCCAGCGGCTCGGTAATGATCTTAGGAGACACCCCACCCTGTGGCTATCAGGCCCGAATCAGGCTTCACCCAGCCCTGCTCCCACCCAGCTGGTTCGAAGCCCCTTCCAGCCCCGATCTCTCCACAGCCTCACCTGCTGGGCCCTGTGTTTCAGCAGCAGCAGTTTGGCATAGAGCTCCGTGGGGCCGGCCGTGGCCAGGGTTTCTCTGCTATCCCCCAGGCTGTGCCGAGGGAGCACCCTGATGGGAGGCAGAAAGCCTGGAACAAGAGCCCGAGCATGTGGTGCCGCCACCGTTAGAGGAACTGCAGATGGAGACAACAGAGCATCCCTTTTTTTGAGCCTGCATGTCCCTGCAGCAGGGTCCTCCCCAGCCTCCCAGGGCAAACGGGCTTTAATCCACCTCTCTCTCTCTTCCTGAGCCTTCTACCCCCTCCTAGCACTGCCCTGGCTCAGAGAGCTCCGCCGAGCTCCTTCAGAGGACAAGGAGGCCGACACCAACTCACATCTGTAGTTTATATACAGGGGAACTAAAACAGCCCCCAGGAACATCCCAAGCCTCCTGAGAAGTGGAATACAAGTGCAGCTGCCCCCCAGCACGTCCCTTCCCATCAGCAGCATGCAGGAAGCCTTACACAGCATGCTGGAGAGGCCTTCCGTAGGGGCACTGAGGTCCTGGTCTGTGGTCAGTGGCATCACGGGGTTGTTGGGCAGCTCCTCACGTAGCTGTTCGAGCTGTCTCCTCTGGTGAGCCATGCTCAGCCGCTCCTGCCCCATCCCCAGGAGAAAGAGAGAGAAGCTGTTGGCAAAGGTTCAGGTCCTTGGCATGGCAGCCCCAGACCGAGAAGGGAAGGTGAGGGGGTATTTACCTGGTGCAGACGCTGTTCCTGCTGCTTCAGCTGCTCCAGTTGCTGCTGCATGACCTGCAGCTTGGTCTGGTGCTCAGACTCCATCCTGCGTGCCTCCCGCAGGGCTTGCTCCCCTTCCTCATACTTCTGGGACGAGAGCTGCAAGGCAGAGCGGCTGGGGAGACCGGGGACAGGGCTCCTTTGTGCATCCCCTTATTCCCCTCCCAGGACAGGATCAGGATTCGTGACTTCAGGAGGGGTGTGAAACCCCGGCTTTGCTGCTGGCCCACATACAGCTGTGAACTGCGGCGCAGATGCTCCGCTTACCTTGGTCATGCTTTTAATCTCCTCCTCCCGCTGCCGGATGCGCAATACGGCCCCGTTCACCTTCTCCTTCTCCAGCCTCAGCTCCTGCCAGGCCTCGGCCAGCAGCTCCCTGTCCTTCGCCAGCTGCTCCTCCTCGGCTTTCAGCTCGCGGCCCCGGAGCTTCAGCTCTGCCTGCTCCTAGGATGGGCACAGGGGAGACCAATGCATTACCTGCCCTGTCCTGGACACTGTCTCAGGTCTTCCCAAGCGATGGGAGAGATCTGCCCCTGTTGAGCTCCTTGTGTGTGCCAGTTTGAGGTGCAGAGCAACACCACCAGGTGCTCAAGCAGTGCCTCATCCACCCACCCTTGGGGACCAGGGCTGGCAGAGCTGGGATTGTACACACACACACACATGCACACACACTCCTTCCTCAGAAAGGATGGGGCCCCTCACCATGTTGCACACCCTAAAACACACTCAAGGCATGGCAGTTTGTCAGCAGTAGAAATATCCAGCCTGAATGGTTATTTTCCACCCTGGTAGCCCTTAAAAATGCAGCTCTGCTGCACTGTCTGTGCCATGTATCCCCTCTGGACAACCCCAGGGGGGCACAGAACTGGCTCTGGACATGTCCCCATGGCACAGGGAGGTTTTGTCTAACCCACCATGGGGATTTCCTCTCACCAGACTTACGACGGAGGCAGCTGCGCCTGGTCTGGCTGCCCAAACTCCTCACAGGTAAAGGGGAGAGACAGAGGTGACTGATGCTGCAGTCAACATCTAAAACAGGCTGGTGGAGGCTGTTCCTGGAACAGCCTGATTCTCACCACCCCGAGTGACGTCTGTCTTAAACACCTGAAGGCAGCTCTGAACGTCTCCCCTGTGGGCAGGACCCATCTGTGAGCCTGCCAGGCGGTGCTGGAGGCCACGGGAAGGGGCTCCGCTGCGGTACCTTGGCCAGGCTCATGATGGTGCCCTCTCTCTGGGAGTCCATCTGCAAGGCTCGGTCCATGTTGCGCTCCATCCGCTCCTTGCTTAGCTGCTGCTGGGTGTGAAATTCAGCCCACTCGGCCGCCAGCTTCCGTCGCTCCTCCGAGCACTTCTGCATCACTGACTTCTGCTCCTCCAGCAAAGCGCTCTGGAGAGCATCGCAAGAGAGGGAGAGAGAAAGCACTAAGTCCCATTCGCCGTAGGATTTTTCTCCTTTAACCCATCTCTGCCACTAAACCCCACGCGACATCTAGAGGCTGGTTCAAACCCATGGCGCCTGATGTGAACCCTGCATGGAGAGCTCTGGCCCCACGCTCCTCGAGAACCAGCATGCATCATGCACACACTCAGCAGCCTCTTGCATCCGTGTGCCAGAGGGTTGGTCTGATTGCGATTCACTGTGCGACCGGGTGTGGGATTGAGGAGGCAGAGGAAGGATGCTGCAGCCCAGCACTCTGTTCTTTCCTCCGCTACACACCGCAGTGCAGCCCCGGTCAGACTCACAGGACATGTGAAAAGCACCTGGAGATGTCCGCCCCACCTCACCTTCGCCCTCTCCAGCTCTGCTCGCTCCATGGAGAGCTGCTGGGCCATGACTCGCTGCCGCTCCTCCAGCGAGTGCTGCAGCGATTCCACTTTGGATTGCTCCGCCGTTGCTCTCCATCGCTCCTGGGTTCGGACACAGAGGAGAGACAGATGCCATTCACAGGCTCCAGGCCAGGAACCTCCATTGGGCAAGACATACGCCCCATAACCAGACAGGAGGGCTGACCCGGGCAGAGGACATAGCGTGGTCTCACCTGCTCCAGCAGCCGAGTCTGCTCGCCCAGTCTGGCCTCCATTTTAGCGATCACCTCCTGGAGTCGGCTCCGCTCCTCCTCCATGTCCCTCTGCTGCTGCGACAACCTGTCCTGGAGCACTGCGGACAGGCAGCAGCAGGGCCATGAGCAGCATGAGGTGGGAAGCCCCTCTCTGTCCACACCATATTCACAGAAAAACTGCATGTGTTTGTGCTCATCACCTTCTGCACACCCCCAGGACACCGTTTTATAAAGGGGAGACCCCGAGATGTCCACTGACCAACACAGGCAAGGCTTTGCCAGCCTCAGCTCCCAGCCTCTGGCTGACTCGGAGCAACTTCTCCCTGTTTTCTGGGTGTCCCCAGCCCTGGCGGGGACCCCGCCGCTGTTTCGGCGCAGAGGAATGGCAGACGTACCCTTGAGCTGCTTGTCCCGCTGCCGTGCCCCCATGGCCAGCTCCTGGGAGGTGGTGTGGTGCGTGGCCTCCACCTTGTGTGAGAGGTCGTGCAGGTCGCTGGAGAACTTCTCCATCTGCTCGATGACGCCGTTCAGAGACCTGCGGAGAGGAGAGAGGGGAGGGTCACCCCTGTGGGACACACTTCATCTCGCCACGATGGAGAGGGGGATGTGTGGTGGGCCAAAGGCCAGGCAGCCCTGCCCCAAACCTCTCTGGGTCACAGCAGAGCTGTAGAAAGATGTAGCTGCTGCTTAGGGGAGTACTGAGAGATATTAAATGGCTCAGCATCCCTGGAGGCAGCGAGTGGGAGAAGGGATGGCCCCTGCTGCCATGGTCCGAGGCTGGTTCCCTGTAGGACAGGGAACACCGCAGCCAGCGACCAATGTGGGGATACGACACCGGCCGTCGGTACCTGGTGTGCGACGTGGCGCTGGTCACCGCATCGATCTCCTGGTCTTTCAGCCGCTTCAGCCGCTGGAGCTGCTCTTCGTGGTCTTTGCGCATCTCCTGGACAGACGCCCTGCGGGACACGGGGAAGGAGCCCGCCATGCTCTGTTAAAAACCAGTGCTCCCCGTGACAGGCACCATGGAAGAGGCTTGGTCGTGGGGCTGAGAACCAGGTCCCAGGAGCTGAGCTGGCATAGGGATCTGTCACGGGGCATCCCACTGACAGGCATCCACATTTGGGATGGACCACATTTGGGGGTTACGGGCTTCTCTGCCAAAAACTGGTTTCTCATTGACCCAAACTATGTGGACATCGGTGACTCACTGACCTGAATAAAAGGGATTTGGGGGAGATAAAACAGTGGGTTCAGTGTCTTTCAAAATACAATGCATTCACTCTGAAATGATGTCTCCAGCCAGATCTACCTGTGTCCACCTACAAAGCAAATCCCCGTTCCAAAAGCCACCAAGCTGCCCACAACCCCGTGCTTCTGGAGTCTGATTTCTCCTTTCACCATGTCCCCAGTTCCCTGGTTCCTTTGCCAAAAAAGGGGAACCAGCCCCACGTGTGTGCCGCTCATGCCACTCTCACCTCTGCAGCTCTCGCAGCCGCTCTAGCTCCAGCGCGCTCTGCTGCTCCAGCGCAGCCAGGGTCTGCTGGTGCTGCGCCAGCAGCTCTGCCCGTGCCTGCTCCGCGTCCTGGCTCTGTGACAGCAGCTGAGCTGCCAGCTGCTCCTTCTCCTGCCGCAGCCTCTCCTCCCGCTGCCCGTAGGTCTCTTCCACCACCTTCACCCGGCTCCTGCCCGGAGAGGTCACGGCAAGGAAGAAGCGTTGCTTTCATGGCAATACCCGGCACTCTCCACCCAAAGTGCACACGGGGATTTAGGAGAAGATCGGTGTCACTGTGTGGATGGGGAAACACGCAGACTGTCCGCAGTCTGAGCCCTGAACCCTCCTGCTACTGCCCAGTGCGGTGCCCTGCTTGGGGACGTGCTGGCAATGAGACCGTTCCCTCCTCCTCGTCACCCATGGGACAGTGTTGGTGAGAGTGGACTCCCACCTTGGCTCACCCGTGGGGCTGCTCTCTGCCCCCACCAGGTCCACATTGACACGTCTCTGTGCCTGCCCGCCCCAGGGATGGATTTGGGAAGCAGCCCAGCACTCCCACCCCAGGAGAGACGGACAGGGCTGTAGGCAAGGCCCTGACAGAGGAGGGGAGCCCAGGCAAGAGCCTGGTACCTGTGGGCGCTCTCAAGGAGATCCAGATCCTCCTGGTGCCGCTGCTGGAGACTCTCCAGCAACAGTTTGTGTTGTGACCGCTCCAGCTCCAGTGTCCGGACCTGCCAAGCACCCGGGGAGAAGGTCCTTGTGCCGCCCTGGGGACAGGGCTCCCACAGCAGCACTTGGTGGCCGTAGGCATCTCTGGACAGGGAGGTTTCTCCTCTCTCCCCTGTCACCCTGATGCTATCTGGAGCGGACATGGCCCCTTCTCCTTCCCCTGGGTCACCCGTGGTCCCCCATCCAGCAGGCGATGGGGCTCACCTGGCTCCACAGCTCTGCCACACGGGCCTGGGCGCTGAGCAGCGCTGCCCGACAGCCTGATGCATCCTCGTAGAGCTGGGCTGTGGGAGCCCCCAGCCTCCTCTCATGCAGCAAGCCCAGGGCTGGGGACTCTGCCTACAGGGATGGAGAGAGAAGACCGAGGCCCTTCAGGATCAGTGGCTTTGTGGTGTGACCGTCAGCCCCCAAAGGAAGGCACATGGCTCACCTGCAGCTGCGGGGCAGCCTGGAGATGTTCCCTGGGTGTGGTAACCTGCAGAGACACAGGGATGCTCTCAGGGAGGTAAAGCCCTGGGGAGAACATCTCCTCCTAGCCTGGGAATGTCGATCCATCCCCAGCCTGCTACAGTCCCTCCTCTACCCTGCTCAATTGCTGGTCTGGGTCCCTTCTCCCCAGCTGAGACTCAGCAGCCTCTACCCCAGACACAAGCATGCTGGGCTCTTCCTTCTCTGGGAACAGACTCAAGGATAAGACCATGAGTCTTCTGGGAGACAGCGTGTGTCCTGCCACCAGGGCAGGGCGAGGAGGCCCAGCTAGATGAGAAATGGAGGCTTCAAAGACCAAGCAAGAGCTGCCCTCTGTCAAAGGCTCTAATTCCCCTTCAGTTATCTAGAAACAATTTCAGAGCATCTTCACCACCATACTGGGGAAAACCCACTGAAGAAAAAGTCCTTTATCAACTGGAGCCTCTGTTGTCTAATTAGTGTAATAGATATATGCCTGGGGAACTATGTAAATGCTGCTCAGGCAATGCAGGGTTGTAAACGCACATGATTTACAAAGCATCCATTGCGCATGTGCTCTGGCCTGATAAATACACCTTGTGGCATCTCGGGGCTCTCCAAACACTCTGCCTCCATGAACACGGGCTCCTAGGGGTGCAAAGCGGGGCACATCCTTCCTCCCGCCAAGGGAGCACGGACAGAGTTGGATGCTAGCAAGTCAGCAGGGGAGGGCTTGCAATCACCACCCCGACCCTGCATCTCTTGGGGACATGGGACCAGCAGACCTACCTGAGCGAGCGGGGCAGGGCCCTGCGTCTCCTGCTCTCCTGGGAACAAGGCTGTGGGGACTGAAAATTGAACAAGTCCACGATTCAGACATGGCAATGGGAACCATCCCCTCCCAGAAGGACGAGGGCCTGGGTCTCCTGGGCAGAGCGAGAAGGGTCCTGCTCCACTCCAGCAGCTGGTGACAGGGATGAAGGGTCAGACAGGTTTGTCCATACCCGCACGCCCACCCCACCCCATACACGATGGTGGGACTCTGCTCTGCAGAATAAGCCTGGGGGCAAAGCACGGCTCCTCTTCCATCCTCATCACCTCGGGAGGCGGCCGGGTCCCCTAAGCTTCTTTCAATGGCCTCTGAGCTGGTGCACAGCCTCAGCCCAGGGCAGGAGGAGGTCTTCTAGCACACAGCACTAGTGGGACGAGTGTGGGGGCAGCAGGGGGGAAGGGGGAGAGAGAAAGGACAGCAAGAACTTACGCCCACCCATTGCTCAGTGAGAGCAAGTCCCTTGCAGCCCTCTGATACCCCAAAGGCAGTGCTACGGAGCTCAGCATGCCCCAAGCACGATGTCCCCACCACGCCATGAAATGGGGACGGTGGGACTCTGCAGCTTGGCAGCCCGCTCTGACAACGGCTGGTCAAAGCCTGGGCAGCGTTCACATGGCCAAGGGCGATGCTGTGGCTCCTGCCTTTTTTTTTGCGGGGCGGGGGGGACCCTCTCTGCATACTGCTGCCCAAACCACCCAGCCACATGGAACGCACCCAGGGTGCTGGCGTCTCTGGAGGGATCCCTCTTCGCAGCTTCTGACGGGTGAGCTGAGGCTCGTTTCGTGCTGAGCCAGGGGACCGGCTGCCTGCGTGGGCACAGACACGAGTGATGTACAGCAGTGTCACAGCTCAGGGAGAGGCACATGGACATTATCCTGCTTGGCATTTCTTTAAGTTTAAAGCTTGGCTGTTCCACTGTGATCAAATAGGCAAGAGCCTGACGATCCTTCAAAGCCACCTTCCCTCCCAGTTACAGAGGTCCCAGACCAAAGTGATCCCTGCTGGCTACCAGCTCTCCCCATTCCCCCATCTCACCCACACAGCTGTTTTCTGCAGGAAATCTCACCCATGGAGGATGCCTGAAACGTGAAGGAAGCCTTACCCGGAGCCGTCTGCGCTCGCTGCCTTGTCCTGCAGGACAGCTGCCTGCTGCGGTGCTCCTGTGGAGGTGGCTGGCTGGCTGCAAGCAAAAAGCATCCCATGTGGGAGAGCCGAGGAGGTGATGAAAGACAAGATCCTTTCGCCCAACATCAGTCCCTGCCTCGCAGGTGAAAGCCTCTGTCCCACTCAGCTGCGGCAGGATTCAGCCTTTTGGCTGCAGAGGGAGCAAAGACACCCCAAAACCTCCAACACCGGTGTTCCTCCCTGCTACATCCACCCCCTTCCCCTGGGCAGCCGCAGCCCCAGCTGACACACCCCTGCCCATGATACACAGCTGTCTGCGTTCACTTCTGAGTCCCATTCGAATGGCACAAGTCTGAACCTGTGTCTGTGTAAACCCAAACTGGAGGAGGTGGTTTGCCTGGACCTAAGAGGAATGAAGGGGAATGAAGGCAGGAACGAGGAGCACGGGGGGAGCCTGTGGGGCTGTGCTGACCCAGGACAGCTCCGTGGGACCCGGGGCAGTGTGTGCAGTCTTGGCCACAACTGGAAGGAGAGCCCAAAGGTGTAATGGGACTGTGGGCTGGATGAGTGGGAGAAAGCCCCCGTGTTATTACCCCAACCTGAGACAAGACAGCGCTTAAAATTAGTTTCTTAAATCTGAGCCGAGGGTTTCTGAGGGGTCCTGCTGGAGCAGCCACAGATGGAGCAGATGGGAGTGCTGCGGCCATCAATCGTGCCTTTACCTGACGGGAGAGCGGGGATCCAGCCCTTCGCCTGGGGCCTCCGAGGGCTTGGCACTTCTATCCTGGGCCTTCGCCTGTGCTTGGGCTTTCTTGCGAGACAAGGCAGCGCTCAGCCAGTTCTCCTCCTCCAGCGGGTCGGGCTTAGCTGCTGCCTCCTCCGCAGCCGGGAGCTGGCTGGTGGGGCCGGGGCGCCCAGCTGCGGCAGGACTTGGGTAGCTGACCACAGGACTGGCCTTCACCTTCGACGGCGGCTCCAAATCCATAAAATCCTCATCTTTCAAGCCCAGCCAGTCGCCTCCAGCCCTGCTGCCCCGCACAGGGCTCCGGCTGGCTGGAGGAGGAGGTTTGGAGCGGGGCTCCAGTTTCGGTTCACTGCTGTTCTCTGCTGAAAACCTGCTGCAAGAAGAAGCAGTCGCATACCTGCCCGCAAGGGGATGCTGGGGACTCTGCCTGCTCCGCCACAGGGGCAGCGTGGCTGGTGGCCGGAGCAGCAGACACACACAGAGCACCGTACCTCACTGACTGCCTTCTCGACGGCCGGCCCTCGGGCGTGGAGGCCACTGTGGGCTGGTACGCTCCAAAGACAAAATCCTCCTCGTCCCAACCCTCTTGCTTCTCTGTTCAGACAAGCAGCCTTGAGTCAGCGCCCAGAGGAGCAGCTAGCAGCAAAGACAGCAGCCCTCCTCCTCCTCCCCTGCAATTCCCACTGGGATCACTGCCTCTGGGAAAACACAGCTGGAAACATCTTCCCTGGAAACCCACGAGCAACGTGCCTCCCCAGTGTGGCTGGGAAAAGCGTCTTTGCTGGGAATCAGCCCACGTCTGAAGGCAACTCAGTTATGGCTACTGTGCAAATGCTCCCAGGCTGCTTCGAGGGCAGAGTACAACGCTTTTGCATTAGCCACCTTCCCCCTGCTCCGCGCTGAGAGCCCGTTAGCAACCCTGCTCACCACTACAGAAAGGGTATGTCCCCTGCAAGGGCATTAGAAATCAATCTCGTTCTCCCAAGCCAACGCTGTCACCACTGCAGACCTTCCCAGCATCCCTGGCTGCGCTCACCTGGCTGCTTTTGGTACTTCTTATCCAGTTTGAACTCCCTGCGCTCTCCCGTGCCTGGCTGTTCCAGGATTTTGGCCACGGAGCCTCGTCCCAGCAACTCATCCAGCTTGGAGCGGGCTGGCCGGAGCTCCTCTCTGTTGGGGACAGAGCAGCAGATGGGTTTCTCCGAGAGGCAGCGCTGTTCCTCGTCACACAGCCTTGCCAGTGTGCTCTGGCTCTTCTCTGCGAAACAAGGCTGCTCTTGCTCCTTTCTGGGACCCACAGGCAGAAGCTCTAGCATCCCCCACCCAGCATGGTGGCACCATCTCAACGCACAAGCCATCCCCTGCTTTACTCCCACTGCCTCTTCACTGTCCTTACTCTTCTGCCTTCTTTCCCTGCTTCTCATCTCCTTTTGGGCCACTGCCAAATCCCAGTGCATCGATCAGGTCGTCACCATCATCTTCAAACGTGAGCTCCTCCCTCCTCCGGACTGGGGCCACGGTGTGCAGGGGCGTCTGGGGTGAGGGTGGCTCTGCGGATGGGATCACACACGGTAGGTGGTTTGATCAGGGCTTTTTTTTTTTTTTAACAAAAGATCAAAGCAACCCTGCCTGCTCTTCTCTCTCAGGACCATTTACAAAGTCCTTTTTAAATAATTCTTTCCAGTGACCAAATCTCACAGCAAGTGACAAAGTGGCAACGCACCACTGCCTGGTCTGTGGCCATGCATCCGCTGATGGGACATTGCTGGGTGTCACTGGGGTTTCCAGCTCTGACTAACACCAGGAGCTTTTTTAGCTTTGCAAGTTTCCAGTCAGATAATTCCTGCCCCCCTTTGTCCAAAGTCCCTGCTCCACCAATGCACCTTAGTTCTTGCCCTAACCCACCAGCTGCTACTTGTGTCCAGAGTGGATTTATTGAGTTGAAAGGCTATTTTAGGGGACTATCAGACCCATTAGCATCCCTGCTGCAGGAACAAGAGGGATGAGTGCCTGTAACACAGCCACAGTGCAGCTGGATCCCACCCAGTGATGCCCCAGCTGTGGTTTGTCGTGGACCGGTGATGCCCTCAGCCACCCAAATCCTGACCCAGAAAACTTGTTCTCATTTGGCAACGTGCAGAACAGGCTGGATGAGGTCAAAGGTAAGATCTGACCCTCCATTCCCAGAAAGGAAAGGTCAGTTCTGTAACCTGTGGCACGGTCAGTTCTGTAACCTGTGGCACGCTGAAAATATCAAGCATTCTGTGAGCTGTGTCACAATTAACCCCGTTACCAAGTTGCTCTATAAATGACCATACTGGTTAATCAAAGACGGGACTAGGTGGCTTTCAATTTCACCAGCTTGGACCTCACACGAACTAACCCAGGCTGCTGATTCATTTAATACAAAGAGGGTGCATCGAGCAACCCTGCTCACCTTTCTCTTTGCTCCGTTCTGTTTTTTTCTCAGAGCTGCTTTTAGTGCCTGTTTGAGCTGGCTTCTTGGGAGCATCCTGCTCCTCATCAGATAAAAGCCCTGCCAAAGGATCATCTAAATCTGCAAATTACCCCGTAGGGGCAGGAAAGGAGAATAATAATAAAAACAAACAAAACCAACGTTATTTAGAAGAACAGTTCTGCGCTAAGCCAAGCACTATCCCCCACCATGCGCACATGGGGACAGGAGACCGTATCTGCCCAAAGCCATGAATGCAGGTTCTGCAGGGACCTGGGATACCCTTGAGTCTCCCTGAACTTCAAAACACTCATGAGTTACATTTCTGTTCAGTTTTTCCACATTTTCTTTCTTCTAGAAGAAAACAACTCAAAATTTGGGTGCTTTAATGCTTTAACACTGTTTAGACAAAGAAAAAGGGGAGAAGAAAGCCCACCTAAATCACCTAAAGCCCACTGGTGATTTTAACAGATGCTGATCTTGGTTAAAGCGCAGGCTTTGACAACCAGATCTCAGCTGTGCCAGGAAACCACCCCCTGTTTGGAAGTTGGACGGAAGCCCCCCTGACACAAGGGCTCCCAAGTGTTACAGACAGTCATGAAAAACCAAAGCACACGTGAAAATGCAAATGCCCCCAGGAATCGCCTCCCAGCCCCGTGCTGGGGAGGGCCTCAAACACAGAGCTGTAATTTTTTTTCCCTTTGGTCACCTCTGAAGGATTAGATTTGCACCGGCATCGTAGGGGTGAAGGACTCAGTATCTCATTAACCAGCCAAGCCTTTGGTTACCAAAAGAGGCAAGCTATGGGCGAAGAGCAAGGGCAGAGTCCTCAGCTGCCCCCATGCATCTACGTGCTGAAGTGAAGCAACATCCTACCTTCAAAGTTAAATTTCTTGTACTGCCGGGAAGCAGGGGGGGATGAGAGCGGCTTCTTCTCCACCACAGGTACAGACTCTCCTAGAAAGAGCGGCCACGGCTCTCAGAGACAAGATGCTGCAGAGACACCCCTCTCCCACCCTGGCTGAAGGTCACTTTTCTGGCAGCAGCCCCCTAAAAGCACATATTGTGACACACAGTCCCCCCGCAGCCCTGCGGGGTGGGAAGCCTCTCTGGAGGGGTCTCCTTGCAAGCAGAGAAGGAGAAAAGGGCCTGGGGAAAAGCAGGGCAGTTTGGGGACTGGCATGTCTTAAATGCAACCCCTCTGGCTCTCCTTCCACGCAGACCTGGCAGATCCCTGGTCTTTGACCTGCATCAGAGAAGGGCCAAATGGTGTTTGGTGGGAGGCGGCAGCGTGGCCGTTGTTGCTGCTGACGTTAGTGATGTTACCACACCACAACAAGAGGCCAGGCCAGGGATCTCCCAAGGTAGAACACATGGCCAGAGTAACACTCTGTGACTGGGACAGCCCCAAAAAGGACCAGGAAAAAGATTTTAAGAACAAATCCAGTTTTTGTTCCCTATCCCGGAAGAAAATCCCCCCTGCTCATTTGGAACCAGGCTATGAAAAGAACAGAATCTCCTTTTTACCTTTCTCAGGAGCTAACAGCTTCCCTGAGGTTTTTACCGCTCCTCCCGAGGAGTCACATTTCCCAGGACCTTTCACGGTTGTCTTCCCTGGCCCAGAACTGGGTTTCGATATTCCCAGGAGATCAGCTTCCATGTCATCCATGTCCTGGAAAGCAACAGGATGAGGACGGGAGCAAGGTGAGTGCTGCTAATGCCTCAAGCGCTGCTTCTCCCTTTGGAGGCTGGTGCTGGAGGCCATGGCTGCAGCACACGTGGGGCTGAGACGAAGGATACTTATGCATTTACCTTCAGGGTCTGCAGCAGAGCTTGTGGGTCTGCGTCGGAGGCACTGGATCCCTGCAAGCCAAGGAGGGCAGAGATCAGAGACAAGCTTTGGAAGAGTTTCAAGACTTTAGAAACTCCTCACCCCTTGCTTCCACACTCTGGCCCCTGGTTTTCCTCATTTTATGGGATGGAAGAATACATGTCCAACTCCTCCTGGCGTCCCCCTCACTGGAAACCCCCTGCACCTTGATTTCTTTGCTGAGATGCTGCTGCCTCTGGGGGAAGCATCAGGAACACCCAGGCCATTGCTTTGGGTAAGGGTCCTTCCTACAACACTTTATCTGAAGCGCCCCCAGGAAGGTTGGGCTGCAGCACAATGTGCCCCCCTGGCTTTGCTCCGTCTCACCCAGGGCACCTGGAAGCCCTTCTCCCACCATCCACCCACTCCCCAGTCCCATCTTCCCCACCCCACAGCGATGCCAGAGAGGGGTTACCTCTTCAGCCAGACTTCATGGTTCATCCCCGATATCCCACTGCTGACTTGGATGGGGTGACACCAGGGGCAAGCCTGGCCTGGCTCAGTCCCAGCCCTCAGGACACCCGGGCTCTCTCCTGAAATTTGGGCTCACCTCTGCAGCTTCGATGTCCTCTGCAGGGAGTTTGCTGAAGAAATCATCCTCTAGAAAGGACCTGTGACACAAGCCCGGGGGTTAGCAGCACCACACGTGAGCTCGGCAAGGGTGCCCTGGGGACAGCCAGGCCAGGTGGCGGGAGGTGGAGGGGACCACATGGGCACACTGCGGCAGCCACATCACACAACAGAAAATGAGGCTAAAATAAGCACTGGGATAAAAGATAGTAGTGCTGGGACTGCTATATTTAAGAAAGCAACTGTTATAAGGGAGATTTACAGAAGATGTACAGGGCTGGGGACACCTAACTCTTGCTGGAAAGCTTCAGGCTCTGGGCTCCCAGTTCCCAAAGGCATTGCAGGTAACTCGCTTTCCCAGGCAATTGCTATCAGAGCAGGAAGCAAGGTGGAGAAGCCAAGGACAGGGCAGGTCAGAAGGACTTGGGGAGCACAGAGAGATCTCCAAGCGGGAGAGGCTGTGTCTCAAAGGCACTCACTTCTTGCTAGCCTGCGAGCTGGTGCCCCGGGCTCTCCCGCTGCTGCCCCCGGCCAGCTGGGAAGCTCTGGCAGATTTAACAGGGCTTTCATCTGGAAACAAGACAGGAAGAGATTAGGATGACGGACACGGGCATATTCCTGGCCTAGGCACTCCAAAGAGGGATTTTCTGTCTCCCCATGAGCCGCAGAGGCTTTTAATCGGCGATGAACTTCACTTCGCCTCCCCAAGCTGATGTCCAACCTATTCAATGGCCTCTGACTCTGGGAAACCCTGCTCTCTGCTCTGTTCCCTGCTTCATCCCACCTTACAACTGGAGCCCTCGGCGATCAGTGGCTGTTGCACCAGCCATTGCTCCCAGGCTGTTGCTCCCAGGAGGGGAGTAAGAGTACAAGGATGCTGCCCTTTTAGTTACAAAGAAGGTTCATTTTACCATCATAACCCAGGAGGTCACCAAGCACGTCATCAATAGAGCCTGAAATGAGACAAATTAAAGGTGTTGAGGCGGGTGAGCTCACCAAGCAGGTGTAGAAAAGCTCCCAATTTCAATATGACTTGCTCTTTGGAAATCCCCCAAGAATAAAGGTTTGGTCTCAAGCATCATCAGCATAAGGCCTTCCTTGCTGGTCTGGAGAGAACTGCCAGGACTTGATCCAGTATTTTGTGGATAAAAGATTTGGCTTTGCTTAGTCAGAAATAGGATATCTTTATCAAGTGAGTCAGCTACTTTCTATTCAGTTAGTCACTGGCCACAAGCAGCACTTAATCTGTGAGCTCTCACCCCGCAGTATCTCAGAGCCCATGGGCAACCCCAAAAGCACTGCTTCAGTATCAGGGGCTGCAGGAGGCCTCCAAACAAGCAGTTAGGGAGTAAGTGAGGGGAAGAACTGAAATAAATGCATATATTCTCCCCTAGATTTGGGAAAGCCCACAAGAGAGGAAGATAGAACACCAATAAGCAAATCCACTTGACGTGAGAGGCTGCTGACTATCTCTAGTTCAGGAATGACACGATGCACTCAACTGCATCTTTCAGACAAGGGCTATGGAACATTTCAGTAGCCAGGACTGCCACCTGATCCCAGTGTCCCCCCTCCTCTGTCCCACACGTTCCCAGCAGATCAAAGCACCTATGGACAGCGAAAGGAAAGCACACAAGCATACATACCTCTTAAACTTTTCTTGGGTTTTGTAGCCTACGGAGAAAGACAAATTTCCTCGTTAGAAAACAATGCAAGTCTGACCTGGACTTTCTCAGAACACTAAAGCCAGAGGCAGGCTTCTCTAGAGAATCCCACAAGCAACAGCGAAGCCCTCCTGCTGCCCACTCTGGGAAATAGCATGTGAAACACAGGGGAACCACAGAGATGTTTACACCTTTAGAGACACCAGTGAGCACAGCCCCTCCTGACTGCCAGCTGGGCAGAAGCCTCCAGCCCTCGGGATCACTTCTGCCTCTGAACAGAGGTGCCAGAGCATCAAATGTGGATTTCCCAGGCCTGCCTTCATACCGTATCAGACTCACCATTGCAGGATCCCAGCCTTCCCCTGCTCCAGCAAGTCCGTTTACAGATTCATCCGGGCTCCACCTCTACTTTGGGGGGGGATCTAACACCGTTGATCACATCCACACCAATCTCCTACCTGCAGGAAAAGGAGGATTTCCCAATTTGCTGTTAAACAAACTTCCCTCTCCTGCCCGGGGCCCCTCGGCAGCCTGCCGGGCTGGCTCTGTACTGCTTGAACCTCTCCAAGCCACTCTAAACAAGGCTCAGTCTGAGTCTTAAAAACAACCCCTCACTCCCCAAAAGAGTCTTGAGCTTCTGCAGCAGCTTCCATGGGGAACGTCACACCGACACCAAGGAATCGCTCTGCAAAATAACCCGAGAGGGAGCAAATACCGCCCGCCCTGCCCCACGCGTGCTGACCCGAGCAGAGAGCCCAAGGGGTGGTTCCTGCTCTGCCTGAAGCCTGGAAAATACCCCAGGGGCCCTGGGGCTGGGGAGGGAAGGAAACCTCATCTCGGGGGGGTCC